>NW_006400004.1:626503-637205 GCF_000299155.1 Elephantulus edwardii
CCACATTCTGTTGGGTCACCTTTCTTTGGGATAGGAACAAATATCGATCTCTTCCAGTCAGTTGGCCAAGTGGTTGTTCTCCAGATCAAATCGAGAGCATCTGTTGTCAAGGATCTCTCCATATTGCTGAAGAGCAAGGATATTGGTTTAAATACTAATGTGCCCTGATCCAACCATGATATTTTCAATTGCTTCATATACATCTTAATGCTAGATAATGAATGATGATCACCAAAGGAAGAACAATGCCTTTGAATTGTGGTATTGGTAAAGTGTTATATGTATATATGATGGACTGTCAAAAGGAGCAAATCTGTCTTGGAGGAAGTGCAGCTAGTGTGATAAAATGTCATCTCACATATCCAGACAGAGTTTCAGAAGACACCAATTCAGGTAAGTGAAAAAGAGGAAGGTAATCAACAAGACAGACTGACACAATTACTGTAGCGATGGGCTTGAGTATGGCTGAGAACAGGATAGAGCAAGATTCTCCTCTGTTCTTAAGGTTGCTAGGAGTTATAGTCAATTTTATAGCATAATAACAACATCTTCTCTCATTTTACTTGGCTGGAAGACAAATATTAATTAATTTGGATTGGTTTTGCGTTGGTTTATTCCCTATCCTTTGACTTGGGAGAAAAAAGTAAATGCAAATAAAACTCTCACCTTCTAACCTTCCAGTTCATGGCAAAGTGAGAGCCCCGAAATATAGATAATATTTTTGCCACTTGTTCTTTGGGGGTGAAACAATGCTACTGTGAAACATTAGTCTCTCACCATCTGTCCATGCTTTTGTGCCATCTGTGGACCAAGCCAGCAAGCTCTATTTGTTGATGGACACTCCATTGGCAGCTTCCCTCATTTTCAAGCCAAGTCTAGCTATGGTGAGGCTTAGCTTGTTCCTAAAGCCACATTTCCATCTTCATACATAGCTGCTCTAGTTGCCAGAGTTGAAGAACGTAAGTAGACTCAAGCTTTTCTTTTCCATAAGACCTGCAATCCTCTCCTCATCTCAGTATTCAAGAATAAACCCCACAGCCAGATATCTCCTTTCAAAACGATAAACCTAGATTGGATCATTCTCCTTTTTTGAGGAGGAAATTAGACCTACTTATGTTAATTGTTTTAGAGCATACACATGCTTCACAAGCCCTTTTAATAGCTTTCACCTCCTTAAAAGCGTCCACACCTGTCTGCTGGTATTACCAAAGGGGCAGTCTTCTTTGGGTAATGAAAACCCAGGCATTAGAAATTCAAAGACCTACACATTTTCCTTGGAGAGAAAACTATGTGTATCTATGTCCTGAAAAGGAGGTAAACACTTAATTGCCTTTCTTTTTTGCTGCAAAAGAAAATAAGCACAGTAATTTCTACAATACTACTAGGCTAAATTGATGTTAAATGTATTTAGTCATTAATTTGATTGTTGAAAATAAATTTATGAACCTCCAGTTATGTTTCAGACAGTGTATGGAGGTACTACTGGAGATAGAGGGAATAGTGAGGAAAAGAAAGAACTTTCCTTGATCTTATGGAGAATCAGTCTAATTATCATTTCTAGTCCGGAGCAGGTACTAGACCCATCCCTAGAAAGAATAGACCCTAAATCTATGTGTGAAGAGTTTTTAAACAGAATTAAGAGAGGATATGTACATAAAAGGATCCAATATCATTCCTTAAGCTAAAAATTAGAAGCACAAATGATAGGCTCCAATTACAGCCTAAGAGCCCATGACCATTGCAGAATTCTGGGGCAGGGGTGGGGAAAGTCAAGGACTCAAGTAAATGTGATGGACATTGAAGAGAGGGCACTCTCAATATTATCTCCACATAACATTGTACGAGTGTGAAAATGAACTGTCTGGATGGCATAAAATGTTTGTGTTTAACATAAGCGTTGGTAGTTCAAATCTATCCAGTGGTGCTAGAAAAGAAAAACATGCAATTTGTTTCTGTAAAGATTATAGTCAAGAAAGTCCAGTGGAATGGTTCTCCTTTATAAAACATGAGGTTGTCCTGAGGTGAACAAACTTTAAGGTATATAGCCTAGCCAAGTGAAGGCGTAAAAATCTGACCATAATGAGCTTGGTTAAAGGTGAAAAAAAAGCCTGAAAATTTAAGGAATTCAAAGTCCTTTTAATAAGAGCTGAAATATCTTGTTGTTATTGTTGCTGTTGTTGTTAGGTGGTTTTGAGTATGACTCATAAAGACCCTATGAACAACAAACCTGAATCATGTCCTATCTTGTGCCATTCTCACCATCTCTTATGCACTTGATCCCATTGCTGTAGTCATTGTGTCAAATCTATCTTGATGGAGATCTTTGTATATTCATAGCTCATACATTCCATATTCAAACTATGTTCCAATTATTAATGGTTGTTTGCAGCTATTTCTCCTTATGTTTGATTTGCATACTGCTTATTATTTTATAGATGGGTTGTTTTGTGTTGTTCTTTTTATGCTTGTTTGGTTATTGTTTGCTCTTGTTGGTACAGTACTTGTCTATCAGTCTGCTGTACTGGTGTAATGTGTGCGTTGTTGAGAAGCTGGTAATTATGCCCCTGGTGTGCAAAAGTGCTAGAGAAGTCACCCATAGCAGGCATATTGCAGTGGGATTCCTAGAATGAGGCAGACTTCCAGGACTGGCCCTCTACAACTGAAACAACAGGACTTTGAAAACCCTATGAATAGCAGAAACATATTAGTTTCATCTTTAAATGAATATATAAATATATGTATGCTGTTGTTGTTATTGTGTACAGTCAAGTCTGAACCAACCCATAGCTGAGCCTCCAGTGGATTTTCAGAGTCTGTTATTTGCACAGGAGGAGATTATTTATCCTTCTCCCATGGAGCGGCTAGAGGCCTCAAACTTCCTGCCTTCCAAACTGCAGTGCAGTTTCTTGCCTCTAGGCCACTTAAAGAAGATTATATCCATATCTATATCCATTATCTAGTTGTATCTGTTTCTGTTGTGTCTGTATCTATATCCGAGACTTAAAATTTTTACCTGTCATTTCACTGTTTATGGAACTTTTCTCAGTTGTTTTCAGCTAGAACATATATTATAAATTCATTTATTAAAAAAATAATATTTCTCTCTGCTGCTTCCTCATCTAGTCTCCCTCGTGATTATGTAGAATGAGGCAGAGAAATGATCCTTCCTGATAAAAGACATTCCATATAATCCCTATGGAAAAAATAAATTGGCATGATTTTTCTGAAAGGTAATTTAGGGATAAGCATCAACTGTCAAAATCTGACCAAGCCATATGGCTTGATAAATCTCCTTCTAGGAATTTGTCAAGAGACATAATAAAAATTTAAAACATTTTGATTAATGATAAAACAGTTTCAAGAAAACTTAAAACAATTAAAAAATAGCCGATGAATTATAGGCATGTAAGAAAATAGCCTTGAAAAATATTTAGGATATAAAAAATTCATACAATATCCTTTTAAGTGGGGTCAGATCCAACTCCTAGCTTATTCTCTAGAGAGTACTCAGAAACTATAATTTCACAAAAGGAGAGTATCTATCTTTCTCAGATAAGTTCATGGATTTGAACCGTCTGTCTTTGGGTTGGAATCACAACTACTTACCAATTAAGCTACCAGAACTCCTTTACAATATGTTAGGTAGAAAAATATTAAAACTGTTAACAATATAATCTCATACATATAAATTTCATATGTGTATAATATACTTTGTTGTTGTTGTTGTTGCGTACCGTACAGTTAGAACCAATCCATAGCTGATCCTCTGGTGGATTTTCAAGGGCAGTTAATCACACTGGAGGAGTTGCCCATCCTCCTCCCGTGAAATATATGTAGACACAAGAATGTTTAATAAAAGATTGCAACCTGCTATCTCTATGGTAGAAGTATGAGATATAGTCATCGCCTATGTCTTTCTATACTATTTCAAGTTGGCAAATGAATAATTCATATCCATTACCAATTCTGTTAGTTTACTGGTATGGGGTTCTTCTGCCAACTCAAGGCACGTGTTCTACATCTGCCAGCTGCTCCAGAGGAAAAATATGAACAATCTCCTCCTGGCAATTTACTGACTCAGAAAACCCACTGAAAGATCAACTATGAATCAGTTCTGACTCAAGGGTACATAACAAACATTACCAATTCTAAGGAGGTAAGAAACATCAGGTTTTTCCTTCTCTCCTTTGTGTGTTACAGTCTCAGAAACCCAATGGAGGGGCAGTTTTGAGTTGTTTTTACCCTCCTGCTGGTGGTGTATGTGTATGTGGGGGGTGTTTTTAGGTGTGACATTGAATCAAGAACAAATCACAGTGACCCTATGAACAACAGATCTGTTGTCCTATCCTGTGCCATCCTTATCATCTCTTTCACATTTGAACTCATTGTTGCAGACAAAGTCAATCTATACTGTCAAGGATATTCACCTGTTTTGCTGACCCTCCACCTTTACAAGCATGATATCCCTCTTCAAGGAATACTCTGTCCTAGTAACATGCCCAAAGTTCGTGAACAGAAGCTTTGTCATCCTTGCCTCCAAGAGAACTCTGACTTCAAGGTATATCCCCAAGACATATCTGTTTGTTCTTTTGGCAATTTATAAGATAGTCAGTACTCTTCTAACACAACTGAAAGGCATCAATTTTTCTTCCATCATCCTTATTCTTTGTCCAATTTTAAGATGCATAGGAAATTATTGAAAAGACCGTGGCCTAAAATGGGCACAGCATAGTCTTCAAACTGATAATCATTGCTTTCAGTAATCTGGAAAAGGCCCTGACTTTCCCAGGGCAGAGTCTCTTAATCTCCTGATTGCAGGTACCAAGGGTGTTAACTGTGGATTCAAGAGAGGTGAAATTGTTGACAAGTTCAATCTTTTCTCCATCTATCATGATGTTGCTTATTGACCCAGTGGTTAGGGATTTTGTCCTCTTGATGCTGAGATGTAATCTTTATTAAAGGCTGTACTCTTTGATGTTCTGCATCAAGCTTTTAAGTCTTTCTCACTTTCAGCAAGAAGGTTGTGTTACCTACATAACACAGGTTGCGATGAGTCTTCCCCCAATCCAGACATCACAAGTTCTCCTCTGAAGTCTAGCTTCTTGAATGGTTTGCTCTATATACAGATTGAATAGGTACAGAAAAAGGATACAACTCTGATGTAAACCTTTTATAATTTTTTTAAGCGGTATTTCCTTGCTATATTTGGATTGAAATCTCATGGCCTAGTGGTAAAACTTGGGCTGCCAATGCAAAGACATATCTTTCAAATCCACCAGCTACTTTGTGGTAGATACATAGACAATCTCCTGCCATGTGATTTACTGCCTCTGAACACCCACAAAAGCATCAGCAATAAATAATTTCCCCCATAGGTATTATAATTTTTATTAAAAATAAAACTATATTTTATTTTATGCTAGTGTACTTACAAAGTTTACATACATTGTTTTTCACACTGGAGCTTTCCAATTTCCTTTACTCACCCCTCCCTCCAAAGTACTGAAGAGCAACGGTGTTTCTCTAGAGACTAAGGTGCATCTGATACAGGCCATGGTCTTTGACTTGTTATGCATCAGAGAGTTGGACAATGACTAAGGAGGATAGAAGGAGAATTGATGCCTTTGGGTGGTGGTGCTGGAGAAGAGTACTGAGGGTACCATGGACTGTTAGGAAAACAAACAGATTCATCCTGGCAAGGGTTAAACCGGGAGGGTCCTTGGAGGTAAGGATTCTGACATACTTTGGACATGTTATAAGGAGAGACTGGTCCTTGGAGAGGAACATGATGCTTGGGAGGGTGGAGGGACAGTGCAGGAGGGGAAGACCCTCTATGAGGTGGATTGATTCAGTGACTGGGGTAATCAGGATGGGAGTGTCAGAGACAGTGCGATTGGCACAGGACAGCAGAGTTTAGGGCCTTTGTACATAGGGTCGCTATGAGTTGCAAGTGACTCGACGGCACATAACAACAACAACGACAACCACCCCTCTGTCCACCTATTAAATTATGTGACCCATGATTAACCACCACCACCCCACCCAGTCCTACTCCTATATTCCAACACTTGCCCCTTTGGATCCTCATAAAAGTTCTACAAAATGATCTTATACCGTATCTGTCACTATGAGACTGAGTTAGTTCACTTAGCATAATGCTCTCCAGTCACTCTCTAGTTAGGTAACAAATTATAAAATCATTGTCCCTGCAGGCTGTGTAGTATTCCATTATGTGAATGTACTATAATTTCTCAATCTATTTGATTGCTATTAGACATTTAGGCTGTTTCCATATTCTTGCTGTAGTGAATAACAATGCTGTGTACATTTGTGTACAAATCTCTGTGCTTCAGTTCTCATTTCCTCAGGACATATTCCAAGAAGTTCAATTGCTGGGTCACATGGGATTTCTATGTTCAGCTTTTTGAGGAAACACCAAAATGCCTTCCAGAGTGGTTGCACCATTTTATAATCCCACCAACAATGTATAAGAGTTCCTATTTCACCTTATCCTCTCCAACATTTATTACTTACTATCTTGTTAGAATTTACCACTGCTACTGGAATGAGATGGTATCTCGTTTGGGTTTTGATTTGCATCTCTCTTATTGCCAGTGATTTTGAGGATTTTTTCATATGTCTGTTGGCCATGCAAATATGTCCTTTCTTAGTCCACAAAACAAACAACAATAAATGTGTTTATGTCACATAAATGTGTGTGTATATGTGTGTAAGCATACAGAGCTTTGGTGGTATAGTCCAAAGCAAGTTGCATTGAAAGTCTAAAGGACATTTTTTCCCTCTGATGTTCAGATCTATAAAGGTTCCAGAGGAGAAAGATGAGCAATCTTCTACCTTGATATTTACAACCTCCGAAAGCCAATGCAAGGTCACAATAAGTCAAAATTGACCTTATGGCAGTAAATAAGTGATTTGTCCCAATTAATGAATGTGCATCAGAGACCTGGACAATGACTAAGGATTACAGAAGAAGAACTTATATCTTTGAAGTGTGGTGCTGGAGAAGAGTCTTGAACATACTATGGACCATCAAGAAAAAAAATAGATCTGTCTTGGAGAGGGTGAAACCAAGTTTGTCCTTTGGAGGCTAGGATTTTGAAGATTCGTCTGACATACCTTAGGCATGTTACAAGGAGGGACCAGTCTTTGAGATGGATATCATGCTTTAAAGGGTGGAGTGACAGTGTAGGAGAGGAAGACCCTGGGTAAGATGGATTGATAAAGTAACTTGGGCGATAGGGGTAGGTGTGTTAGAGTCAGTGAGACTGGCCCAGGACAAGGTAGTAGGCTTCAGAGCTGTTGTACATAGTTATAGGTGACTCAATGGCACATAACAACAACAACAACAAAGATAGGTAGCTAGCTAGATAGATAGATAGATATAGATAGATAGATAGATAATTTGTTATAGTTAATTCAAAGGCACCTAACAATAATGTATATGTATTTGTATATGTGTGTATTTATGTTGTTGTTATATGCTGTTTAGTCATGTGCACCTCATAGTTACCCTTTTATACAATAGTTTGAACCTTGCTCTCTCTTGAGTCAACCTCATTGTCTCTGACACATCTACCCCCTTTTGCCCAATCACTGAGTCAATCCATCTCATCCTAGGTCTTACACGCGTGCACATCCCTGCACCCTTCCAAGATGATCCCTTCTTGTAACATGCCCCAAATATGTCAGAAAACACTTTAAAATCCTTGTCTCCATGGGGCATCCTGATTTCACCCTCTCCAGGACAAATCTGTTTGTTCTTCCAGCAGTCCATTGTATAATCAATGCTATTCTCCAGTACCACAAATCAAAGGCATCAATTCTTTTATCATTCCTAGTCATTATCCAGCTCTCTGATTCATAACAAGTAATTATGAAGACCATGGCCTGTATATGCACATGCATACATATAAGTAGATCTTGTATCTTCATGTCAAGAAGCTACATTCCCAAAGGCATGCTGTTTGTGGGACTGTGGGAGAATGATGGGCAATCTCCCCCTGTTTGATTCACAGCCTCTGAAAACCTACAAGATAATCTCTCTCTCTCTCTCTCTCTCTCTCTCTCTCTCTCTCTCTCTCTATCTCTATCTCTATCTCTATCTCTATCTCTATCTCTGTAAAAACTCTCATGTCATAGTTCTTACCTTATTTCTGAAGTAAGTGAATTTAGAGACTGGCTTATTATAGCAAATTATTTTACCTTATTGTCAAAGTAAGTAAATTTAAGGACTAAGATAAACCTTATTCAGGCCATGGTCTTTTCAATTACTTGCTATATATCTGAAAGTTGGATAAAGACTACAATTAAAGAAGAAGAATTGATGTCTTTGAGTTGTGGTGTTAGAGAAGAGTACTGAATATCCCATAGACTGTCAAATATGTCTTAGGGAAAAGTGCAACTAGGGTGCTTTTTAGTCGCAAGCATGGTGAAACATTGTCTCACATACTTTGGGCATGTTGATAAGAGATTCTATCTTGGTAAGGTGGTGGATCAATGAAAAATAGGATGAGAAAAATACAATGAAAAAAGATTTACACAGTAACAGTCAAAATAAGCTCAAGTATTTCAGAGTTGATGAAGATGGTACAGGATAGGAAAAGACTCAGATCTGTTGTTCAAGTTGTCATAAATTGTACTTGACCAGATGGCACCTAATAGCAACAATAACTTTCCAAGGAACTTTCACAGATAAAATATCCAATTTTAAAAAAACAAAAGTTTAATTCTTCTATCACTTTTTTAATGAAAAAATGGGACAATTTAAAGACATACATTTCTTTCTAAAGTTGCAAACATAGCTAATTTTAGGAACACATCCTTTGATTTTTTTTTTATTTTGATTGATGTTACCAAAAGGGTTGATTGTGGATCCACATAAAATTATATTTTTTATAACTTCACTCATTCTCCATCTATCATGATGTTGGTTATTGACCCAGCAGCAAGGAGCTTTGTTTTCCTGATGTTAAGATGTAATCCACAGTGAAGGCTCTTGTTTTTGATCTTCTGTAGTCAATGCTTCACTTTCTGCAAGCAATGTTAGGTTATTTGCATAAAACAAATTGTTAATGAGTCATCACCTAATCCTAGTACTTTTTTCTCCATATACCCCAACTTCCCAAATAATTTTATCAGAAAACAGTTTTAAAAAGTATGGAGAAAGAATACAACTAGGTTGCAGAATGTTCTTTATCTTAAATGCAGTGTGTCCTTGTTTTGCCTGGACAATTTATTTTTTGGTATGTACATAGGTTTTCATGAAAGAGTAATTAAGTGTGTTGGGATTCTTATTCTTCTCAATGTTAGCCACAACTTGTTACGATACACACAGTCAAATGCTTTGCAGAGTCAATAAAACACAAATTAACATCTTTCTGGTATTCTCTGCTTTCACCCAAGATTCATCTAACATCAGCAATAATATGCTTGGTGCCATGTCCTTTTCTGAATTCAACTTGACTTTCTGGCAGTTCTCTGTTGATGTAATGTTCTAGTTGTTTTAAAATAATTTTCAGATATCTTTTTCTTGCATATAACTAAGATGTAACTGATTCAGGCCATGGAATTACTTGCTATGCATCAGAGAACTGGACGATAACTAAAGATGATAGAAGGATAAATGCTTTGAGTTGTGGTGCTAGAGAAGAGTGTTGAACATGCCATGGACATCCAGGGAACAAACAATTCTGTCCTGGAGAGGATGAAAACGGGCATTCCCTGGAGGCAAGAATTTTGAGGCTCTTTCTCACATGGTTTGGGCACAGGGCTGAGAGGGACCAGTCCTTGGAGAGGGGCATCATGCTTGGAAGGGTAGTGGGACAGCACAGTAGAGAAAGACCCTGCATGGGATGGATTTACTCAGTGACTGAAGAAATGGGATTAGGTCTGTCATAGATGATGTGATTGATTCAGGAGGGGGCAACCTTCTGAGCTAATGTGCAGATGAGTGATGGATATTAGATAGATGATAAATGATAGATAGATAGATAGATAGATAGATAGATAGATAGATAGATAGATAGATAGACAGACAAATTCAAGATGATCATGATTTGTAACAATCCTCCTTTGGGTTTCTGAGGTTATAAATATTAAGAGGGAAAGATTGTCCACCTTACCTTCCTAGAACAACCACCCAAGGTGTTCAAAATAAGCTAAGAACTCTGATATTCTCTACTTTCAACCAAAATCTATCTGGTATTACCAATGAAATTCCTGGTTCAATGTTCTTTTCCAAGTATGTATAGCTTAAGTCTCTCACAGTTCTCCACCCATGTACTACTCCAGCTGTTTTTAAATAATCTTCACTGTGATTTTATTTTCATGGAACATCTATGGTATTGTCCCATAACTTCCATGCTTTTTGGGGAATAGGAATAAATATAAATCTCTTCCAGCCACAACAAGATAAAGGTAAATAGCCCAATAGAAAAATGGGCACAGGATATGGACAGGTACTTCACCGAAGACGACCTTCAGGTGGCTAACAAGCACATGAAGAAACAAATCTCTTCCAGTCAACTGGCTAGACTTAGCATAGACTAGTGATCACATGCAGGTTTTTATCTATTTATTGGATCACATTAATTGATATCCTATCAATTTCTAGGGTCAAATGTTTTGCTATTGCCTTCAGTGCACTTTGAACTGTTTTTATTTTAATTTCTTTATTTTTCAT
>NW_006400004.1:637350-644401 GCF_000299155.1 Elephantulus edwardii
CACTCCCAACCCCAAATATAATCCACTCTGCAACCCTCATTGCGTACTCCTATGATAAACATAATGCCCTAAAATATAATACTTTTAAACTATTCTCTCCCTCATAAACTTCTTTTTTTATTACATTAGTTCTTGATCATATGCTACTTCCTAAAATGGCTCCGTGTCAACCAATTCTTTTTGGTATAGTGTTCCTGTGTTTTATATTCACATTCCTTGATACTTCTGCATCTTTCAATATTTTGCTCATACAGTTCTTAATTATTGCCACTCAATGTTTGGATTGTTCTTCAGTTCTTTCTCAGCTTGAGAAATGCCAATTATGTCATTTCCTTTTTGCTTTTTAACTCTGGCTCTTTGCATATTTTGATACAATACCTTTCTTAATAGTAAAAAATAAGACTGGTGTTTACATGATAGAATTTTGTGCAATGGATGATTTATTTGTTGCAACAACCTTTTCTGAAAAATAAATGGCAACTATGTACAAGGCCCTCACCTGATAGACCACACAAGAGTCAAATCTACTACATCTGTGAAAGGAGTTCACGGAGAAACACAGTTAAAACAAGGCAAGAGAATGACTGTGGAGTAGAACAATAAATACTAATGTACTACGTCAATTTGAGTCTGAGGAAAATGAAAAGAATACCATGAGACCCAAATAAGAACTTGAATCTATCCTAACTGAATTTGGTTCACTGAATGACTAAAGACTAAATATATAACATCAAGAATATCATCCATGAAGAAAGAAAAAGGTCTTTAAAAAAAAAAAGAGGAGAAAGAAAAAAACTAAAATGGATGCAAGAAGAGACTCTGAAACTTGCACAAAGAAGCCAAAACAAATAGAAGAAATACTCAAGTAAGAAAGCCAAAATAAATAGAAGAAATCCTGAGAAGCCAAAACAAATGGAAGAAATACTGAAGTAAGAAAGGTGAATGAAAGATTCCAAAAAGAGACCTGAGAAGACAAAGCAATATACTATAACTATATGCATACAGGTGATAAATATTTTTATTTGAGAACTGTTTATGAAAAATTAGTGACAAGATTGCTAATCCTCATTAGCATACTAGATATTGCTCAAATATGATTAAAAGGTTAAAAATACAAGCATTATGAACATTTAGACATAAAACTAATATCAGAACTGTATACTAATTAAATGTATATGATTGCTACTATAAAACATAAATGTGAAATAAGAAGCAGATAATTGTACTTTAAAAATACATTACTGAGGGAGCTCTGGTGGTCTAATGGCTAGAAGCTGCACTGCAATCCCAGAGGTACGTGGTTCGAATCCACCAGATGTTCTGCTGGAAAAGGAGGGGCAATCTCCTCCTGTACCAGTCAGATCTGATTTGACTGTACACACACACAAAATAATAAAATTAAAAAAAATATTGCTGTCATTGGAAGCAGGAGTGGCATCCACTTCCTAAACAACATGCCACCGGAAACTCTATGAACTTTGATGAATATTGATAGTTGTAGAGGGGCTTCAGGCCTTATGTTCATAGGGTCGCTATGACTGGGGCTCAACTCGAAGGAAATCAACAACAACATTATTATCATGGTGATTTCAGTTCTTAATAACCCTGTTAGAATAGTGGACTAAGTGTGGATGGCTAAATGAAATGTGATAATTCTAACTCACTGGCCACTTTGTGAAAAATAATGAAGCTGTCTGTGCCAGTTAAGATTTATAGCTTCAAGAACCATATGGAAAATGAATGTGATTTCGAACCAACTGGATGAGAGTGTGTTTGCAATGATGTAAACCTTACTGGAAGCAGGTACAACTTTATTCCAACCAGTGAGTCTCTAGGGCTTCTTTTTTTTTTTTCATGCCTTCACATTAACAGTTTATTCTTAAGGTGTGCTTCTAGGGCTTCTTAAGTCCAATTGATGTAAATGTTTTTTTTTTCTGAGCTGCTAAAGAAAGATTGTAATATCTTCAGATGATACTAATCAAGTGTGTGTTGAGGATAAAAGATAACAAGAATAACAATGACTCAGTCAGATATTGTACATTTTGGACATTTCATAGTCAGCTCTTCAAGTTTCATTATTTTATGATGTTTCATTAGGATTATATACAATGAATGAAAAAATGCAATTTCTCCACATTTTACAGGTTTTATTGTTCTTTTTTTTGGCAGTCTGAGTATACTAAGCAGCTGGTATCTCTGGAGAGGCTTATGAGTAAGTTTATTGTGGTCTTTTGTAAAAACCAAAACAAAAAAATTACACAGAGAGAGATAGAGCAAGAACAACAAGAGAGGCCTGCAGGATCAGAGAAAGACAAAGACAAAAAGGAAAAAAAGGTGGATGCTATATTTCTAGTATTTTAACAATTGTTAAATCTGTTTTTATTCTTATGCAATAGTTTGTGTTTTTGTTTACCAGCAAGTCAGAACTGACCCATATAAATAACACTTTTCTAAGTTTTCAGAGGCGATTAATCGCACAAGAAGAGATTGCCCATCCTTCTCCCACATGCAATAGTTTATCTCTTTAAAAAAAAAAAAAAAACACCCAAAACTCAACTATGCAGGCACTACTCATTTATAAGAAACCGTTTTCTTTCTCCCTAGCACATTTGACAAATGAAACATGAGGATGTTTAAGTCGAACTTTTTCTTAGTTATTTCTTTTTTCTCTATTTTTAATTTTTTAAAGCATATTATTATAACTTCTTGTTGTTGTTTATTTATGAGTCGAGCATGACTCATAGCAACTGTATGAACAAAAGGCCTGAAGCCTTTCTATAACTATTATCAATTCTCCAAGTTCATAGAGCTTCCAGAGGCATGTGGTCTAGCAAGTAGATGCCACTCCTGCTTCCAAACCTGTCTTAAACTGGGAGTTCCACTAAACACTGTCCACCATAGGCAGCCATTATGGCCTTTGACCCCTCAATGGCACAAGGATCAGCATAACAGCAAACCCAAATTAACTCAGTTTAGCAAATTGACAGAGAAATTCTGTACACGTTAGAATGTTCCTCCAAAATAAAATAACATAAGACCCTCAGGCTCAACCGTATTTTAAATACAAGGGAGATATATCTTTGTATATCTATCTCTTTCTCTCATCTCTCTCTGTCTCTCGGTCTCTTTATCTATCTATATATCTATCTATCTATATATTTTATCTCAAAGGGAATATATCAACAAAAGGCCTGAAGCCTTTCTATAACTATCGTCATTTCTCCAAGTTCATAGTTTCCAGACAGATGAGGTTCAGGAAGTGGATGCCACTCCTGCTTCCAAACTTGAATCAATCTGGGCACTTATCAAACACTGCATACAATGGGTAGCTATTACGGTGTTTGGCACACCTATGGCACAGTTGTTCCATTGTGGCATTTGAGACCCAAATGGCACAAAATTCAGTGTCACAGCAAACCCGGATTTTCTCATCACAGCAAATTGACATGACTTAGAAGAATGTTCCTCCAAAATACAGTAACAAGTGATTGAAATATAATCCCTCAGGCTCAACTTTTAAATATAAGGGCCCTCCAGGATGTCTTGTTGACTCTAAACAAGAGGCTTAAATAAAAACAACCAAACAGTCCACACAGATGATCAACCAAAACAAGAGCAACATTTTACAGACTTCAGCTGCTTCATTCAACTCCAAAATGGAGACAAGGGCTTTGACATTATATTACACAACATGTTGTTGTTGCTCTTGTTGTTGTTATGTGCCATTGAGTCGTCTGTGACTCACAGCGACCCTATGTACAACAGCCCTAAACTCTGCCTTATTCTTTGCCAATCTCACTATCTCCGACACACCTACCCATTATCCTAGTCACTGAATCAATCCATCTCATCTAGAGTCTTCCTCTCCTGAGCTGTCCCTCCCGCCTCCCAAGCATGAAGTCCCTCTCCTAGGAATGGTCCCTCCCTGAAACATGTCCAAAGTATGTTAGACGAAGCTTCAGAATCTTTGCTTCCAAGGAGCAGCCCTGCTTCACCCTCTCCAGGACAAACCTGTTCGTTTTCTTAGCAGTCGATGGTGTATATTCAATATTCTTCTCCAACACCATAGTTGAAAGGCATCAATTCTCGTTCTATCATCCCTAGTCATTGTCCAGCTCTCTGATGCATAGCAAGTGATTGCAAAGACGATAGCATATGTCAGGCACACCTTAGTCTCCAGACTGACATTGTTGCACTTCAGTACTTTAGAGAGGTCTCTGACCGCAGACTTTCCCATTGCTATACGTCTTTTAATTTCCTGGTACTGGTACCAAGATTGTTGGCTGTGGAGCCCAGCAAACCAAAACTGTGAACAATCTCAAATCTCAATCTCTTCACCATCCATTATGATGCTGCCAATCGACCCAGTGGTGAGAATCTGTTTTCTTGATATTGACTCTCAATCCATGCTGAAGACTGTGGTTCCTGACCTTCCACAGCAAGTGCTTCAGGTCCTCCTCAGTTTCAGCAAGCAGGGTTGTGTCAACTGCATTACACAGATTGTTGATGATTCTTCCTCCAATCCTGATGTGACATTTATCCTCATAGAGCCCAGCCTCCTGGATAATCTGTTCTGCATGAAGATTGAAAAGGTATGGAGACAGGATACAGCCCTGGCATACACCCTTTCCAATTTTGAACCATACAGTGTTTCCTTGCTCTGTTCTGATGACTGCCTCCTGGTCCAAGTATACGTTTCACATTAGCACAATCAAGTGTTCGGGATTCCCTTCCTTCTCAGAGTTAGCCACAGTTTGTAATGATCCACACAGTCAAATGCCTTTGCATAATCAATGAAACAAAGATAGACATTCTTCTGATACTCCCTGCTGTCAACCAAGATCCCTCTAATATTAGCTATAATATCCCTAGTACCACGAACCTGTCTAAACCCAACCTGCACTTCAGGTAGTTCTCTGTTGATGTGCTGTTCCAGTTGTTTTTGGATAATCTTCAGCAGAATCTTGCTTGCATGTGATATTAATGATATTATTCGATAATTTCCACACTCTGCGGGGTCAACTTTCTTTGGAATGGGAACATTAATAGATCTCTTCCAGTCAGTTTGCCAAGTGGTTGTTCTCCAGATTTCTTGGCACAACTTGGTGAGCACATCTAAGGCAGTATCTGTTAATTGAAATATGTTAATTGGTATACCATCAATTCCTGAGGCCTTATTTTTAGCTAATTCTTTCAAAGCAGTCTGAACTTCTTCCTTCATCACCATAGGCTCTTGCTATATGTTTTTTCATTAAATTCTTTTGTGTCTGCCAATTCCTTTTGGTATAATGACTCTCTATGCTCTTTCCATCTTCTTTTAATACTTGCAGGATCACTCAATATTCTGCCCAAATCATCCTTAAGTATTGCAACTTGAGGCTTGAATTTCCTCTTCAGTTTCTTGAGCTTATGAAACACCAAGCGAGTTTGGCCCCTTTGATTTTCTGACTCCAGCTCAGAAAATGAAAATTACTATAATGATTCTAAAATTATTATAATGAAATCATTATAATACTTTGTCTTGTCACGCAGCCTTTTGAAATCTCCTGTTCAGCTCCTGATCTCTTGATTTCTTCCTCCTGCTTTGGCGTCTTGGCGCTCCAATGCAATATTCAGAGTCTCTTCTGACATCCATTTTGGTCCTTTCTTCCTCCTCCGTCTTTGCGAAGACCTTTTGCACTCTTTCCGGATGATATTCTTGGTATCTTCCCATAACTCATCTGGTCTTCACTCATTAGTGTTCAAGGCCTCAAACCTGTTCCTGAGATGGTTCTGAAATTCAGTTGGGATAGACTCAAGGTCATATTTTGGTTCCTGTGGGCTTGATTTCACTTTCCTTAGCTTCAGCTTAAACTTGCATATGAGTAGTTGGTGGTCTGTTCCACAATCAGCACCAGGCCTAATTTTCACAGCTGATACTGAGCTTCTCCAGCAGTTATTTCCACAGATGTAATCTATCTGATTCCTATGCATACCATCAGGTGTGTTTAGCCTGCATTTATGTTTCTTGTAAAATGTATTTGCAACAAATAGAATAAATTGTTGATTGTGCAAAATTCTATCATCTTATCTCCAGCTTCATTCCTGTCACCAAGTCCATGCTTTCCAACTACTGGTCCTTCTCTGTTCCCACGTTTTGCATTCCAGTCATCCATTATTATTAATTTCAATTCAACAATTTATGCACATTTTGTTTTGTGATAGTAGTTTCAATCTTTTCGCATCCTCCTCAAGTTCCATATTTCCATTTGTCCTGCTTTGCTGCCTTCTGAGGTTGTCTCAAGCCAAATACTGTTTCTTTGTTCTCGTGTGGTTGACTGATCTGAGAAGTATGTTCCTCACAGGTGTTGTTTCTCACATTATAGCCCTGACATTGGCTGAAAGATAAGATGTTCTGTTCTAGCTTGAAGTGATTCACCAGTTTCTATCAAACAAATTAAATCCTTATCTTCTCTATAATTTTTTAATTTTTTTTATACTTTGATTCACTCTGTCAGGATATTTTATTATGATCCCAGTTGGAAAGAGAGACTGTGGTAGTCAGGCACTATTTAATTCCTCCTATTTTAGGTTAGTAGAGGCTGTGGTTCGCATGGCTTATCAGTCCGTGGGGTTAATAACTTCATTGGTATTTTTACTTTCTTCACTATGCTTTGTTCCTGATAGAGAGAATCCAATCACTATGCCTTAGCTCTATCTGCTCTTCTTAATTGACTGAAAAATAAGGGTATTAACATTTATAATAATATTATGGACTTGAAGCATTTCATATAGGAAGTCAAAGGCTGTAGTCTCCAATATAGATTGAAGCTCAACATCAATAGAGATTTTCTTCACTAAGCCAATTGACACCATGACAGATGGAGAAGAGATTGTTAACAATTTCAACTTGCTAGGTTCCACAATCAACACTCTTCACACTGTTGTTGTGTACTGTCAAATTGGATCCAAACCGTAGCTAACTCACCAGTAGGTTTTTAGAGGCAGTTAATAGCACAGGAGGAGATTGCCTATCCTTCTCCCGTGGAGCAGCTGGTGAATTTGAACCATG
>NW_006400004.1:646181-658460 GCF_000299155.1 Elephantulus edwardii
ATTCTCCAGTTCAAATGTGCTTTCTCTCATTATAGTTGCTTAACTGGAAGGTCCATCTAGATATGCAACTCTCTGAGGACACAACTTAGAAGATGATTCTAGTACAATATCTTCTTTTCTTTCTAAAGGGGATAATATCTCTGTCTCTTTGTACAATCTCTTGTTTCATAAAATATCTTCACCCTCACATCTTACCCTTTCAAATTATTTGTTTCTTCAAGACAGGACTCCTTCAAGTATTTCGTATTTCACAAGAGATTTACGTTTCTTTTTGCTTTCTATTTTCTCAAGATCTACAGAAAGAAACATGAAGTCCCAGCTGTGCTGAAGGCATTGTCAAAAAAGTAAAGTTCCAGGCACTGATGAAATACCAATTAAAAGTGTCAACATACACATGCAGGACTGGACAAACTCATTGATTTATTAAAAAGGTAAAATGCAGATACTTGGCCAATCAATTAAAAGCAGTCTTTATTTGTGCCCTTTCAATAGAAAGATGATTCAAAGGAACAACAATATCACAAAACAAACAGCAAGAGCCAGGTGGGTATAGTCATGTCTGACATTTATCAACTTCACAAATGGTACTGTTTCTCTCAATGTATCAATAACACAAAACCAATTCCCATGAGATCAGAAATATTCCCCCAACTTCCCATACCTCTTTCTATACACCTCAACACCAATCTTACTGCTTTGCTAGGTTCAAAATCCAATATGATAGCTCACAGACCACACAGAACCATTTTAGGGAAGTAAAAAGTATAATTCAGATTGATAACATAGAACAGTCAAAATAACTCCCAAAAATGTGCACTATCACCGAAGGACAGGTCAACTCAACAGAAACTCAATAAAGATGCAGAAGACCTAAATTATACAATCAGCCAACTCAATCTTGTGAATGTATTCAGGGAAATGCACCCAACTAAAACTCAGTTCACTTTCTTCTCAAGTGCACATGGTAAGTTCTCCAGAACTGATCACATATTAGGTACAAAGTAAAATGAAACAAATTCAAAAACCTTGAAATAATGCAATGTATCTTCTCAGATCACAATGTCATAAAACCAGAAACAAACCACAAGAGGGTAAAGCTTATAAACATCCATGTGAATGCTAAATAAATCTCTACTAGAACATGACTGAGTTATAAAAGAAATAAAGAATGAAATTAAAAACTGTAATCCTGGAAAGATGGGGTAATGGTGGGCCTAGATCAACGATGATTAATTTTATATTTTGAAGCAGGAGTGGCATCCATTTCCTAAACAACATGCCTCATGAAATTACGTGAACTTTGATAAACGTCAATAGTTATAGACAGGCCTTTTGTTCATAGGGTCGCTATGAGTTGTGCTCAACTTGAAGGCAATCAACAACAACAATATACGGGAATGGGCCTATGAAACACAATGTGATAGAAGGGAAGTGTGAAATACAATTAATTTCATATGCAAAAAAATAATTTTTAAAAACTCAAAGAATACAGCCTTCAATATGGATTACATGTCAGTATCAAGAACATGAGAATTCTCAACCCTGCACCATAAAGTAACACCATGATAGATATAGATAAGATTAAAAATTATCAGTGACGTCATCTTACTTGGATCCACAGTCAGTGCCATTGGTATCGGTAGTCAGGAGATCAGGAGATGTATTGCATTTTGGAAGTCTTCAGTCAGGGACTTCTCCAAATTATTGAGGAGCAAAGATATTGGTTTGAGGATTGGGATGTGCCTGATTCAGGCCTTGATATTTTAAGTCGTTTGCTATGTGTCTCAGAGCAGAACAATGACTAAGAATGATAGAAGAAAAATTGATGACTTTGAGTTTTGGTGTTAGAGAAGAGTACTGAATATCCCATGGAGTGCAAAAAAATAAAATTTTTAAAAAAATAGATGTGTCTTAGATAATGTGCAGCCAGAGAGCTCATTGAAGGCAAAGATGATAAAGCTTTGTCTCTCTTTGGGCAACTTGGTAGGAGAGCTATTCTTCAGAGAGGTACATCATGCTTGGAAAAGTTGACGAAAGAGAGGAAGACCTTCAACCAGATGAATTGTCACAGTGATTCTAGCAATATGTTCAAGCAAGCCAGTGATCATGAGGATGACTGACTTATCTCAGGATAAGACAGGGTTCAGAACTGTTGTTCATAGGATGCTATGAGTCATACTCGACTCAATGGCACCTACCAACAACAATATATCTATTTCCATGATATACAAGTATGCATGTAGAAAAGGATGTAAGAATACCTCTATATGTTATTGTTGTTATGAGGCATCAAATAATCTGTGACTCACAGTGGCTCTTTTGTACAATATCTCTGAACTCTGCTCTACCCTGATCTAGTATCACTGTCTCCAACACACCCATTCATATTATCTCAGTTACTGTGTCAATCTATCTCATCCAGGGTCCTTCTCTCCTGTGCTGTCCCTCCACACTTCCAAGCATGATGTCCTTCTCTAGGGATTGGTCCCTCCTGGACACATGCCCAAAGTATGTGAGATGGAGCTTCAAAATCCTTTCTTCCAAGGAGCAGCTTGGTTTCACCCTCTCCTGGATCAACCTGTTTATTTTCTTGGCCATCCAAGATATGCTCAAATTCCTTCACCAGCATGACTCAAAGGCATAAATTCTTCTCTCACTGTCACTGTCCAGATTTCTGATGTATAGTAAGTAATTGCAAAAGATCATGGTGTTAATCTCCAGACTGATAACGTTTTTCTTCAGCACTTTGCAGAGGTCCCTAAGAGTAGATTTCTCTAGAGCAATTCTTCTTTTGATTTGCTGACTGCTGGTGTCAAGAGTGTTGACTGTGGATTCAAGCAAGCTGAGATTGTTAACAACCTCATTCTCTTCACCATCTATCACAGTGCTGCCAATTAACCTAGTGGTAAGAATCTTTTTCTTATTAATGTTGTGCATTAATGTTGTGCAGCAAGGTTATGTCATCTGCATAATGCAGGTTGTTGATGAATCTTCGTTCAATCCAGATGCCACATTCCTCCTCATAAAGCCAAGCCTCCTGAACGATCTCTTCTTCATATAGATTGAAAAAGTTTGGA
This sequence comes from Elephantulus edwardii, assembly GCF_000299155.1. Taxonomy (NCBI): domain Eukaryota; kingdom Metazoa; phylum Chordata; class Mammalia; order Macroscelidea; family Macroscelididae; genus Elephantulus; species Elephantulus edwardii. The sequence continues at coordinate 649,259 of NW_006400004.1, forward strand.
GACAGAACACATCCCTGACACACTCCTTTCTCTATTTTGAACCATGCAGTGTTTCCTTGCTCTGCATGGAATACTGCTCTCCAAGTATCCACACAAATATTATCCTGTAGGACTTTCCACAGTAATTTAGAATACATATCTATCTACTTGCATATATATATGCAGAAATTATTTGTTATTGCTTATATTGTATGATTGTATATTTTACAGTATTTTACTGTAGTTGTCCATTCTTTTATACCTTTTCATGTACCTATTATCTCCATCATTCTTTAAAGCTATAACTAATTTTCAGAGTAATTCTCTCTTTTTTAGTTCTTACAAAAGTAGACTAATTGCTTTCAGAATCAATAAAGCACACTATACTTCATAGATTGCTTCTCCTCCAAGGACTTTGGGGAAATTCCAAAGTCTTTCCTCATCAATCTAAATAGCTAATTTACAAGATAGGTGAGTCTGCTTACACTCCCTTTCCTTTCCTCTTCCTTCCTTCCTTCAGACAGGTTGCTTCTTTTTCTTTTTGCAAGGCTGGAGATAACAAGTACCAAAGAATTATCATTATTAATGGAAGTGAACTACTTAAAAGCTTAGCCCATGGATTTTCTTAAAGTTTCTGTTATCATACAAGGTAACAGACAAATGGCTTGTACATGATTGAAACAATTCTGTGAACCTGGCTTATTTCCCTATTGATGCAATCGTTATATAAGTAAATGAATAGGCAAATAGAGGTGATTCACTGGATGCATTAACTTCCTTGATCGAGATTTTCTATGACTATACAGCGCAAGAATCAACAGCCTGCTGTGGTTCTGGATAAGTAGAGCAATAATGAGGAACAACCTGGATTGGCTATTCTGTGCACTTGGTCAACTGGATAGACCCTATTTTCCAAATTTCATATACCATTCTTGACATATTACTTAGGTAGGTGTATTTTAATTACTCTTCCTAAAACACTGTTGTAGTCACCTGAAACTGCCAACTTAAAATTATCTAACATGTTCTACCAGAGATATAGCAATAATCAGGGAATTTATTTAGCCATTTTCCTGTGAGGTACTCACATACTTACCCATGTGACAGATTGTTCAAATACTGCCACATGTATCTATCTTGCCCAGCTGGACTCTCCAGTCTGGACTAGAAATTATTTTGACAGAGACAAAACATTTCCACACTTAATAGATGTAGCTGTCTTATGGAAAGTGGGGGGAGGGGAATCTCATTTTCCCTTTTCTAGTATTTACCCCAACTTCCCTATCTCAAAACTTCAAAATCATCTTTCTCTCCCTGTCTTCTTCCCTCTCTCTTCCCTGCTACATTACATGTATAGCCCCTTCACTTTCTAATTTGAATTTTTTAGAGCCCTTCATGTTTCCCATTCTTTCTGCCAGCATTCCACGTTCTGACCTTTATTGTTTCAGAAATGTGCATTGAAATTGCCTCCAAGAGAATATTTCTCTTTCATTATTAGTGTTATCCATCCGCTTACTAAAACTGAAGTTCAAGCTGAGCTTTATAACTGCATATTTAAGTGCCTCCAGAAATTGTCTCTATCTAGCACTTTTGTCTGTACTTAACATGTGCCACTATGTGAATACAAAACTTTGACAAAAGTCATCTCTTTCATATGTCTATAACATCTATTGCTTTGAATATATGGGATAAACTATGTTTGAAAATTACTTGGCAAAACTATAAAAATTATATGAATGTTAATTATTTTTACACCTATTCTTAATTGTTATTATGAACCCAAAAGTCAGAACCTAACTTACAGCTGATCCTCCAGCAGGTTTTCAGACTGTAAATCACATAGGAGAAGATTGTCCATCTTTCTTCCACATAGCAGCTAGTGTGGAATTAAACACCAGACATATTTTAGAGTTGGCAGTGCAACTTCTTACCCTTAGGTTATCAGAGCACCCTGCCCCTAATTAGCTCCTTTAATGGTTTTAATAATTTTTTTTATCATTCATAAACTTTACTTGCCACTTAATTTCCCCCCCTTATCTAGTTACCCCAATCCTCATCCCTTTGCTTTTAGGTTTACATTCTCTAGCTCTCTGCAGATCCTTTGAGTTAAAGCCATGCAGTGTTAGTTTCGAGTCTACATATTTCTCTAAGATCATTTACATTATATCTGAACCCAGTGCACCAAGTAATTTAGCCTAAAATGTCATCTGGCATACCCAATTGCCAGGAAGAAGGAATAAGCCTGTTTCTTCTCCTTCTCCTTCTCCTTCTCCTTCTCCTTCTTTTTCTTCTTCTCCTCCTCCTCCTCCTCCACTTCCTCCTCCTCCTCCTCCTTCTTCTTTTTCTCTCTTTTTTTAAACACTTCATTAAAACAAACCATCTATCCTTTCACAAGCCCTTCCCTCATCTTTATCTCTTCAAAGCTTGATTCTGGAGCTCTATACAAGATGAATTGACACAGTGGCAGTGTATCAGAGATAAAGAGGATGGCACAAGATAGAGCAGAGTTCAGATCCATTGTTTATTAGGATCACTGAGTTGTGGTCAACTTGATGGCTCATAACAACAGCAATCCATACTGATATATCTTTTGTAATTATTTCTAAGTCCAAGCCCACATAGGTCCATCTTATTTATATAGCATATATATCTGCTATGGCTGATAACTTGTCTCCAGTAGTTTTTTCTTCTATATCCAAGTATTTAGAAAACTTCTTCAGGGTAGGTAAGCACAGTATTGTATATGACTCTATCACATCATATTTCAGCACTATGGAAGATTATCTGACACATTTACGTTGTTGGTTAGTAGTCTGATTAGAACGTAAAACAATTACCTCTTCTTTAGTTATGGTATTAATAGAGGCCTCGGGTTTTTGAAAGCATAAAACCGTTGTGTCCCTTAAAGAAGAGATGATAGAGCAAGAAGCAAGGACTCAGAGGGATATCCCAAAGAAAATATGTCAACTTTATTATTTTCACCAAAGTCAAACATGCATTTGTTTTTCTTCTAGGAAACTGAATGTTCTTCAAATTGTTTGACTTCTGTATTTCACTACTATTGTTGTTACGTGCTATGGATTCAACTACAACTCATAGCTATCCTGTGAGCAGCAGATTTGAACTTTACCATATCCTGCTCCTAAGTCATCTTTGTTCTATTCTTCTCCTGGTTTCATTATTAAAATATATATTAGTTGCCTGAAATAGGCTTCCAATAGCCCCTAAGTGCTCTCTCTTGTGGCCAAAATAGTCCTGACTTTGGTTCACCCTTGGGGTTACCTGTGTACATTTTTCCCTCCACAAGTCATTCTCAAAGCAGAAAGAAGTAGGATTATCTATATATCAAAATAATTCCAGGAAACTAACGTAGAGGATGAGAGATGTCACTGATTTCTGGGAGTGAAGAGGAAGTATAAGGATTGTTAATATAGTACCAATTACAATTAATGTACTCATAATTTAATATTGTTAATGTAATAATAATTACAGTTAGTGCAATAAGTGTTAATGTAACAAAACAACCTTCATATAAACCATCAAATGAGATTGGCCAAGAGTGAAAGTCCTCTTCCCTCTTTAACTGTGTGATAAAACACAAAAGCAGATAAACTGCTTCTTCTCAAGCAAAGGTGATCATTTGCTTCTGGCTGAAGTTGTAGGGAAGATGGAAAGGCCTTAGTACAATCCACTGCTTAAAAAGATTTTTAATAAAAGCACAGATAAGCCTCTGTTGCTCTTTCTTGAGGCCACAGTTCTTGGCAGCATGTTCCCACACCTTGTCCCTATTAATTAGACAGACACCTGAATCTTATCTGCCGAAGTCAGGGAAAATTCATAGTTTGGTGCCTGAGTGACTTTTATCTTTCCAGATACAGGCTTTCTAAAAAGAAATTACTCTTCTAGAATGAGTTTTAGTCCTAAAATTAAACTTATTTTTCTAAATGACTGATTCCTAACAAGATTTTCTATTGATAACCATGTGTGTGCACGTGTGTGTGTGTGTGTGTGTGTGTTTTAGTCTAATTTTAATATTATCTAGAGAAATACAAATAGGCAGGCATTCTGAGTAAAATAAACTACATGTGTAATTTTATCACTTTATTGTAGCATTACCATAATTAAAGTCCTTTATTGTCACAGAAAAGTGAATACCAATTTTGATGCATAAATGCTTTGCCTTCATACAAAGAAGAAAACTCATAAAGGAGTCTTTTGAATAAAGCAGCATTTTTGCACTTCTTCTGCCTTCTCTATTGCTTTGGCATTTATCCCCCAAACAGAAAGTCCCTTTCCTGTCCTTATATAAAACCCCATAGCAAAAGAAATACTTGTTCTAATGTCATTGTTCTCTGAAAAACACAAATAAATGGAAGACTTATAACTTAAGATTACTCTTTGTTAACCCAGGCATAATTTGGATTAGTACATTCTGGTTTTAAATTATTTTAAATATAGAATTGATTCTAAAAATTTAGCAAAATATTCACCATTGTTTTAATCACATAGTATATTTTATTGTTTGCTAACAAAAAGTAGTTGAAGTCCCCAGTGGCTGGACTAGAGAAATCTATCTTGTCTTCTCCAGCAGGCCCTTGTCAAGGTCACAAATGTATAGACAAACCACTCATTAAATTCTCCAAGTTTTTCTTATATTTTCTCCCTCCCCCAACTTTGGGTTAGAGAAAAGCATAACACATGGAAGCATTTAGGATGGGGTTTTTTTTCCCATTTGTCAAACAATATAATGCTTCACTGATAAAGCTGCTTTTTCCTCCCTCTTAGCTAAACACATAAGTGAATTTTTCACTAGTTACTTTTGAAAAGTCAACCTACAGTAGGATTTTCATAATAGCAGAGGCAAACCTTCAAAAATTATAGTTGGGATAGGTTGTGGAGAGGATAGTGGTCAGGGGAGAGTTATTGCAGTAATGAATACCTCTCTGTAAATTTACCAAAATGAAATCTCGATTCTTCAGAACATTAGAGGCTAGATCTAACTATACTCAATCTCTTGATCCTATCATATGGTTAGAAAGTCAAACTAAGCACCAAGAAAACTTCCCTTTCTGGAACAGCAGAGATTTAACTAGTTTCTCAGCAAGTGAAGCAAAATGAGTAACTTTTGAGGGCGGTGGAGTCTGGACTTCTAGAGTGTTCTACAAATTCAAGTGACAAAATGCTGCCATTTTTCACACTTCCATCCGGAAAAAACTAAACCTTGTACAAGATTCTCAGAGGTGCCTCAGGGGGCCTCATCCCTCCTTGATTTTTCCAGGGAGGGGGCAGAGTTTAAGATCCACTTTTGAAGGGCCCACTGGAAAGTTCTGATAACCTTCATAGTGTCCTGTTAGTCCTGCAGAACAAAGCCAATGCAGCTTTAGCAGCTATTCTTTCACAGAAAAGGATAGTCAGATCAGTTAGCTGGCAAGAGTACACATAAGGTTGTCTTGGGTTGGAATAGAGTCCATTGCAACTTATTTGTTTAGTTTTTCAGTCTACATACAAGGTATAAAGCTACCACCTTTCCATGTTCCACCGGGAGCTCCTCCTAGAACTTCTGCAAGGGCACACCCAGGGCATCTTTCCTCTTTGTTTTATTCTTGAACTTCTGCAAAGCCTATTTTCTACAGGAGCATCTGCGTGTTTGGAAGGAGGTGAGCGTCTGAGTTGAGAACTGAAGAACAAAGATCCCCTGCATGCCCAGTGCCAGCTGGAGGCTCAAACCACACAGCAGAGTGGCCTTTCTCGCGTCCCAACTGTGCAAACAGAGCGCCTCCCACTGTAGATAAGGGGTGACTCCAGCACATGCAGACTGGGCAGCAGCCTATTAATATAGCCAGAGTTTTCTTCCCTGTTTGTAACTGTCCGTTTCTTTGGTGTGTAGGCACTGAGGCAAACCCAAACAAAATCCTCCACATTCCTCCGCACTCTGCCCCACTGCTCTAGCCCTGTACTTACAAGACACCTTCAGGCCACTTGCTTTGAGTTGAAGAAAACAAAGCAAGCAAACAGTTGTGCATAGCTACATAGCCTACACTGAGAAACTTCCCAGGGCATTGGCTGGAGGGAAAAGTTGGCCCTGTATATCCATGCAGGGAAGCCGGGAAAGGAGAGAAAGTCAGGAAGCTTAAAATGAAATTTCCCTCGGCCAGAGGGCGCCGTAAATGGAACAAAGTCCAAATTCTACAAGCGGGTGCAAAGGTAGACGTAGCTGGTGGATGCTGCGATTCTACGAACAGTTTTTTCCGGTTTGGACTTTTTGCCTTAATTGACTGCAATTTAAGCACTGCTCCTCGAGAGATTTTTTTATTTTATTTTATTTTTTTTTTTTTTAGGAGAAGGGAGTGAGTAGAAGAGGGAGGAGGCAACTGCTGGAACCAAAACTGAAGCTGAAGCCAACTTCTGAGCCAACCAACCTTCTCGCTCTGTCCTGTATTCCTGGGCTTCCTTCCCCGCCGCTGGGACCTCTTTGCTCAGAGCTCCCTCCCCTCCCCTTCGCGGGAGGGGGGCCTCTGAAGCGCAGGCAAAGCAGATAGCTAGGGAAGTAAAGAGGAGAGTATCAAGTTACAGCCGTTTGTTTCCAGGACTAGAGAGGAATGCAAAGGGTGTGGCAAGCCCCCAGCTCCCTCCGCAATGGCAATTCCTCCTCCATCATCAGCGGCAGAATTTGCACTTTATAATCTTCTTAAAGGCGTTTTGAAAGTCCTTGTTGAAGTAAGCGTAGATTACAGGATTGAGCAGAGAGTTGGAGTAGCCTAGCCAGTTGATGATGGCTCCCAGCAGGGCTGGCATATGGCAGCTGCTCTCGCAAAAGGGTAGGACCAGGGCTACGATGAAGAAGGGCAGCCAACAGAGGATGAAAGTGCCCATGATGATGCCCAAGGTTTTCACAGTCTTCCTTTCTCGAGCCAAGGCCATCTTGCGCTTGGCTTCAGCGTTGCGCTCGTTCTTCTTCTCGAAGGAAGAGGGCTCACTAGGGCCCACACCAGTCTCGCAGGGCAGGGGTAGGTGCTCCTTGGAGTTGCCCACGCGGTACACCTCGATCACCTCCAGGGCGGCGCCATAGTCACCTTGCCTCACGGCCCCGTTTGCGCACGGAGCACCGCCTGCCTTGCTCTCCGTGCCCCGCCTCCAGTCCCTGTTTCCAGGTTCTCCATTCTCAGTCTTCTTAGGCGGCTGGTTTAAGGAGGCGCCACGGCTGCTGTTGGCTCCCTTCTTTTCCGCCTTCTTAACTGTCTTGCGGATGCGGAAGCGCGCAGCTCGGAAGATGCGCCCATAGAGGACCAACATGAGCAGCAGCGGGATGTAGAAAGCGCCAAAGGTGGAGTAAATAGTGTAGCCGTGGTCCTTGCTGATGGTGCACGCGTCGGGGTCCGAGCGGTCTTCTGGGGTGCGCCAGCCCAGCATGGGCGGAATGGAGATGAGAAAGCCAATGAGCCAAGTGAGAGAGATGAGCGCGGCGGCACGCCGGGGGGTCCTCTTGTTCACATAGTCTATGGGGTCAGTGATGGCCCAGTACCTGTCCAGCGCGATGGCGCACAGGTGCAGGATGGATGAGGTGCAGCAAAGCACATCGAGCGCGATGAACAGGTCACAGGTGACCTGGCCCAGCGTCCACTTGTTAAGCACCTGGTAGAGCGCGGCCATGGGCAGCACCAGCACCGACACCATGAGGTCGGTGATGGCTAGAGAGCCGATAAGATAGTTGGCCACATTTTGCAAGGAGCGCTCCAGGGCAATGGCAGCCACCACGCAGGCATTGCCCAGCACCGCGCAGAAAATGAGCGTGCCGAGCAGTAAGGAGGTAATCACTTGGTAGCTGAAAGTCACGTCGGTTATGTCAGTAGTATTGCTGCCTGCCCCGAAGGGACCCTCAGCCGAGGTGGTGTTATTACCCTGGTCAAGGCTGAGCGCATCCATGCCTACTCTCCGCGCGGGGTCAGTAGGGGGTCGGGGGAAGATCTGCTGGAAGATCCCCCTTGCACCTCCCCCTGGGGTCTTCCTCCCCTCTCCTCTGGGGTGGTTCAGGGGAGGAAGTGCAGGGACCCGGGCAGGAAGTTCTTACTTCTTTGGCAAGGACATCCCCACGGAGCGGCTTCTAGGTGCTGCCTTGGCTGGGTGGTCCCGTGCATTTACAGCCAACAGCTGGGGAATTGGAGCTGGCTGGAGAGCAGCTCCCGGAGCGCTGGGCGGCAGAGAAGTAGCTGTAATGTCTGTCTCTCCCTGTCCATTTTACATTGCAGCTACCCAACTGGCTGCCTAAGGTGAAATCTTCCCACTAACTGTCTCCAACCCCAGAAGTAGCTGGAACACAAACCCCATCCTCCATGGTCACTCAGTAACCCTCCTCTCCCTCTTTTTATCCCGCTGGCTCCTTCACTCTTCTCTTTCAATCTCCTTCCTCCTCTCCCCCGCCTTTTCCCACTAGCCTTCCTTTTCAGTCTCCCTCTCCCTTCTCACTCTCCTTTATCCTTCTGTGTGTAGCTCTGCAGCCAGTCTCCCTCCTTTCCATGCTATCCCTCCCTTCCTCACACTTCCTAAACACTGTCTCCTTCCTCTGACTCCTGTACTCATCCTCTCTGGCTGAGCATTTTGCTTGCAAAACCCCTTCTGTGGATGTAGTCTCAGTTTACTCGGCTTACACCAGGTTTTCTAGTCAGACCGAAATTATAACAAGTTAACTCCGCCTCCCACCCAGCCAAACTCAAGAGGATTTTTTTTAAAACTACCCATTGCCTCAGATTTTGGTCAGATTTTTAGGTCTTGTCAACATCACAGAATAAAAATAACAAATAAATAAAGGAGGCATGGAGAGAATGTGGACAGCCCTGGATCAATATATCAATTATTATTAATTGAAAGGAAATTGTGTTAGTATTTTAAAAAATCACTCTTTTTCATTATGTTGCAGCTAAGCCTAATTCCTTTTAAGGTACAAGTTGTGTATAATCCCCCACTTCGTAATCTTTTGGAATTTGGTAGAGAAAGGAATCACAAAGGACATATGAAAGTAAATAGTTCCATCTCAAAGAAAAGGACAACTCCAATTCAGTATATCATCTATATACACACACACAAACACATACCTGCTACACCTTTGTACCTTTGTCTCACCTACCACCATCCATTCAACTGAAATGAGCACTATCGCACTTCACAGAAGACTACATTCAGATGGCTAACAAGCACATGAAGAAATGCTCAAAATCCCTAGCCCTAA
>NW_006400004.1:658560-659092 GCF_000299155.1 Elephantulus edwardii
AATCATGAAATCACCTAACCATGAATTAGAATTGGAATCTGGCAACAAAATGTGCAAAGGTTATACATTAAGGTTATAGAAATGGAGTCATATAACATCATGTTAGGAAAAAATGGGAAGAGATTTTTAAATAAGCAACAAGTCAGTCATTTTTGTGCATCTAGATTACCACAGATTCTTGGAGGAAAACATGGTGACATGAAAGAAACCAAGGCAATTGCAAATCTCTTAGAGTAATCCCAAGTACTTTGATTCTGTAATTCCTTCTATCATAGGTCATACCAAAAATGAGGAGAAAGCCAGTTTAAGAAGAACTAAAAAAGTAAACACATATTCTTTATCTGAGCATCAGCCAAACTCTGAAGCAATTTTCAATAAGTACCACTGCAACAGTGTCCCTGCCCCCCCCCACCCCGCGTCTGGCTCCCCTGTGGCAAATTCTCCAGTTCAAATGTGCTTTCTCTCATTATAGTTGCTTAACTGGAAGGTCCATCTAGATATGCAACTCTCTGAGGACACAACTTAGAAGATG
>NW_006400004.1:664090-670255 GCF_000299155.1 Elephantulus edwardii
AAAAAAAAAAGAAATGAGCACTATCATCTGCAATTTACTGCCTCTGTGAAGTTGATTCCGCAGACAAAAGCAAAGATCCTCTCTCAGGTTTCTGAGGCTGTAAATAGTAAAGGGAGGAGACCGCCTATTTTATGTGAAGCTGAAGTGGAGTTATTTGGGTGAGCAGCACAACATGCTACGGACTACACCCATAACTTTATGAGGAGTACACCTGGAAAGGAAATATTTTACGCATAAACTTTCACTTATACTGGCATTACATGTTGTCTTTTTCCGTACCTTACCAAAGCCTGTAAACCTCAAGGGACAACTCAGTGGAATCCCTAAGTCAATGGCTTCAAAACTGCTCTTAAATCCTGAAACTGTTCAGCACCCAGGACAGCTCAAATCAATAAGAGCTTTTGTCGCCACCTTCTGGCAAACACTTTAGAATATCATCTTGTAGAAATGAAGCCTACATTGAGGAAATTCCACAACCTAAGAGATCCTAGGAGGTGGAGAAGAAGAGGGGTGAGAATGGGCGGGGGTGGGGGGAAGAATCATAAGGTCGCACAATTTGATGGGTGGAGGGAAGAGTGGGTAAAGAAAATGGGAAAGATCCGGTGGGAAAAACGATGTATACAAACTTTGTAAGTAAACCAATATAAAATTTTTAAATTATTTTAAAAAAAGAGAAAGATGGTTGCTTTTTTTGTTTTGGTTTTATTAAAGTAGCATTGATAATTTGTCATTTTTTTACATTGTAATAAAAAATGTAGTGCCTTTTAAAAAATTTTGAACTTGCTTATCAAGCTTATTACATTTCCCTAGATCCTTTGAAAAATCTGCAGCCTTTGCCTTTACAAATTCCATGTGAGAATACATCATAAAAGATATAAATAAACCTCTTCATCTCTTTGAGCTGGTAAAGGCAACGCTGTGAAGTTTATACATTTGCATTCATTTACCTTTAATGGAAAAAAAAAACTAATGAGAACAAACAACAATAAAACAGTATTAGATTTTCAAATTGAAGTTGAACACACACAGAAAGTTCAGCCAGCCAGAATGGTCCTTGGAGGTAAAGATGATGAAGCTTCATCTCATATACTCTGAGCACGTTGCTAGGAGAGGTTATTCCTCAGAGAGGGACATCATGCGTGGAAAGGTAGAGAATCAATGAAATGGATTGAAACAGTGACAGCAGCAATGGGCTCAAGAGTGTAGGAGAACATGAGGGTGATGCAGGATAGGACAGGTTCAGATCTGCTGTTTACAGGGTTGCTATGAATCAAACTTGATGGCATTTAACAACACCACATAGAAAATAAAGAAGCTGCTATGATTTTTTTTCCTAAGCTATTTTCTTTCCATGAAAACAAAATTTCATTTCTTTTAAACACCGTAAAGAATGGAATTATTTATCTATTAGAATAAAACAATAGAACAAAATAATTTCACCAGTATTTTCTGAGAAGTGACTGAAGAGGAGTAAAAATGAAAAATGTAATCCTCAAAGGAGGGGATCTTACATAACATGTTGTTGTTGTTGTTGTTGTTATGTGCCGTCGAGTCGTTTGCGACTCATAGCGACCCTATGTACAACAGCCCTAAACCCTGTTCTATCTATCCTGTGCCAGTCGCATTGCCTTTGATACACCCATCCCAATTACCCCAATCTCTGAATCAATCCACCTCATAGAGGGTCTTCCCCTCCTGCGCTGTGCCTCCACCCTACCAAGCATGATGTCCCTCTCCAAGGACCTGTGCCTCCTTACAACATGTCCAGAGTATGTCAGACGAAGCCCCAGAATCCTTGCCTCCAAGGAGTAGCCTGGTTTAGGATGAATCTGTTTGTTTTCTTGGCAGTCCAGGGTACATTCAATACTCTTCTCCAGCACCACAGCTCAAAGACATCAATTCTCCTTCTATCCTCCCTAGTCATTGTCCAACTCTCTGATGCATAACAAGTGATTGAAAAAACCATGGCCTGTATCAGTTGCACCTTAGTCTCCAGAGAGACACTGTTGCTCTTGAGTACTTTAGAGAGGTCCCTAAGAGCAGACTTTCCCATTGCGATACGTATTTTGATTTCCTGGCTCCTGGTGCCAAGAGTGTTGACCGTGAAGCCAAGCAAACTGAAGCTGTGAAAAATCTCAATCTCTTTGCCATCCATCCTGATGCTACCAGTTGGTCCAGTGGTGAGAATCTTTGTCTTCTTGACATTGAGCCTCAGCCCATACTGAAGGCTGCAGTCCTTGACCCTCTGCAGCAAGTGCATGAGGTCCTTCTCAGGTTCAGCAAGCAGGGTTGTGTCATCTGCATAACTCAGATTGTTAATAGATCTTCCACCAATCCTGACGCCACACTTCTCCTTATAGAGCCCAGCCTCCTGTGCCAGTTTCTTATGCTATGGACAGTACCTCTTGAGTTTAGGAGTCTCTAAGTCTAAATACCAGGAACTAGTATCAGGGGAGGCTTCCTATCTCAGACAGCTCTGAGGAAAAGTCCTTTGCCTTGAACTTCTGCTCAAGACTGACTTCATTGGCTTAACGCATGCTGTGACACAAGAGGATAGTTTACAAGGAGATGGTGATGTGCCCTCTAGATCTGGTATGTAAGAATTGTTTTCTTGGAAATTAAGTAGCTAAACAGAAGATTTTAAAGGGCCTCGTAGGAAGACAAAGCAAAGTATTATAATGAAATGTCCAAAGAGCTGGAACAGAAAATCAAAAGGGCTGAATTCACTCAGCATTTCTTAAGCTGAAGCAATTGAAGAACAAATTCATGCCTCGAGTTGCAGTACTTAAGGATGCTTTGGGCAGAATATGAAATTATCCCTGAAGCAGTAAAGGAAGACAGAGGAGCATACAGTGTCCTGTACCAAAAGGAATTGGTGGGCACCGAAGAATTTAATGAAACAAAGTATGAGCAAGAGCCTGTGGTGATGAAGGAAGAAGTTCAAGCTGCTTTGAAAGAACTGGCAAAAAACAAGGCCTCAGGAATTGATGACATATCCATGGACATATTTAAACAAACAGACACTGCACTGGATGCTCTCACCAAATTGTGCCACAAAATCTGGAGGACAACCATTTGGCCAATTGACTGGAAATCTATATCTGTTTCTATTCAAAAGAAAGTTGACCCAACAGACTGGGAAAATTATTGAACAATATTATTAATATCACATACAAGCAAGATTCTTCTGAAAATTATCCAAAAACTATTGGAACGGAACAACAGAGAACTATTAGAAGTGCAGAAGGGGTTTAGAAAATGTCGTGATACTAGGGATAGTGTAGCTAATGTTAGATGGATCTTGGCTGAAAGCAGAGAGTACCGAAGGAAACGTCTGTCTGTGTTTCATTGACTACACAAAGGCGTTTGACTATGTGGATCACAACAAACTGTGGATAACTCTGAGAAGAATATGAATCCCAGAACATTTGATTGTGTCTTTGAGAAAGCTATACTTTGACCACAAGGCTGTTGTCAGAACAGAGCAAGGAACCCTACATGGTTCAAAATTGGGAAGGGTGTACACCAGGGATGTGTCCTATCTCCATACTTTTCAATCTATATGCAGAACAGATCATCTGGGAGGCTGAGTTCTATGAGGAGGAATATGGCATCAAGATTGGATGAAGACCCATCAATAACTATCTGTTATGCTGATGACATAAACTTGCTTGCTGAAACTGAGGAGGACCTGAATCCCTTGCTGCAGACAGTAAAGGAATATATAGTCTTCAATATGGATTGAAGCTCAACATCAAGGAAACAAAGATTCTCACCACTGTGCCAAATGGCAGCAACATGATAAGATGGTGAAAAGACTGAAATTATTAACAGCTTTGCTTGGCTCCACAATCAACACTCTTGGTACCAGCAGCCAGGAAATCAAAAGACGAATCACATTGGGAAAGTCGGCTGTCAGGTACCTCTACAGAGTACTGAAGAACAATGGAATCAGTCTGGTGACTAAGGTACACCTAATCCAAGGCATAGTCTTCACATTTACTTGCTATGCATCTTAAATCTAGACAATAGCCAGGTGTGATAGAAGGAGAATTGATGCCTTGAAGCTGTGGTACTGGAGAAGAGTATTGAATATACCATGGACTGCCAGGAAAGCAAACAGGTTTATTGGTGTAACCAGGCTGCTCCTTGGAGGCAAGGGTTCTGAGGCTTCCTCTGATATACGAGGGATCAGTCCTTGGAAAGAGACATCATTCTTGGGAGAGTAGGTGGACAGCACTAGAGAAGAAAACCCTCGATGAGAGAGATTGGTTTAGTGACTGAGGTAATGAGGGTAGATATGTCAGAGACAATAAGGTTGGTACAGGATTGAGTAGATTTCAAATATATTGTATATAGGTTCACAAGTAACTCGACAGCACATAACAACAACAAATAAAGTGTTACCTTCTCTATTCACTTTTCTGCTTTTTTATTTTTTAAAGAGAAAAAAAAATAATCCAGGCTACACTTTAAGAAATCTCTTCATCTGATCAGGACTGTAGTATGAATACAGGTGCTGCATCTCACCTTAATCTCCTTGTAATGGATTGAGTAATTAGAACATATCTTATAATGAGGATTATTGAATCATCATCATATAATTACCAATTTATACCATAATTCCTAACCACTGAGAATTATATCATTACATAACTCCTAAATCCCTGAATATTATGTACTAGAGGAGTTGAAATGTGGTTTTTTTTGAGATACAATTTAATACATGATAGATTCCAAATGGCTTATATTGACAAGCTAATTTTCCATTCTAAATCTAGAGTTATGTTTATGAGACAGTTTTAGTCAAGTGTAGAAGGAAAAGTAATTAGTCAATATTTCCTTAGAGATAATGTAAACAATTTTTCAATTTGTTTTTAAAAAAAATCTAACTAGTTTTTTAGACAAGGAGGTCAGTGCTCTAATCAATAGTGAGTTGATTGCCAACCCCAAAGGCAAAAAATTAAAATCCTCTCATGAGATTTACTGCCTCTAAAAATCTTGGAAAATCATCTATGAGTTGGTTCTGGCTGTTGGCAATGAGTTTTTTAGGCACTCTTCTGAACATAATGAAGAAAAATAGAAATATGAAAAGATATTTAACCCTATTTAGCCTTCAAGTGTCTCATAGTTAATTATATATAACTTATTACAATATTAAATTAATACAGCAATGAAAGAAGAATGATGTTACATTTATTCGTGTTAGCACTTTACAAACTCTTCTACACTTAACCCTTTGTGATAAAAATCTCCAATATGGCTGGAAAAAAAGTTACAAACAAATAGTTACCTGTCATTTTTCATGCTTTTAAAATTCACTTATACAAAGCCATATTTGTATTGGATAATATTGATTACATTAATGATTAATTAAAAAAGTAAAAGTGAGGATTACAGTTCTACATGAAGGAAACAAAGATCTTCACAATTGAACCAATTAGACAATTAGACATGATAAATCAGGGGAAAGTTAGACACTATCAATTATTGCATTTAACTTGGATTTGTAACAAACTCTCATGGCTGCAACAGTCAATAAACGAAACAGCCTATTGCACTGGACCAGTATACTGCTCTCTTTAAAATGCTAGAAAGCACACTTAAAGACTAAAGTGCAGCTGACTCAAACCAAGATATCTTTAATACGTATCATATTGTATCTGAAAGTTAAGCAGTGAATATGGAAGATGCAGAAAGAATTAAAGTAACCATTAAATCAACCTTTAAACTTAACCTTTAAATTATGATATTGGCAGAGGATATTGCCTATACCATGAACTGCCAAAAGAGTAAACTGATCTATCTAGGAAGAGGAACAATCCGAGGGCTCCTTAGAAGCAAAGATACTGTGACTTCAACTCACAAACTTTGGACAGTTTTCCATTCCCTGGAGAAGGACACACTTAGAAAAGCAGAGGGCAAGCAAAAAAAGGGCAACTCTTCAATGAGACTGATTGACACAGTTGCAGCAAAAATGAGTTTAAGGGCAGTGGAGATTGTGAGGATGGAATCCTGTGGAGATCTATTGTACAAAGATTTCCTGTGTGTTGGAACCCACTCAACCACACCCAACAACATTACCTGGTGAGAAAAAGTTTAATCAAAAAATTTTTCCCTTCCATTTTCCTTCCTTCCTTCCTTCCTTCCTTCCTTCCTTCCTTC
>NW_006400004.1:670355-700384 GCF_000299155.1 Elephantulus edwardii
CTTCCTTCCTTCCTTCCTTCCTTCCTTCCTTCCTTCCTTCCTTTCTCTCTCTCTCTTACAGGCAGCCTCAGGTGATTAAATAGTTCCATTTCTAAGTCTACTTTTAAGTCAAATTTGTTAAGTATAGTTCATAACTATAATGAATATAATTCATATTGACAATCACTTAACCAAATATTTGTCTAAATATTTAGGGAGCTCTGGTGGCCTAGTGGTAAGAAGCTACACTGTAATCCCAAAGGTATATGGTTCAAATCAATCAGCTTCTCCATAGGAGAAAGTTGGGCAATCTCCTGCCATGTGATTTACTGTCTCTGAAAACCTGCTAGAAGTTCAGGTATGAGTTTATTCCAACTTGACAGCATCAACAACAACAATCACTTAACCAAATATTTGTCTTAGCATATAGTATATATTCCACATTTCTGTCCATGTTGTTGTGTGCTGTCAAGTTAGAACCTACACCTCTAGTGAGTTTTCAGAGGTAGTAAATTGCACAAGAAATTACCCATCTTTCTCCAGAAGGGCAACTCATGGATTTGAGCTGTGTACCTAGAAAACATTAAAGGAATACTTTTAAATACGCTAAAATGTCTTTTTGAAGCAGGAGCGGCATCTACTTCCTAAAAAACATGCCTCCGGAAACTCTATGAACTTTGATAAATGTCAATAGTTATAGAAAGGCTTCAGGCCTTTTGTTCATTGGGTCACTATAAGTCGTGCTTGACACAAAGGCAATCATCAACAACAACAACAAAATGTCTGTAACACTAATAATGACATTTTTAACAGCTTGGCAAGACAGTATCAATTTATTATTATGAGCCATAATATGTAGCTCAGATTGTTAATATACAGGTTCCCTCTACTATCTAAAAGTAGAGAATGCCTGTGAAAATGTTAGTTAAGTAGAAATGATGTAAAGTTAAGAAGCATTTCTCATTAGTTACATGGGAAAGTTTTTGAGTGTTCCCTGACCCATAAGCAACATACCAAATCATTCCAAAAAACACGTGAAACTTTACATAAAAATTACATAAAATAAGTAATAAAATCAAGAATGATATTATAAACACATATCTCTAATAACATGATGGTAAGGAGCTATGTTGTCAACCCAAAGATATCTGGTTTGAAGCCACCAGCTGCTCAGCAGAAAAGAAAACAAGTAATGTCCTCCCATGGGATTTATTGCCTCTGAAAACCCATTAGAAGGTCAGGAAAGAATTGGTTATGACTCCTCAATATTTATCATAACAATACACAAAATAAGACTAGTATATGTTTAGTGTAGCTCCTGGGGAATATATTTAAAAGACCCACTCACTATTTTGACACAGCCCGGTGAATACATCCAGGGAATCTGTTTCTTGAAGTATGTCAATTAGTATTCCATCAATTCCTGGGGCTTTATTCTTTGCCACGTTCCTCAGTAAAGCCTGAAGTTCCTCCTTCATCATCATTGCCTCTTGATCATATTTTGTTTCTTGAAATTCTTCTGTGTCAGCAAATTCTTTTGGTAGAGTGACTGTATATTCCTTCCATCTTCTTTTTTTAAATTTTTTATTTTATTTTATTTTTTTATTTCAATGAAAATCTACAGAGATTTTGGAATTCCATTCATTCATTGTTGCACTTTTCTTCCCACCCCCCACCCCTACCCCCATTCGCTCCTCTCCTTGAAAAGCAAAAGAAAAACTCCTTCATTGGTACACAATCCCCCACACACACCCCTCAACCCCACCCCCCCCCCAAATATAAACCACTCTACAAACCTCATTCCATACTCTTATGATAAACATAATGCCCTAAAATATACTTTTAAACTATTCTCTCCCTCATAGGCTTCAATGCAGTAAACATAATTTATCCAGTTTTTCTCAGTCTTACCCCACCCCAATGTCAGCCTCATTCTACAACAGTGGCACCATATAGCATTTGTCCGTTTGTGATTGAGATAGTTCACTCAACATCATGTCCTCCAGAGTCACCCATTTTGAATAATACTGCATGAGTTCCTTGTTTTTCAATGCAGCATAGTATTTCATTGTGTGAATATACCACAGCTTCTCTACACATTTGTTTGTTGATGGGCACATAGGTTGTTTCTAACTCCTTGCTATTGTGAACAAAGCTGTGATAAACATGGGTGTGCATATATATACTTGGATGTTGTTTATGGTTTCTTTAGGGTATATTCCCAGTAGTGGAATTGCTGGGTCAAATGGTATCTCTATTTGCAACTTTTTGAGAAAGTGCCACACCGCTTTCCACAGTGGTTGCACCATTTTACACTCCCACCCACAGTGAATAAGGGTTCCAGTTTCTCCACAACCTTGCCAGCATTTGTTGCTTGCTGTTCTGTTAAATTTTGCTATTCTTACTAGGGGGAGATATCTCATAGTTGTCTTGATAGTTCTTCCATCTTCTTTTAATGCTTCCTATTCTTCCCGCTTGAATTAATTCTTTTGTTCTTTATCTTCAGAATCACTGAGGAAGTCCAACCCTTTTGATTTCCTGACTACAGATCCTTGTACATTTCATTATAATATTTTGCTTTGTTTTTTCAAACTGCCCTTTGAAATCTTCTATTCACCTCCTTAACTTCCTGATTTCTTCCCTTTGTTTTGGCTTCTTGGCACTCTAGTTCAATATTCAGAATCTCTTCTGACATCAATTTTGGTCTTCTTTCTCTGTCTTTGTAATAACTTTTTGCATTCTTTGTGGATGATATTCTTGACATCCTCCCACAGCTCATCTGGTCTTCATTCATTAGTGGTCAAGGTCTCAAATTTCTTCTTGAGTTGGTTTTTTCCTAGAGGGAAAAGTTGTGCTGGATACAGGACACTTGGTCGTTGTTATGTGCTGTTGAGTCATCTGTGACCCATAGTGACCCTATGTATAGCAGCTCTGAAACTTGCCCTGCACTGAGCCAGTCTCACTAATTCTGACACACCAGTCCCTATTACCTCAGTCACTGTATCAATCCATCTCATCCGGGATCTTCATCTCCTACTCTGTTCCGCCATCCTTTCAAGTATGATGTCCTTCTTCAAGGACTGGTCTTTCCTGGCCGTGTGTCCAATGTATGTGAGGTGAAACGTCAAAATCCTAGCCTCTGAGGAGAAACTTGGTTTCACCCTTTCAAAGACAGACCTATTTGTGTTTTGTTTTTCTTTTGCAGTCCATGGTATGTTCACTACTCTTCTCCAGCACCACAATTTGAAGGAATAAATTCTTCTTCTGTCATCCTTATTATCCAGCTCTCTGCTGCATAGCAAGTACTTGTGATGACCATAGCCTGGATTAGATTGACATTGTTGATTTTCAGCAGTTGAGAGTTCCCTGATAGCAGATTTTCTCAATGCAATTCATCATTTGATTTCCTGACTGCTGGTGTTAAGTGTTGATTGTGGAGCCGAGTAAGCTGTAATTGCTAACTACCTCAATCTCTTCTCCATCTACCATGGTGCTGCCATTTTGCCTAGTGGTGAGAATCTTTGTCGTCTTGATGTTAAGCTTCAATCCATATTAAAGACTACAGCACTTGACTTTCTGCAGCAAGCACTTCAGGTCTTCTTCAATTTCAGTAAGCAAGTTTTTGTCATCTGCATGATGTAGGTTATTGTTATTGATGAGTCTACTCCAATCCTGATGCCACATTCCTCCCCATAAAGCCCTGTTTCCCAAATTATCTATTCTGCATATAGATTGAAAAGATATGGGGATAGGATGCATCCCTGATGCACTCTTTTCCTGATTTTGAGCTATGCAGTGTCTCCCTGCTCTGTTTGTCCTGGTCCAAGTGTAGGTTTTGCATAAGAACAATCAAGTATTCTGGGATTCCCATTTTCCCCAAGGTTAGCCACAATTTGTTGTGATCCACACAGTCAATGAAACACACATAGACATTCCTTTGGAACTTTTCGCTTTCTACCAACATCCATCTGACACTGGCAATAATGTCTCTAGTGCCATGATCTCTTTTAGAGTCAGCTTATATTTCAGAAAGTTCTCTGTCAATGTACTGTTCCAGTCATTCTGGATGATCTTTAGCAAGATTTTGCTAGTGTGTGATATTAGTGATATTATTCTATAATTTCCACATTCTGTCAGGTCACCTTATTTTTTGGAATTGGGATAAATAAGGATCTCTTTCAGTCAGTTGGCCAAGTAGTTATCTTCCAAATTTCTTAGCATCTTGAGCACATCCAGGGCAGCATCTGTTTGTCGAAACACGTTAATCGGTATTCCTTCAATTCCTGGGGCTTTATTTTTTGCCAAATCCATCAGAGCAGCTTAAACTTCCTTCTTTATCACCATTGCCTCTTGATTATATGTTGTTTCTTGAAATTCTTTTCACCCAATTATTTTTGGGACAATGACTCTATATACACCTATCTTCTTTTAATGTTTCCTAAATCATTCAATATTCTGCCCATAGCATCCTTAAGCATACAACTTCCAGCTAATTTGTGCTTCAGTTTCTTCAGCTTGAGAAAGGCTGAGAGAGTTTGGCTCTCTTGATTTTCTCTTCTTCCTTCTTTGGAATGACTTTTGCATTCTTCATGAACAATATTCTTGATATTTTTTCACATCTCATCTGGTCTTTGCTCATTAATGTTCAAGTCCTCAGACCTATTTATGAGTTGGTTTTTAAATCCACAGGGGATAGACGCAAGATTAAATTTTTATTATTGTGGATATGTGTTGACCTGCTATTTACAGCAGAGCACACTGAAAGTAGACCAACAAATATGGCATTTGAGGCTGTGCACTCAATTTTGGACACATGAAGGAGGAGGAACAGTTTTAAGAAGTAGCTACTGATTGGTGCATGAAATGTGAGAAGTATGAATGTAGAAAAACTAGACATTGTTAAAGAAAGCAATGAATTTATTAATATTTTTATATTGGGTATTAGCAAAATGAAATGGATTGGCATGGGACATTTTGAATCAGGCAACCATATGATCTATTTTGTTGGAGACTAAAAGGTTAAAGAAAATGGAGTTGCTTTCATAGTTGATAGAGCCCATTTCTAGATCCATGTTTAAATAAAATATTGGGAGTGACATAATTGTATTCATACACTTAAAAGGAAGACCCGTTAATACCACTATAATTCAAATTTATATGCTAACAACTAGAGCCAAAGAGAGGATATTGATGTTTTCTACCAACTGCTGCAATCAGAAATAGATCAAATATGTAACCAAACTGAATTAATAATAATGGGTAACTGAAATGCGAAAGTTGGGAACGAGGAAGGAGGAGCAGTAGTTGGAAATTATGCCTTAGATGTGCTCACCAAGTTGTGCCAAAAAATCTGGAGAACAACCACTTGGCCAACTGACTGGAAGAGACCAATATTTGTTTCCATTCCAAAGAAAAGTGATCCCACAGAGTGTGGAAATTATCGAATAATATCATTAATATCACCTGCAAGCAAAATTCTGCTGAAGATTATCCAAAAACGACTGGAACAGCACATCAGCAGAGAACTGCCAGAAGTCCAGGCTGGGTTTAGAAAAGGTCGTGGTACTAGGGATATTGAATCTAATGTTAGATAGATCTTGGCTGAAAGCAGGGAATACCAGAGGACTGTTTATCTGTTTTATTGATTATGCAAAGGCATTTGACTGTATGGATCACGACAAACTGTGGCTAACTCTGAGAAGAATGGGAATCCAAGAACCCTTGATAGTGTTAATGAGAAACCTATACTTGAACCCGGAGGAAGTCATGAGAACATAGCAAGGAAACACTGCATGGTTCAAAATTGGGAAAGGTGTAGGCCGGACTGTATCCTTTCTCCATACCTTTTCAATCTTTATGCAGAACAGATTATCCAGGAGGTTGGGCTGCATGAGGAGAAATGTGGCATCAGGGTGGAGGAAGACTCATCAACAATCTGCATGATGTGATTGACACAACCTTACTTGCTGAAACTGAGGAGGACCTGAAGCACATGCTGTGGAAGGTCAGGGATTGCAGTCTTCAGTATGGATTGAGGCTCAATATCAAGAAAACAAAGATTCTCACCACTGGGCCGATTGGCAGCATCATGATAGATGGTTAAGAGATTGAGATTGTTCACAGTTTTGGTTTGCTTGGCTCCACAGTCAACACTCTTGGCACCAGCAGCCAAGAAATTAAAAGACGTATTGCAATGGGGAAGTCTGTGATTAGAGGCCTCTCTAAAGTACTGAAGAGCAACAATGTCAGTCTGGAGGCTAAGGTGTGCCTGATATATGCCATGATCTTTACAATCACTTGCTATGCATCAGAGAGCTGGACAATGACTAGGGATAATGGAGAATTAATGCATTTGAGCTGTGGTGGTGGAGAAGGGTATTGAATATACCACGGACTTCTAAAAGAACGAACAGGTTTGTCCTGTAGAGGGTGAAGCCAAGATGCTCCTTGGAGGCAAGGATGATGAAGCTTCGTCTGGCACACTTAAGACATGTTTTAAGGAGGGACCAGTCCTTGGAGAGGGACGTCATGCTTGGAAGGGTGGTGGGAAAGTGCAGGAGGGGAAGACCCTAGATGAGATGGATTGATACAGTGACTGGGGTAAAGGGGTAGGTGTGTCAGAGACAGTGAGATTGGCATAGGATAGGACAGAGTTTAGGGCTGTTGTACATAGGGTCACAATGAGTCACAGGCGACTCGATAGCACATAATGGCAGCAACAACAAAAACAACATACTTAATTTAATACGCAAGCAAGATCCTACCGAAGATTATCCAGAAATGACTTGAACAGTACATCAGCAGACAACTGCCAGTTGTGCAGGCTGGGTTTAGAAGAGGCCACGGTGTTACGGACATCATAGCCAGTGTTACATGGATCTTGGCTGAAAACAGAGAATACCAGAGAAATGTTTGTCCTTGTTTCATTGACTTTGTAGATCACAACAAATTGTGGCTAACCTTGAGAAGGATGGGAATTCTAGGACACTCAATTGTGCTCATGTGAAACCTATTCTTGAACTAGGAGGCAGTCATCAGAACAGAGAAAGGATAGACTGCATGGTTTAAGATCAGGAAAGATGTACAACTGGAGTGCATCCTATCTCTGAATTCAGAACAAATAATTTGAGAGGGTGTACTTTATGAGAAGGAATGTGGCATCAAAATTTAGGGACGACTCATCAAGAACCTGCTAATGACACAATATTACTTACTGAAATTGAGCAATATCTGAGGTATTAGCTGCAGAAGGTCAAGGACTGCAGCCTTCAATATGGGTTGAAGTTCAGCAGCAAGGAAACAAAGATTCTCATCACTAGACCTATTGTCAGCACTATGATGGATGGAGAATACATTGAAATTGTTAACAATTTCAGCTTGTTTGGTTCCACAATCAACACTCTTGGTATCAGCAGCCAGGACATCAAAAGACAAATTGCACTGGGAAGGCCTGCTGTCAGGGACCTCTTCAAAGTACTGAAGAGCAATGATGCCAATCTAGAGACTAAGGTGTGCTGGATCAAGGCCATATTCTTTGCAATGGCTTATTATGCATCAGAGAGTTTGACAATGACCAAGGATGACAGAGGAAGAATTGATAAATTATAGTGCTGGAGAAGAGTACTGAACATACCATGAACTGCCAAGAGTACAAACAAGAGGCAAGTATTTTGAGACTCTGTCTAACATATTTCATGCATGTAGCCAGGAGCAACCAGTCTTTGGAGATGGACATCATGTTTTTAAGGATTGAGGAACAGCCAAGAGAAGAAGAACTTGAATGAGATGAATCGACACAGTAACTGGGGTAGTGGGGGTAGGTATGTCTGAGACTGTGAGATTGGCTTAAGATAGAGCTATTGTATTCAAGGTCGCTGTGAGTTGCAAGCAAATCAATGGCACATAACAACAATGGACAAGCACTGATAACTAGATTTGGCTTTCAACTTTATTTTCATAAAAGCAAATATCCCTTTCAGAATTTTTTTCTCAGTTCACAAAAATAGGTACAAATGTAGATCTTTCATAAAAACAAAGTGGGGTGAAGCAAACTTTCTGGAAAAGCAGGGGATATTTGTAATAGGCTTTAGGTGAGAGGAGTTGGATCCCAGCTACTAATTAAGTTGGTTATTCAGAAGCTTAGTTCTGCCTGTATGTATCCTAGATGCAAACGGAAGTATGTGTTATTCCAGATTAGGTTTTGATACATCATCTATCATGTAAAATGTCTTTAAAATAGTTTCTGGGAAATACAGTTTTAACATTCTCTCAGGAGATTTAAATCATGCTTAACATCTGAGTCCAGTTCTTTCACCAGGAACATAAGATAGTATGCTGAGCTGAAGTTTTACTGAGAACCCTAGCTGTCCTATGAATACCAAATGTCCAGTATTGATTAAAGTAATCCATAAGTTTATCCATCAAAATTTAGCTGGTTTTTCTAATAATGATAGAAGAACACATATGGTGAAGAGCCTGAAATGCATTTGTGAAAAAGTACTACAAAATTATTTCTAAAAGTTCCTATAATCTAAGCAAAATTTTTCTCTTCGGTGTGATTTTCAAGTGTACGATAATAAAATCCTTAGTTTTGTGAAAATTACTACAATTGCCATGCTACTTTTTTTGAGAATTGAAGAACATTATATTCAGAATATTATGTTCTACTTTTGAAAAATTCATTTTTATTTCAGTTAGTTGCAGAGCAAAAGGAATATTTCCATTTTAAAACAGGAGCTTTTATTAGTAAGAATTAACTGATAATTTACAAGGAATGGTACAAGAAATGGACAGGAATAATTTTTTTTAAGCAGAGATGATTTTAAGAGAGAGTTCTCACCATCTATTTTTTATAATGATTTATTCCTTTCTTATCCATGCTACCCATCTCTGTGAGACAGAGAAATACACTAAGTTTTTAGTGACAAAACACTAAAAGTGGAAGCCTTGGGCTCCCCTTATACACCTTGCCTAGTTCAGTAACACATTGAACAGTATTGTTGATTTTGTTGTGTGCTGTCAAGTCAGAATGTTCCTATAGCTGACGCTCTGGAGGGTTTTCAGAGGCAGTTCATCACACAGGAGGGGATTACCCATCCTTTCCCCACAGAGCAGCTGGTGGATTCAAATGGTGTGCCTTAGGGACTGCAGCACAGCTTCTTGCCACTAGGCCACCAGTGCTCAACAGCATATTGTTTGTTTTTGTTACGTGTTGTCAAGTCACCTGCAACTCATAGTGACCCTATGTACAAAAGCCCTAAGCCTTTCTGTTTCCCTTGCCAATATTATTGTCTCTGAAGTCGCCTGCAACTCACAGTGACCCTATGTACAAAAGCCCTAAGCCCTTCTGTTTCCTGTGCCAATCTTATTATCTCTGACACACCTATCCCCATTGCCCCAGACACTGAATCAATTGATCTCACCGAGAGTCTTCCTCTCTTGCGCTGTCTCTCCCCCCTCCAAAGCATGAAGTCCCTCTCCAAGGACTGGTCCCTCCTTGAAACATGTCCAAAGTATGTCAGATGAAGCTTCAGAATTGCTCCAAGGAGCAACCTGGTTTCACCTCTCTAGGTGAAACAAACCTGTTTGTTCTCTTAGCAGTCCGTTCTGTATTCAATACTCCTCTTCAGCACTACAGCTCAAAGGCATCAATTCTCCTTCTATCATCCCTAGTCATTGTCCAACTCTCTGATGCATAGCAAGTGGTTGCAAGACTATGACCTGTATCAGGTGCACCTTAGTCTCCAGATTGACATCTTGCTTTTCAGCACTTTGGAGAGGTCTCTGACAGCAGACTTTACCAATGCAATAAGTCTTTTATTTCCTGAGTGCTGGTGCCAAGAGTAAAGACAACCAAACTAAAGCTGTTAACAATCTCAATCTCTTCACCATCCATCATGATGCTGCCAGTCTGCCCAGTAGTTAGAATCTTTGTTTTCTTGATATTGAGCTTCAATCCATATCAAAGGCTGCAGTCCTTGACCACCTGTAGCAGGTGCTTCAGGTCTTCCTCAGTTTCAGTAGTCAGGCTTGTGTCATCTGCATAGTGCAGATTGCTTATGAGTCTTCCTCTAACCCTGATGTCACATTTCTCCTCATAGTGCCCAACCTCCCGGATAGTCTGTTCTGCATATAGATAGAAAATGATAGGCACATCCCTGGTGTACACCCTTCCCAATTTTGAACCATATAGTGTTTCTTTGCTCTGTTCTGGTGACTGCCTCCTGGTCCAAGTAAATCTAAGCATCATAGCAGGTAACAATGTCCACAGTTTATTTTCATAAAGTTAAAGTATACTGAGGTGAAAAAAAATCACCTCAAAATAACTAGAATGTTATTTTATTCCAATCAGTTCTAAAAGTTTAGAATATTATTTCAATAAATCCTGCTATTCTAAAAATGGTTGGACATAAATATTTGAGAAAACATGTTGACTGATATATTAACAATCTCAAGGCTGAAAAATACTTATAAAACAAGGTACCAAATGCAGAAGCAATAACATTAACATTAATGATCACCAAAACCCAAATTAAACTACTTCAACATGGTTGGAGAAAATGCCCACGATTTAATTTGCTTTGTTAAATTATATTTCTCATAAAAACAATGTTCAATACATAATTTTGTTCTTTTAAAAGTAATATATTATTTATATAATAGCAGTAATTGTAATTACGGGATATTAGGCCAAACCATTTGATCAACTGGGGCAGTAATGTGATATTTGGGAACAATGACTACAGGCCAAGTATTTGAGCTCAAATAACTAGGGCTATTAGCCTTGAAATTTTTCTTTTATGTTTATGCTTTATTATGGATTATATCTAATACATTATTTTTTCCTAATGTTTTATTGTTTGGTATAAAGATAACAAATGATAAAAGATAATAAGTATCTGTTGTTGTTAGGTACCATTGAGTCAGAGCTGACCCTCTGGTGGGTTTTCAGAGGCTGTTACTCGCATAGAAGGAGATTGCTCATCTCTCTCTCAGGGCAGATGGTGGATTTGAGTCATTTGCCTTCAGGATTACAGCACAGCTTCTTACCATAGGCAAACAAAGCTCTCTAATAAGTACCTAGAAGTCACAAAAAGCCTAAGAAGAAGAATAGAATCTATTCTATTGAAGTTGCTTTTTATACTCAAATTTAATGTTTATCATACTTTCATACTTTTAGACTAAGTGACTTTGTCACTAAGCAATGTTGTTGTTGTTATGCCTCATCGAGTCGTTTGCGATGTTTAATGACCCTAAGTACAGCAGTTCTGAACCCTGCCCTGTCCTGAGCCAGTCTCACTAATTCTGATATACCAAATGCTGTTGCCCCAGTCACTGATCAATCCATCTTATCCAGGATCTTCCTTTCCTGCATTCTCCTTCTACCCTTACAAACATGATGTCCTTCTCAAAGGACCAGTCTCTCCTGGCCTCATGTCCAAAGCTTGTGAGGAAGAGCTTCAAAACCCTAGCCTCAGAGGAAAAACTTGGTTTCCCCTTATCCAAGACAGACATATTTGTTTTCTTGGCAGTCCATACTCCTCTAGCACCACAACTCGAAGGCATCCATTCTTCTTTCTGTCTTCCTTAGTCATTGTCCAGATCTCTGAACATAACAAGTACTTGAGAAGGCCATGGCCTGGATTAAGCACATCTTAGTCTCTAGAGTGATATCATTGCTTTTCAGCAGAGAGAACTCTGACAGCAGATTTTCGTCTTTTGATTTTCTGTCTACTGGTGTTAAGAATATCGACTTGTGGAGCTGTTGTTGTTGTTGTTATGTGCCTTTGAGTCACTTGCAACTCATAGCGACCCTATGTACAACAGCCCTAAACCCTGCTCTATCCTGTGCCAATCGCATTGCCTCTGACACACCCATCCCGATTACCCCAGTCACTGAATCAATCCACCTCATAGAGGGTCTTCCCCTCCTGCGCTGTCCCTCCACCCTACCAAACATGATGTCCATCTCCAAGGACCTGTCCCTCCTTACAACATGTCTGAAATATGTCAGACAAAGCTCCAGAATCCTTGCCTCCAAGGAGCAGCCTGGTTTAACCCTCTCCAGGATGAATCTGTTTGGTTTCTTAGCAGTCCATGCTATATTCAATACTCTTCTCCAGCCCCGCAGCTCAAAGGCATCAATTCACTTCTATCCTCCCTAGTCATTGTCCAACTTTCCGATGCATAACAAATGATTGCAAAGACCATGGCCTGTATTAGATGCACCTTAGTCTCCAGAGTGACACCATTGCTCCTCAGTACTTTAGAGAGGTCCCTAACAGCAGACTTTCCTATCACAATACGTTTTTTTTTTTATTTCCTGGCTACTGGTGCTAAGAGTGTTGACTGTGGAGCCAAGCAAACTGAAGTTGTTAACAATCTCAATCTCTTCACCATCCATCCTGATGGTCCCAATTGGTCCAGTGGTGAGAATCTTTGTCTTGACATTGAGCCTCAATCTATACTGAAGGCTGCAGTCCTTGACCCTCTGCAGTAAGTGCATCGGGTCCTCCTCAGTTTCAGCAAGCAGGGTTGTGTCATCTGCATAACGCAGATTGTTGATAGACATTCCACCAATCCTGATGTCACATTTCTCCTCATTGAGTACACCCTCCTGGATAAACTGTTCTTCATACAGTTTGAAAATGTATGGAGATAAGACACATCCCTGGCGTACGCCCTTCCCAGTTTTGAAGCATGCAATGTTTCCCTGCTCTGTTCTGATGGCTGACTCTTCATCCAAGTATAGGTTTCGCATTAGCATGATCAAGATCTAGAAA
Organism: Elephantulus edwardii; assembly: GCF_000299155.1. Lineage (NCBI taxonomy): Eukaryota > Metazoa > Chordata > Mammalia > Macroscelidea > Macroscelididae > Elephantulus > Elephantulus edwardii. The sequence continues at coordinate 683,117 of NW_006400004.1, forward strand.
GCTGTAATTGTTAACCACTTCAGTCTCTTCTTTATCTGTCACCATGCTGCTAATTGACCCAGTGCTGCGAATCTTTGTCTTCTTGATGTGGAGCTTCAATCCATATTGAAGACTATAATCCTTGACCTTTTCCAGCAAATGCTTCAGGTCTTCTTCAGTTTCAACAAGCAAGGTTATGTCATCTGTATGACGTAGGTTGCTGATGAGTCTTCCTCCAGGCTTGATCCCATATTCCTCCTCATAAAGCCCCGCTTCCTGAATGATATGTTCTGCATATAGATTGAAAAGGTATGGAGACAGTATGTATTGATTATGTAATCTTTTCTGATTATGAACCAAGCAATATTGTTGTTGTTTCTGCTGTTGGTGCCATTGAGTCACCTGCAACTCATAGCAACCCTGTGTACAACAGCCCTAAATTCTGCTCTATCCTGTGCCAAACTTATTGTCTCTGACATGTTGTTGTTGTTGTTGTTGTTATGTGCCGAGTCGCTTGCGACTCATAGCGACCCTAGGTACAACAGCCCTCAACTCTGCTCTGTCCTGTGCCAATCGCACTGTCTCTGATACTCCCATCCTGATTATCCCAGTCACTTAAACAATCCACCTCATAGAAGGCCTACCCCTCCTGCGCTGTCCCTCCACCCTCCCAAGCATGATGTCCCTCTCCAAGGACCGGTCTCTCCTCACAACATGTCCAAAGTATGTTAGACGGAGCCTCAGAATCCTTGCCTCCAAGGAGCTACCCGGTTTAACCCTTTCCAGTACAAATCTTTGTTTTCCTATCAGTCCATGGAATGTCTCTGACATATCTTCCCCTATTTCCCCAGTCACTGAATCAATCCATCTCATTGAGGGTCTTCCTCTCTTGTACTGTCCCTCCACCGTCCCAAGCATGATGTCCCTCTCCAAGACCTAGTCCCTCCTTGCAAAATGTCAGAAGTATGTCAGATGAAGCTTTATCATCCTTGCCTCCAAGGAGCACCCTGGCTTCACCCTCTACAGGACAAGCCTGTTCATTCTTTCAGCAGTCCATAGTATATTCAGTACTTTTCTCCAATACCACAGCTCACAGGCATCAACTCTCCTACAATCCATAGTCATTGTCCAGCTCTCTGATGCATAGCAAGTAATTGCAGAGATCATGGCCTGTATCAGGAGCACCTTAGCCTCCAGGCTGACATCATTGCTATTCAGTACTCTGGAGAGTTCTCTTACAGCAGACTTTCCCAATGCAATACTTCTTTTAATTTCCTAGCTTCTGATGCCAAGAGTTTTGATTGTGGAGCCAAGCAAACTAATCCTGTTTCTAATCTCAATCTCTTCACTATTTTATCATGATGCTACCAATATGTCCAATGGTGAGAACTTTTTCTTTTTCTTAATATTGAGCTTCAATCCATATTAAAGTTGCAGTCCTTGACCTTCTGCAGGAGGTGCTTCAGATCCTCCTCAGTTTCAACAAGCAAGCCTGTGTCATCTTCATAACACAGATTGCTGATGAGTCTTCCTCCAATCCTGATGTTACATTTCTCCTCATAGAGCCCCGCCTCCCGGGTGATATGTTCTGCATATAGACTGAAAAAAATATGGAGATAGGACATATCTCTGGCATACACCCTTCCCAATTTTGAACCATGCGGTGTTCCCTTGCTCTGTTCTGATGACTGTTTTCAGGTTCCAGGATAGGTTTTGCATATGCATGATTAAGTGTTCTGGGATTCCCATTCTTCTCAGAGTTAACCAGTTTGTTGTGGTCCACACAGTCAAATGCCTTTGAGTAGTCAATGAAACACAGATAGACACTCATCTAGTATTCCCTGCTTTCATCCAAGATCTGTGTAACATTAGCTACAGTATCCCTAGCTCCATGGCCTCTTCTAAACTCACCCTGCACTTCTGGCAGTTCTCTGTTGATGTGCTGTTCCAGTCGTTTTTGGATAATCTTCCGTTTTGGGATAATCTTCAACAGATTCTTTCTTGATTAATGATATTGTTTGATATTTTTCCACTCTGATGGATAAATTTTTTTCTTTCCAATCAGCTGGCCAGGTGATTGTCCTCCAGATTTTCTGGCACAACCTGGTGAGCACAACTAGGGCAGCATCTGTTGTTGAAATATATCAATTGGTGTACCATCAATTTCTGGGGACTTGTTTTTTGCCAATTATTTTAGGGAAGCTTTAACTTCTTCCTTCATCACCACAGGCTGTAACTCATATGTTGTTTCATGAAATTCTTCTGTGTCTGTCAATTCTTTTTGGTACAAGACTCTGTATACTCTATCTTCTCTTAATATTTCCTGGATCATTTAATATTTGGTCCAAAGGATCCTTAAGTATTGCAACTTGAATTTATTCTTCAGTTCCTTGAGCTTAAGAAGTGCTGAGTGAGTTTGGTCCCTGCAATATTACAGAACAATTTTTTCTCCATTCCTCCAACCCTCAACTCACTATTGTCTAGATAAGATTCATTTGTATTGATACAAATATCTCTCAGCTTATCTGTTTTCACTATTGTGTAGAGTTCCATTCAGTGAATAGAACAGTTAATTATTTAATAATAATTATTTTTTATAAACTTTATTATTATTTTTTAATAAAACCATGAATGCTATGGATGTTGTTGTTGTATACTAAGACCTAATCCCATTTCTCCAGTTTCTTAGACAATCCATCTCCTCCAGGGTCTTCCTTTCTTTTGCTATTCCTCCACCCTTTTAAGCATGATGTCTTTCTCCAAGGACTGGTCCCTCCTGGCAACATGCCCAAAGTATGTCAGAGCTTCAAAATCTTTGCCTCTGAGAAGGGAATGCTTAATTTATTTCCAACTATTTGCTCTGATAAACAATGCCATTTCAATGATTCTTTTATATGCTTGAAAACATGCAAATAGGAGTTAATACATAATTGCTCTTCAAATAAATCACATAAAAACCTTGTAAAAAAACAAATTCTGACTTAATATATTTGAAGTGGAGCTCAAGATTCTGCATTGCTCACAGGATCTGAGATGATATTGATATAGCTGAATCACAGAGCCTGTTTTCAGTAGCAAGAATTTAAGCATCAGAAGTGGAATTATTTGATCCACCTTCAAGTTTAACAGCTGTACCTTATCCACATTGGTTATATGCAACTTTATGTTACTGTTAGGTACTGTCAAGTGCAGTATGACTCATAGAGATGTTATGAACAAAAGATCTGAACCCTATTCTATCCTGTGACATCCTCACATATCCTGACACACAAGAGTCCATTCTAACAGTTACCGCGTCAATCCATCTGGTCAAGATCTTCCTTTCCTTCACCGACCCTTTGCCCTTCCTAATATCATGTCTTTCACCAAGTCCCTCCTAGCAGTATGCCCAAAGAATGTGAGGCAAAACCTCATCATTCCTGCCTCAAAAGAGCACTCCCCCTGCACTGTCTCCAAGACTGTCCATAGGATGTTCAGGGTTCTGTGCCAACACCGCAGTTTAAAGACGTCAATTCTTCTGTCATCCTTATTCACTGTCCATCTCTCAGATGCATAGCAAGTGATCAGAAAAACTATGGCCTGAATCCTTTGCTTATTGGGTTATTTTTCCTAGCTTACTAATTTCAGAGGTCCGTTATCTATCCTAGGGAGCTCTGGTGGCCTAGTGGTAAACTTACTCTGCCATTCTAGAGGCTTTCTTTTCCAAATCCACCAGGCGTTCCATGGGAGAATGATGGACACTATCCTCCTGCATAATTTACTGCCTCTGAAAACCCACTAGAGGCTCAGTTATGAGTTTGTTCAGTCTCGATGGTACACCACCACCACAACAAAATTATCTATTCTAGATAATAATCTTTCCTCATTTGTGTACTTGACTATATTGTCTCTCAATTTTTAGTTCATATTGTTAAAATTTATTATTAATTTCAATGAAAATTTACACAGACTTTGGATTTCCATTCATTCATTGTTGCACTTTTCTCCCCTCCTAACCCTCCCTCCTAGTATCCTACCCTCTTGGAAAGAAAAAAATCTTTCATTATTTTACAATCCCTCCCCCCAGGTCCACTCCACTATGCAGCCTTTGCTCTGGACTCCTGTCATGACAGAAACACCTAATCACATATCCCTTTTAAACAGTTTTTTCCCTCATCTGTTTCAATGCAGTATACATTATTGAACCCATATTTCTCAGTCTCCCCCTAACTCCGAGGGCAGTCCTGTTTTACAAAAGTTGCACCATGGAATATTTGTCCTTTTGTGACTGAGATACTTCACTCAACATAATGTCGTCTGATGGCTAACAAGCACATGAAGAAATGTTCAAAATCCTTAGCTCGAAGAGAGATGCAAATCACAACAACTATGAGATATCATCTCACCCCAGTCAGAATAGCAAAATTTAATAGAACAGCAAACAACAAATGCTGGCAAGGTTGTGGAGAAACTGGAACCCTGACTCACTGTTGGTGGGAGTATAAAATGATGCAACCACTGTGGAAGGCGGTATGGAGCTTTCTCAAAAAGTTGCAAATTGAGAAACCATTTGACCCAGCAATTCCACTACTGGGAATATACCCCAAAGAGACCATAACTGACATCCAAGCAGATATATGCACTCCCATGTTTATTGTAGCTTTGTTCACAATAGCAAGGAGTTGGAAACAACCTAAGTGCCCATCAACAAACGAATGGCTAGAGAAGCTGTGGTATATTCACACAATGGAATATTATGCTTCATTGAAAAACAAGGAATTCATGCAATATTATTCAAAATGTGTGACCCTAGTTCCTATTTTTAAAAGTGTCTTTTGCTGGATATACATATTTATTGTTAATGCAAATGAGCTAATTTGGTGACTTGTTTTTTGTGGTGGTGTGTTTTTTTTTTTTAAATTTTGTGGCTTGTTTTGTGTGTTTTCTACCTTGAGGTTTTATATATCTACCAGCCCATATTTTTTTTACTTCATTTTTTAGATTGGTAATTTACTTTCAATTGAGCTTTCATAACATTTTAAGGTAAGGATTCAGCACAATTTTTACTATGAGTTTCAAAAATTACTCAGTGCCTTTTGTGTAATACATTCTTGGGCCTGCTTTTCGGTTCTCTATTCTCATAATACACATTATATTCATTTGAAATTTGCATAGTAAATAAGGAAGATTGACTAAGAATCAACATTATGTTGGCAAAGAGTACTGAGTGACAAGAGTATGGAGTGACAAAAGAGTAAACAAATCTATCTTGGCAGAAGTACAATCAGGGTACACCATAGAGGTAAACATGGTGAAATTTCGCCTCACATACTTTGAGTATGCTGTCAGGAGAGGTCATTATTTGGAAAAAGACATCATGCTTGGAACAATAGAGAGTCAGCAAAAGCCAGCCAGACTCTCAATGCAATAAATTGACACTGTAACTGTAATAAGCTTGAACATGGCAGAGATCATGAAGGTGGTCCAAAATTGGGCAAGGATCTGGTGTTCACAGGGTTGCTATGAATCATAGTTGACTCTACATATCAAATTACTTCTCATCAAATTGGTCTATTGTCCAGCTCTGTTCTAAAACGTTGGTGTCTCATGGTGTTTTCACTACATATTTGATAACTAGAAGTTCAAGTGTCTCACTTCATTAACTTTTTTCTGTTTGTTTTACTTAGTAAAAAAACAGTGAGTTTTTTCTAATTTTGTATGTTGTGAGTTTGTTTGTTTTTCTTTTTTAAAAAAATTCACCTAGAATTAAGTTTTGTTAACAATGTAAGGCAGGCAATTTTTTTCAAGTTTTAAACCTTTCTTTGAAAGGTTCTTAGCTATGGTAAATTCTATAAAATTTCATATTTCCTTAGAATCAACTTTTGCATTCTACTACATCACTCCCCAATAATATCCACTCATAGTTGTTGGAAAATTGTATTGAATTTATGTGTTAATTTGGGAGAAACAAAAATCTTTACGATAGTGAATCTTCTTATTCATGGATATAACTTCACATTTATTTAATTATATACTTTTCTTTCAACTAAATTATTTTCTCCATAATTTTATAAGCTGAATTTAATGTATCATCCCTTAGATAACTTGTTTGATATATGTATATATATATGTGTTTACATTATAGATATATTTATCTATTATATCTATGGTTATATTTTCTATATTATCTCTATGGTTACATCTTATATATATCTTATGTGTGTGTGTGTGTGTGTGTGTGTGTGTGTGTGTGTGTATGTATTATGTTGTTGTTGTTGTTGATTCCCTTGAGTTGAGCATGACTCATAGCAACCCTATGAACAAAAGGCCTGAAGCCCCTCTACAACTATCAACATCTATCACACTTCATAGAGTTTCCAGAGGCATGCTGTTTAGGAAGTGGATGCCACTTCTGCTTCCAAACCATATATATTATATCTGGTTATATTTTATATATGTTATTTCTATGGTTCTATTTTATATACATTTTTATATATTATATCTCTGATGTATTATACCACAGAAGAAGACCATTCTTAGCAGAGAAAATCTCTGTACCTGGAGCTTAGTGGACAAAGAATGAGAAGATGGAGTAGGTAGAGGACAGAGCATTACTTTTGTAAAGCAGACTAAGCAGACAAAATTGTTGTTTTCACTTTACTGGGAAGCTATGAAAGGATTTAGGGTTTGAGCCTGAGTAATACAGTCCTTGAAGCTTGGGAGGATGGAGGGACAGCACAGGAATGGAGAGACACTTAGTGAGATGGACTGACTCAGTGACTGAAGTAGTGGAGGTAGGTGTGTCAGAGACAGTAAAGTTTGACTGAGGATGGAGCGGGTTTCAGAGCTATTGTACATAGGGTCGCTATGAGTCACGAGCCCAGGGCGCATAACAACAACAAATAGTTTTCAAATCATTCTGGCGAGAACAAATAAATTTTTAAGCAGAATACAAACAGGAAAATTAATTTGGAAAAAGTGAAAACAGAACTGTTGCTTTCAAGTTGATTCTGATGCATTGATCCTATAGCATAGAGTAGATTTGCTTTACAGAATTTGCAAGGCTGTAAATCTTAGAATACTGTTCATCTTTCTCCCAACAGAGTGAGTGATGAGTTTGAAACCGTCATTCTAACCTGTTGTGCCACCTGGGTTCCTTTAAGCTATTTTATAAGAGTCATGGACCAGCACTTTCTTGTCCTTCCATGTCTCCCTTTGCAAAGCATTTTTCCTGATAAAACTTTTTCTTTGATTGCATTTTTTAAAAAGAATACTTTATAAGCCAGTATAATTACTTTTTCCATTTTATAGAGGGAGGGGAATTGATGTTTAGAGCAACTAAGTCTTACAGTTAACAGTTGAAGTGGGAAAGGAATAATAAAGAATAAAATGTTACATTATAATTAAAATTTTTCTTGGAGTGTACAGATAGGAGGAGTTCAAATTGGAAATGATATAGATCTTAAGTCTAGAAGTGTTTTGGAACCTGTTTTCACTTCATATATTTGGATCACTTAAATAACAGCCCTATTTCCACACACACCCCACCTCATCTCAGTCTTATCAGTAGAGAATTTTGGAATGTTACCACAGGAACCAATCTTAGATACTGAATTCCACTGCTTTGCTTTTCAAATGATTTCAGACACCTGTCCACAAACTATGGTCTGTGGGACAAACCTGGCCAGTGAGTGAAAAATGGTTTTATATTTATTTTCAAAGTTTAGACAAAAATAAAAAGAATGCTTTGGGGCATGTGAAAATGATAGTGAATTAAAAATTTAGTGTCCACAAAGAAAATCTTCCCAGAGCACAGTGATGCTCACTTGTTGGCATCTTGCTGATTGTGGTTCTAGCACCACTGTGACCTACAGTTGACCAGTAACAGGCAGCTCCAAAGCCTGCAATGCCTGCAAAGCCTGAAATATTTGTTGTCTTGCCCTTTATGGAAAATTTTGTCGATCCCTCATTTAGGAGATGGTGGTTTTCACCAGGACCACCAGCAAGGCCTGGACTGTCTTTATTTGCTCCTGTGTCAGCTCGAGTTCCTAGTGACTGTGCATACAACAGAATTAAATGCTGTCCGGTCCTGTACCATCTTCATGGTCATAAAATTCAGCTGTGTTCACCGTGATGTGTAGCATTCTCATTGATTTCTACGGGCACTCAATGTTGCTTTCTAGTCTGTTAGGTCTGGAAGCTCCAGTGAAAACTCTTTTTTAAAAAAAAAAATTTAAAAAACTATTTTTTAAAAATTATTGTTAATTTTAATGAAAGTTTACAGAAACTTTGGGTTTCCATTCATTCATTGTTGTACTTTATTCCCTGCCCAACCTCCCCCACCCCAGTTTTCTCTTCTCTTTGAAAAGTAAAAGAAAAATTCTTTCATTGCTATATAATCCCTCCGCCCAAGTCCACTCCGCTATGCAGCCTTAATTCTGGACTCCTGTCATGACAATAATACCTAATTATATATCCATTTTAAACAGTTCTCTCCCTCATCTGTTTCAATGCAGTATACATAATTTACCCATCTTTCTCATTCTTCCCTCAACCCCGAAGTCAGTCCCATTTTACAACAGTGGTGCCATGCAGTATTTATCCTTTTGTGATTGAGATATTTCACTCAGCATAATGTCTTCCAGTATCACCCATTTTGTATAATATTTCATTAGTTGCTTGTTTTTCAATGGAGCGTAGTATTCTACTGTGTGAATATACAGCTTCTCTATCCATTCATTTGTTGATGGGCACTTAGGATGTTTCCAACTCCTTGCTATTGTGAACAAAGCCGCAATAAACATGGGTGTGCATATTTTTTTTTTGGTGGAAGATATGGTTTCTTTGGGATATATTCCTAGTAGTGGAATTTCTGGGTCAAATAGTAGTGGAATTTGCTGGTGCAAATTTCTATTTGCAACTTCTTGAGAAAGCGCCATATTGCCTTCCATAGTGGTTGCACCATTTTACACTTCCATCAATAGTGAATAAGAGTTCCAGTTTTTCCACAACCTTATCCGCATTTGTTGTTTGCTGTTCTGTTAAATTTTGCTATTCTTACTGGTGTGAGATGATATCTCATAGCTGTTTTGATTTGCATCTCTCTTAGAGCTAGGGATTTTGAACATTTCTTCATGTGTTTGTTGGCCATATGAATGTCTTCTTTGGTGAAGTGTCTGTACATATCCTGTGCCCATTTTTCAATTGGGTTGTTTATCTTGTTGTGGTACTCAAGTATTTTATAAATTCTAGACATAAGTTCTTTATCTGACATGTCATTACCAAATACTTTTCCTGAGTCTGTTGCTTCCCTTTTTACCCTGTTGAAGAAGTTTTTGGATGTGCATAGAGATTTGATTCTTAGAAGGTCTCATTCATCTATTTTATCCTCTCCTGGTTGTAGATTTTTCAGGATGCTTGGGAGACTGTTTATGTGCTGGATTAGGATTTCTAGAGTTCTTTCAAGCTTTTCTTTAATGAGTTTTATAGTCCTTGGTTTTACTTCTAGGTCCATGATCCACTTTGAGTTGGTTTTTGTGTACCATGTGAGGTGTGGTTCTTGCTTGAAATTTTTGCAGAAAATTTTCCAACACCATTTTTTTAAAAGGCTGTTGTTTCCCCACTTATCTGATTCCATTTCCTTGTCAAAATCAGTTGACCATAGGTAGTTGGGTTGATTTCTGGATTCTCAATTCTAGTCCACTTATCTATGTGTCTGTCATTGTACCAGTACCATGCTGTCTTGACCACAACGACAGTATAGTAGGATTTGAAATAAGGGAGTCAGATGCTTCCTACATTGTTTCTCTTATTAAGGAGTGCTTTTATGATGAGTAACCCCACTAGCATTTGAAATACTGTTGGCATAACTTCCAACTTCATAGTAAGATACAAGCCAACATAATAAAATAAACTGAGATGCTGCTATGTGTTTGTTGACTATGACTCATAGCTACTCTGTGAAGAGTGGATATGCACTCTGCCTTTTCTGGACCACCCTCATCGTCTTTGATATATTTGAGCCTGCTTTTTATATGGTCACTGTGACAATCTGTCTTGTTGAAGGTCTTCATCTTTTAGGTTGACCCTTTGCCTTTCAAAGCATGATGTTCCTTTCTAAGGCATCATCTCTGCTAACAACATGCTCAGAGTATGTGAGATGAAGCCTTACCATTTGTGCTCTATGGAGCACCCTAAGGCATGCCAATTTGTTCTTTTGACAGTCCATGGGATATTCAGTACTCTTCTCCAGACCCTTCTACTCAATGGAATTGATGTTTCTTCTGTCATCCTGACTGACTGTTCAACTTTCAGATGCATAGGAAGTAATTGAAAAGACTACGGCCTGAATTGGGCACACCTTAGTCTTTAAACTGACATTGTTGCTCTTTAGCACTCTGGAGGGGTCTTTGACAGCAAATTTCTCCAATGCAACATGTCTTAATTTCTTGACAGATGCAAACCAGACCATCTCTTTTGCTTTTATGAGAAATAACAGTATCATTCCCAAAATGTTAACTGTTACAAGTGAACAGCCTAAGAAAGCCTCATAGAATGTTCATGGTTGTAATCTTTATAAAAGGGGCTCTCATGGCTGGATCTAAGTAAGATGAAATTGTTAACAGTGTCAACATTTCTCCATCTATCATGATGTTACCTGTTGGCTCAGTGGTAAGAATTTTTTGTTTTCTTGATGTTGAAATGTAGTTTGTATTAAAGACTATAGTCCTTGATCTTCAGCAAGAGCTTGAAGTTCTTCTCACTGTCAGAAAGTATGGTTGTGTCATCTGCATAACATAGGTTGTTGGTTATTCCTCTGATCCTGATCTACAGTCTTTACAAAGTCCAGCTTCTCTAATGATTTACTCAGCACACATGACACTGCTCCTCCTCATTTTAAATTTTTTTCCCAATCTGAACAAGACAGTGACTAACAGAGTGTGAAAAGCCTGGACTGGGCCCGTTAGTTTTCCAACTCTATATCATACAGAGAATCCCAGTAAGAATCTTCTAATTTCTAATTTTCTAATTTGGGTGTTTTCTGTGTTTATTTTTTTCCACATTGAATTGTGGAATTGGTGAAAGTTACTGAATATCTACAGAATGCCCAAAGCACAACTACATCTATCTTGGAGGAAATGCAACCAGGATGTTTCTTGGAGGTAAAGATGGCAAGACTTTGTATCGTGTAGTCTGGGTACATTGTCAGGAGGGATAGTCCTGGAAAAATGCAATGTGTTAGCAAAGGTGTAGGGAGAAAGACCCACAAGGAGATGTATTAACAGAGTGACAACTGACACGTGTAACAATGGGTTCCAGCATATCAGAGATGGTGAAGATGGCTTAAGTTAGGGCAAGCATCAGAGCTATTGTCGACATGATGGCACCTAAAAACAATAAAAATACATACAAAATGTAATAATACCCAAACAATTTCTCTGTGCTCTTTCAGGGATAGTCTTATAAATAGGCTGTTGTTGTCAGATGCTGTCGACTTGAGTATAATATAATGACCCTGTGAACAACAAATCTGAACCTTGTCCTTTTCTGTGCCATCTGATCATCTCTGACACACTTGAACCCATTGCAGCAGTCACTGTGTCAGTCCACCTGGTTGAGGGTCTTCCTCTCTTTCGCCTACCCTCTTAGCTTTCCAAGCATGATATCCCTCTCCAAAGAATAGCCATTCCTGGCAACATGCCCAAAGTATGTGAGACAAAGCTTTGTCATCCTTGCCTCCAGGGAGCATTCTGACAGCGTCTCCAAAACATAGCTATGTGTTCTCTTGGCATTCTGTGGGACATTCAGTACTATTCTCCAACAACACAATTCAAAGACATCAGTTATTCTTCTTTCATTCTTATTCATTGTCCAGCTCTCAGATGTGTGGCAAGTGACTGAAAAGATCATGGCCTGAATCAGGTGCACCTTAGTTCTCTAACTGGCATCATTATTCTTCAGTAACTTGCAGACTGACCAATTGCAATACATCTCCTGATCTGTTGGTACCAAGTATATTGATTATGGATCCAACAAAGATAGAGTTGTTAAAAATCTAAATCTTTTTTTCCCATCTATTATGAAGTTGTTTAGTGGTCCAGATTTTTATTTTCTTGCCATTGAGATTTACTGTAAGTTTGTTGAATGGGGGGGATTTATCTGGATATTGCTGATTACTTTTTAGCTTGGATATCTATAGTCTTACTTGTTTATAATTGTTCTAATTAGTACAGCACTTGTCTATCTTGGAAGCAGGAGTGGCATCCACTTCCTAAACAACATGTCTCTGGAAACTCTATGAACTTTGGTAAATGACGATAGTCATAGAAAGGCTTCAAGCCTTTCGTTCATAGGGTAGCTATGAGCTGTGCCCGACTCGATGGCAGACAACAACAACAACAACAACTTATCTATGGTTATATTTTATATGTAATAACAATAAAGCAAGGGGAATATATTAAATATATCAAATGCATCTTATAGCATTAATGGAGAATTAACACATAAATTCAATATAATTTTCCAACAGTTTTGAATGGCTGTTACTGGGAACTGATATTGAAGAACGGAAAAGTTGATTCAAAGGGAATATTAAACTTTATAGAGTACACCATAGCTAAGAATCTTTTAAAGACTCTATGAGGAGGAGTGTGGATTCAGGATTGGAGAGAGACCTATCAATAACCTGCATTATGCAGATGACACACCTTGCTTACTGGAAGTGAGTAGGACTTGAAGCACTTGTTCCAGAAGATCAAGAAATGCAGCCTTCAGTATGGATTGAATCTCAATATCAAGAAAACAGATTATTACCACTGGAAAGCATCATGAAGGGTGGAGAGGAGATTGTAACAATAGCTTCACCTTGCTTGGATCCACAATTAAGAGCCTTGGTAGCAGAAGTCAGGAAATAAGGATACACATTGCACTGGGGAAATCTGCAGTGAGGGACTTCTCAAAATTATTGAGGAGTACTGATGTCAGTTTAAGGGATATGATGAATCTGATCCAGGACATGGTCTTTCCAATTACTTGCTATGCATCTGAGAGCTGGACAATGATGAGGACGAGAGAAGAAGAATTGACACCTTTGATCTTTGGTGTTGCAGAAGAGCACTGAACATCTCACAGATGGTCAAAAGAACAGAGTTGTGTTTTGGAGCGGTGCAACCTGAGTGGTCTTTAGAAGAAGGAATGGTGAGACTTCGCCTAACATACTTTGGGCATGTTGCTAGGAAGGGTTATTCCTTGGAGAAGGACATGATGCTGGGAAGGGTGGAGGGTTGGCAAAAGAGAGGAAGACCCTCAACTAGGTGGATTGACATGGTGACTGCTGCAATGGGCTATTGTGTGTCAAGAAGTGTGAGGATGGTGCAGGACAGGACTGGTTTGAGATCTTTTGTTCATAGGTTTGCGAAGAGTTTAGCACCTAACAGCAACAACAATTGGAAATGAAATAATTTTCTGGGTTTTATACATTTTTATTGCTTTGTATACATTCATATACATTGTGCTTCATGCATGTTTCTTGTGTTTTATACAATCTTCCATTTTGTTCATGTATATTTTGAGGGGTTCCCCCTTTCCAAATATCTTACCAATAACTACATCCACAAAAGTGTGCAAGTCACATAGTTCATGCTTCATGCTTTAATTTTCCCGTTTTAGATAGCCAGTTTCTGATCTGCCCACTTATACCAAACCAGTAATCTGAGGGAATAAGCATGTCCCTTTTACTAAAGAATCTTCTGTTGAGTTTGGAAACTTTGAACAGCTGCATCCACAAGAAAGCCCCAGTTCAGAGCAAATAATCAGGTTGCAACAATCAACACTAGCTCACATCTTCTCTTTACCTGGTTGGGTTCTGTCCAACTCATCCCCAGTTATTTGTGGCTAGGTCAAAATGGTCATCAGCTGCAGACTCAAGAGTGCACACTCACTTTTCTTTGCATCTGTTTGGTCTCTTCACTTAACCTTAGACTCTACAGGTATCCAAATCAATAAACCAAGTGTTTCATGACTACCGGCTCCTCAAGCCAGAAGCCCTTTTTCACTTACACATTTTATGTGTACAGGGTTGAAGGAACACATCCAAGTTCAACCTGTCTTTTCATTGTTGTATGTCTCCTACTTCCACTCTAGTGGATTCAGTTGATTGCTATGCATGAACAAATTCACCAGGTCCCTTAAACGTCAAGTCCTAGAAATGGGCTCAGATAGCAACCAACTTTACTCTGCTGAAGAAGTCAAATAGCTTGTCAATATGATCTTTTTCAATTGTAATTTACACATTGTGCCTTGGTGTTTTGTAGTGGGATAAAAGAGAAAAGGCAGAATTTGCAAGATTTATCAGAAGCAGAACTTAGAACTGAGTTATATAAAACTATAGATACTAATAGAACATTTTCTACCTTATAAATTTTGTAAGGATTAAGTAAGAAAAAGCTACTAAACGACTTCGCACAGCTCTTGATTTTGTGTTAGTAATAGAAATCTTGATTAGGTTGGCAAGACATTTCTTTTATTGAACTTTCTTCATATTTTCTATTTTTTGTGAAATATATTTGTTCTCCAGAGAGAAAATAAATGGTCATCCATCTGTTTAAATGATAACGATAACGCTTATGTTTTACATTTTTCAAAACAACTATACATTAATTATGCATATGAGAGCTGGAAAACTTAAAGATGACAGTAGAAAGTGGCAGTGAAGTTGTGATATTGGACAAGAGTACTAAACAGTCCATGGACTGTCTAAATAACTAACAGGTATGTGTTGGAGAAGGTGCAATGGAAGTTTTCCTTAGAGCATGTTTCCTTTGGGCATGTTGTCAGAGGGAGCCATTTCTTGGGAAGTAATATCATGCTCAGAAAGGTAGAGCGTCAGTGAAAGAGAACGACCCTCCTGAAGGTTATCCAATACAATAACTACAGCAACGGGCTTGAGTATGTCAGAGATGATGCAGATGGCCCAGGATGGGACAGAGGTCAGATTCGTTATTCACAGGTTCACGATGAGCCATACTTGATAGTACCTAATAACAACAATATATGTTCATTTAAACTTTTTTAATATATAATACTCCACTCTTGGTAAAGTTTTCACAATAAAGTATATCAACAACGTATTTCATGATCTCTTTTCCTTTTCAATCACTTGCTATGCATATGAAAGCTAGACAATGAATAAGGATGGCAGAAGAATTTATGTCTTTGGGCTGTGGTGTTGGTTTGAATTGCCAAAAGAATAAACAAATTTGTCTCAATGAAAGTGCAGCCAGTAGCTTCTTGGAGACAGAGATGATAAAGCTTTGTCTCATATTGGACAAGTTGTTAAGAGAAGCTATTCCTTGGAGAGGGACATCACGCTTGCAAAGGTACAGGATGAATGAAAGAGAGGAAGACTGTTAACCAGAAGGATTGATGTAGTGACTACTAAAATGTGCTTGTGTGTGTTAGGAATTATAAGAACGCCACAGGATAAGTTTCAGATCTGTTGTTCATAGGGTCTCTATGTGTCATACTCAACACAATGGCATCTAATAACAACAACAACAACAACAACGATGATATAAAATAAATATAAGAAATTTGTACTAAATTACACTGTTGTTGATGCCTTCGAGTCGCTCATGACTCATAGACACCCTATGAACATAAGGCCTGAAGTCCCTCTATAACTATCAACATTTATCAACATTCATAGAGTTTCCAGAGGCATGTTGTTTAGGAAGGGATGCCACTACTTACATGTAGTAGTTAATGAATTAGAAATTGTACAGAGAAAAACATTTAATCCAACACTAATTGAAAATTTCTCTTAATGTTTTATTAAAAATATTTTCTTAGTTAAAGTTATACAAGAAGTTGTGTTGTTGTTGTTGTTATGTGCTGTCAAATTGCTTGCAACTCATATTGACCCTATGTAAAAGAGCCCTAAACTCTGCTCTATTCTGTACCAACTTCACTGTCTCTGACATACCTACTCCCATTAACCCAATCACAGAATTGATCTATCTCATTGAGGGCTTTCCTCTTTTGTGCCGTCCCTCAGACCTTCCAATATATGGTGTCCTTCTCCAATGACTGGTCTCTCCTTGCAACATGCCCAAAGTATGTCAGGCAGAGCTTCAGAATTCTTGCCTCCAAGGATCAGCCTGATTTCACTGTCTCCAACAGAAACCTGATTCTTCTCCTAGCAGTTTGCAAAGACTATGGCCTGTATTGGGCACACCTTCGTCTCCAGCCTGACATCATTGCTCTTCAGTACTTGCTTGAAAATTACCATTAGCACTATTTATCCACTATAAATCTGGTTGGATTTATCCACTATAAATCTGGTTGGATTTTGAATAGATAGATTCATTTTGAATGTATAAATAATGCTAATCATAATTTCTAAGCAACTTTTTAATATACTACTTCTTGTATCTCTACACTTGAGCTCAAAGCAAAGGGAGGGAAAGGTCAAGAAATTAAGGAGATGAACAGAAGATTTCAAAGGGCAGTTCAGGAAGACAAAGCAAAGTATTATGATGAAACATGCAAAGTGCTGGAGTCAGAAAATCAAAAGGGCCAAACTCACTCAGCATTTCTTAAGCTGAAGGAATTGAAAAACAAACTCAAGCCATGAGTTTCAATATTTAAGGATGTTTGGGCAGGATACTAAATGATCTAAGAAGCAATAAAAGAAGATGTATACAGAAGAGTATACAAAGTCACTGTACCAAAAGGAATTGGCTGACACAGAAGAATTTCATGACGTAATGTATGAGCAAGAGCCTGTGGTAATGAAAGAAGAAGTTCAAGCTGCTCTGACATAATTGATAAAAAACCAAGTCTCCAGGAATTGAGGACATATACCAACTGACATATTTCAACAAACACACGCTGCCCTGGATGTGCTCACCACGTTGTGCCAAGAAATCTGGAGGACAACCAGATGGCCAACTGACTGAAAGAGGTCTATATTTTTTCCCATTTCAAAGAAAGGTGACCCAAAAGTGTGTGGAAATTATCGAACAATATCATTAATATCACATGCAAGCAAGATTCTTCTGAAAATTATCCAAAAACAACTGAAGCAGCACATCAACAGAGAACTGCCAGATGTGCAGGCTGAGTTTAGAAGAGACTGTGGTACTAGAGATATTATAGCTAACGTTAGATGGATGTTGCCTGACAGCAGAGAGTACCAGAGGAATGTCTTTGTTTCACTAACTAAACAAAGGCATTTGACTGTGTGGATCACAACAAACTGTGAGTAACTCTGAGAAGAATGGGAATGCCAGAACATTTGATTGTGCTTAT
>NW_006400004.1:701654-717372 GCF_000299155.1 Elephantulus edwardii
GGAAAATCTGCTGTCAGGGACCTCATCAGAATGCTAAAGAGCAACAATAACAGTGTGGAGACTAAGGGTACTTGATCCAAGCCATGGTCTTTGTAATTACTTGTTAGGCATCAGAGAGCTGGACAATAACTAAGGATGACAGAATAATTGATGCCTTTGAGTTGTGGTGCCAGAGAAGATTGTTGAATATTCAATTGACTGCCAAAAGAACAAACATATCTTGCCTGAAGAGGGTGAAACCAAGTTGCTCCTCAGAGGCAAGGATTCTGAAGCTCTGTCTTACATACTTTGAGCATGTAGCTAGGAGGAACCAGTCCTTGGAGAACGATATCATGTCATGCTTGGAATGATAGAGGAAAAATACAATAGAGGGAGACCCTCGATGAGATGAATTGACACAGTAACTGGAGTAATGGGGTTATGCATGTGTCAGGGTTAATGAAACTGCCTCAGGATAGTCATTGTTCAGAGGTTTTGTGCTTAGGGTCGCTATGAGTCACAGGTGACTAGGAAGCACATAAAACAACAATAACATGTATTTTGAATGTAATTATGACAGTTCTATCAATTTCTAGTTTTAATTTCCACTGTCACCTTGAAATTAAAAAGAAATAAGTAATTAGTATCTTTAGGCACAAGTTATGGCTTTCAAGAATTTTTAGTGTAAATGAGAAATCATGTCCTGGGCCCATTGTTTAATGGGAAAAAAGAAAAACAATGATTTGTCTACTTATGTAAATATTTAAAACATCTATTCCCATTACAGAGAAGGAGATATTATTGTGTCAAAAAAATCTAGTAGTCATTAAGGATATTGTTGTTATAACATAATATCAAACAATATTATTAACCTTTTTCCACAAATATATGGACCAGGAGGCAGTCATCCGAACAGAGCAAGGAAACACTGCAAAGTTTGAAATTGGAACATGTACACATCAGGGATGGGTCCCAACTCCATACCTTTTCAGTCTATATGCTGAGTAAGTAGATCACCAGGAGGCTAGGTTCTATGAGGAGGAATGTGGCAATAGGATTTGAGGAAGACTCATCAACAACCTGTGTTATACAGATGCTTGGCGAAACTGAAGACGACACTGCAGAAGGTCAATAACTGCAGCCTTCGATATGGATTGAAGTTCAACATCAAGGAAACAAAGATTCTCACCACTAGGACTACTGACAGCACCGTGATGGATGGTGAAGAGATTGAGATTGTTAACAGCTTTAGTTTGCTTGGCTCCGCAATCAACACTCACAGTACCAGCTGCCAGAAAATCAAAAGACAAACTGCACTGGGAAAATCTGCTGTCAGAGACCTCCAGAGTTCTGAAGAGCAACGGTGTCAGTCTGGAGACTAAGGTGCACCTGATCCAGACCATGGTTTTCACAATTATTTTCTATACATCAGAAAGCTGGGCAATGACTAGGAATGATAGAAGGGGAATTGATGCCTTTGAACTTTAGTGCTGGAGTAGAGTATTGAATATACCAAGGACTGCTTAGGAAACAAACAAGTTCATCCTAGAGAAGGTGAATCCAGGCTGCTTCTTGGAGGCAAGGATTCTGATGCTACATCTGACATACTTTGGGAGAGGGAGAGAAAGACTCTTGATGAGATGGATTGATTCAGTGACCAGGGTAACGGAGGTAGGTGTGTCAGAGAAAGTAAGGTTGGCTCAGAAAAGAGCAGGGTTCAGAACTGTTGTACACAGGTTTGCTATGAGTTGCAGGTCAGTTGATGGAACATAACAGCAACAAGAACAGTCTAAAATGGAAATTTGCCTTCAGACTTAGTGTGGGGTTTATTCTTCAATATTCATTGTTTGACTTTACTATGTAGATGGACAGGACTATGCAAATGGACCATGCATGTTAGCCTGTCCACAAGGGGATTGGCTATATACCATTGCACAAGGGGAGTGGCTATTCTCAACAATCTATAAGGGGATTGGCTAGTCTTGCCATTGAATTGAGCAAGCCAGCAATGAGAGACAAGTAGATCTTCCCCAGCCTTTGAAGAAGGAAGAAAATGTAGGATGCCCTTCTTGTTCCAGCTACATCACAGCAGCAAGAGCCATGGGAAAAGTGGAGACCTGATGAGAGAGAGTACCTTGAGTGTGTGCAGGTACAGAGGAGACCCAATATTGGCAGGACTGAGAACTTGGTAGCACTGACCTAAAGCAACAAGGCTCAAGGCTGAGGTGCTTGCATGCATATTTCAGGAGCTGTCTTGACTATACTCTGTTATTAATTTGGATTATAGCCTTTGGCTTCCTCAATCATTTTGGATTGTGGTCCCAGAAAATCAGTAAGATTGGTGTTGAGATGAGTAGAATGAGGTACAGGAACATGGGGGATATATATGATCTCATGTAAATTGATTTTGTGTTATTTGATGCTATTGACAAGAATAGTTCCACTTGGTGAAGTTGATAAAGGTTAAGACATGGTCATCCCCACATAGACCTTGCTCATTTTAAACTGAGTATTTCTGCTTTCATTTATTTTTGGATTTTATAGCTATTCCAAACTGTTGGGAAACACAGCTGGGTTTATTAATATTCTAAGACACGCTAATTGAAGAAGATAACTATAATCAGTGCATCACAGGATATGAGCCTCTGGACTTCACATCCAACTGCTCTATCTTCAGTAGAAAGTCATGGAAATAAATGTGAATTTTGAAATTAAATATTTTGGCTTCTGTCTCATGACTTTGACATTCTGATAATAGTAGTGGCCATCATTATTTAGTGTGTAGTATATGTCTGATTCCATGCTGAGTTCTTTCCATGCAAATTTTTAACCTTTAGAATATCCAATAATGTATATTCATTTCAACTTGATACACAGCAACAAAAACAATTCCAATCTTTAAATAAAGAATTGAAAGCTTAGAATGTCCAGTGATTAATCTGTTTCCTATATATATGTACAAAAAGAAAAAAGTAGAATTCCCTGAAACGTTGCTTTATAAATGCAGGATCTGATCTTAGCATTTAATATTGTTTATTCAATAAAGACTAGAAGGTACTTCTTAGCTGCAGGTAGGCACACAGGGAAGTCACAAAAATGTCCTTGGTAGAAATTATGACATCCTTGAAAATATGTGCTTAAGAACTGCCAACAAAATTCTAAGTCATCATGTTTTTAAAAGCAGTCTTCAGCCTCTCTTGAAGGATGCTGTCTGTATATTACCTGGATTGTTGTTATTGTTGATTGCTGTAGAGTCAAGCATAACTCACAGCAACCCTATGACAAAAGGCCTGAAGCCTTTCTATAACTATCAATATTTATCAAAGTTCATCAAGTTTCCAGAAACATGTAGTATAGGAAGTAGATGCCACTCCTGTTCCTTTCTGACTTCTAGTTTGTTTATATAGCAAACATTTCAAACTGGCAGGAGATTATAGTGCTCTTTTGATCCAAATGCATTCAAAGGAAGCCAAGAGTCCTCTTCGTTAAATGACTTGCCTTAGGTTTTGAAGTACACACCTAAGGCTAGTGCGATTATATCAGTTCAAAGACATCTGGTATTGTTATCCAGGATATAGATTAAACTGTTGCTTAATTCCAATGAAGAAATACATAAATGACTTGAAATAAAAAGAGTCCAATTTTGTGCTTGATAATCTATTCCTTGTTCCATGTTTATTTATACAACCACCACTTACTATTGTATGTCTGCTTTGAGTCAGGCCATGTGCTATCCACTGAGACTATAAAGATGGAGAGTCTATGCTTTGTCATTTATTGAAGTATGTTTTCCAGTTAAACTAGAGGTAGACTTATCAAGAGTGATAATAGTCTGATTCAATACTAAGGGTTTTTATTCAGCTTGCTATGCTTCTTGAGTTTTGTTGTTATTGTGAAGTGCTAACAATGCAGTTCACAGTCCTGCTTTACCTTCACTGTTGCTGCTGTGCTTAATCTTGTTGCTAAAAAACCACTATATTAATCCATTCCACCAAGTTTTATGTCTTTCTTCAGGGATTGTTGTTGTGTGTGATCAAGTTGTATCCAACTCCTAGCTGACCATTCAGCAGATTGTAAGATGCAGTGAATCTCAAGGGAGAAGGCTACCTATCTTTCTCACAGGAAGCAGCTGGGGTAGATTTGGAATATAATCCTTTGGGATTTCAGTACAGTTTTTTACCACTGAGCCATCAGAGTTTAAGGGATCAGTTCCTTCTAATAATATGTCCAAGGTGTGTAACATAAGCCTTCCTCCACCATCCTTGCCACCAAAAGAACATTCTGGGTAAACTCTTTCCAAATGTGTTTCTTGAGTGTTGTTGTTGTTGTTGTTGTTAGGTGTTAGCTAGTCCAGCATGACTCATAGCAACCCTATGAACAACAGATCTGAACCCTGTCCTATCCTGTGCCATCCTTACAATTTCTGATACACTCAAGCCCATTGCATCAGTCACTGTGACCATCTGTCTGGTTGAGTACCTTCCTCTCTTTTGCTGACCCTCCACCTTTCCAAGCATGATGTCTGTCTCCAAGGAAAAGCCTCACCTAGTAACAGGTTTTGAAGTATGTGAGATGAAGCTTTATCCTCCTTCCCTCCACTGAGCACTCTGGCTGCCCTTTCTCCAAGATGTATATTTCTTGAATGCTTGCTATTCCTTCTAGGTGTGGTACATAAAATAGGTAAGTGTTCCTGCATTTACAGACATAATATTGAGAGAACTGTTTAAAAAGTATATGTGATTAGGTATTATTGTCATGACAGGAGTCCAGAACGAAGGCTGCATAGTGGAGTGGACTTGGGGTGAGGGATTGTATGACAATGAAGGAATTTTTTTTTTACTTTTCAAAGATAAGAGTGAACTGGGGGGAAGGGGTGGGCAGGGAGAAAAGTGCAACAATGAATGAATAGAATTCCAAAGTCTCTGTAAATTACCATTAAAATTAATAATAATTTAAAAAATTTTAAAAGACACAAATGATGATTTAACACATGGATATCATCTGATGAATCAGACTGACCTGCGAAATCAGGTTGACTACCACTGTGGAAGATATTGTTGGAGCATCTTAACATATAGCAGAAATATTTTTACTGTAACTATGACATAACAACAATATCATACTATTAGACAAATTCGGTTAGAAAATTTTAAATACAGTGTTGAGATTCTTTTGGAAGCCAGTCATTCAACTCTCCAGTGTTTGTTTTACCATGTGAGTTGCATTGAAATTCTGGCCTACTTTAGGAATATATCATTAGAGTCTCAGCCAATCTTAGAGGACTTCCATAAAGTTATGTTCTTCACCTTTTACCTCATTTCCCACTCTTCCCCAGGCAGGTTTAGAACACCCGCACATGTACCAGATACTTGTTTGATGAGCATGGTTCTATGGTTAGAATGTGGGTGAACACAAAATTTATACCTTGACTACTTCCTAAAAGGAACTAGCCATATTTGTCTCTTAAAGCATATGTTAGAAAGATTCAGCAAAATACAGATTTAAAGAAATATTGGAAACAATATGAAAATTGAAATATTTTTAATCTTGGATTTGATATGCTTTTTAAATTTATTTTATTAAGCACTAAAAATATATTTAAATTTCCGAGTAACTAATACTTTATATATCTTATATCTTATACTTTTCTTTGTTCACTGAGAGGAAACATGAAATTACTGTAAGAAATAGAGATTTTACTTGGCACCCAAAGTAAAAGGAGCATTGGTGGCCTAGTGATAAGCACCTGCACTGCAATCCCAAAGGAACACAGTTTTAATTCACCAGCTACTCATGGGTAAGGATGAGCGACCTCCTCTTCTGTGGTTTAAGGCATCTGAAAACCCACTAAAGGGTCAGAGCTGACTCCACAGCCCACAAAAACAATAATTTGAAGTAGAAAAGTATATTACCAGGATCATTAATAAGTAATTTAGTAAATACTATGTTCTCTGCTCTTTAACATTGTTGTTGTTGTTAGGTACTGAACATTAGATATGAACTCGGTCCTATCCTGTACTGTCAAATGCTAGTCGTGAAAGCTGTGGAATTAGTGAAGGTCCTTGGTAGAATATAAGATGAAATATTTACAAATTTGTTTTCTGGTGATAAAATTTAATCAGACTTGAACTCATTTACATTCTGTATCTCTCCAAAGCCCATACCTTTACATAATTGCTAAGTGAAATATCTCAGTCACAAAAGGATAAATACTACATAACACCCCTATTAAAAAATTAAGGCTGTCACCTTTTACATTCTGCAGCAAGTGTTTCAAGTTCTCCTCACTTTCAAGGTTGTATCATCTGCAAACACAATTTGTGGATGAGGCTATCCGTTAATCCTGATGACATATTCTTTTTTAAAAAGCAAACAAACAAACAAACCCAACAACCTTACTTGGCACATTATTTTAGTCCAATTTCTTGAATGACTTTGTCAGTATACAGGTCACATAGGTATGGTGAAAGGGTACAACAGTGATGCACACCCTTCTTGATTTTAAACTACATAATGTCCCCATGCTGTGTTGGCACAACAGTCTCTTGGTCTAGGAATATGTTTCATATGAGCACAAATAAATGTTCTAGGAATCCTATTCTTTTTAAAAAAATTTTACTAATTTTAATGAACATTTATAAAGATTTTGGATTTCCATTCATTCATTGTTGCCTTTTTCTCCCTGCCCACTCGTGATTCCTATTCTTCTCAATGTTAGGTGTGCTTTGAAATTGTCTCTTCATCTCTTCTACTTCAGCATGTTTTCCCTCTGGTTTGGCTTCTAAACACTTCTAGTGCAACTTTTACAGTCTCTTCTGACAGCCAGTTCATTATTTTCTGCCTCTTGTTTCACTGTAATGACCTTTTGCTTTCTTCATGGATGATAGATACCCTTGATATTGTCCCATAACTCATCTGGTCTTCAATCATTGGTGTTCAATGCTTCATACTTATTCTTAAGATGGTTTTAACATTCAGATGGAATATATAAAAGATCATATCTTGGTTCTCATGGACTGATGTTAATTTTCTCTGAACTCAATTTGAACTTACACATGAATAATTGATGGGCAGCTCAAGAAGACAAAGCGAAGTATTGGAATGTGGAGAGAACTGGATTTGAAGACTAAAAAGGGAAAAGAACTCACTGTACATTTCTCAAGTTGAGAGAACTAAAACCCAAATTTAAGTCTTGAGTCAAAATATTGAAAGATATGGACAATACAGTGAATTATCTAGAAAGCATCAAAAGTAGATGGAGGGAATACAGAGGGTCACTGTACCAAGAACTGACTGACACTGAAAAATTTCAGGAAGCACCATATGAACAATAGCCAGTGGTAATGAAGGAGGAAGTGGAAGCTTCATTGAAGGCATCAGCAAAAAATAAGGCCCCAGGAATTGATATCTTGCCAATTGTTTCAATTTACAGATACAGCTCTGGATGTGCTCACCCGTCTATGCCAGGAAATCTGGAGGACACAATCTGACCAATGGATTGGAAGAGGTCTTTATTTGTTCCCATTCCCAAGAAAGGTTATCAAATAGACTGTGGAAACTACTTAACAATATCATTTATATCACATGCTAGGAAAATACTGCTGAAGATCATTCCGAAATGGCTAGAACAATGCATAGCTGGGGAACTGACAGAAGTTCAAGCTGGATTTAGAAGAGTTTGTGGCACCAGATCATTACTGTTGTCAGATGGATCCTGGCTGAAAGTAAGGAATACCAGAAGAATGTCTATTCATATTTTATTGACTCTGCAAAGGCATTTGACTGTGTAGATCATAACAAGCTGTGACTGACATTGAGAAGAATGAAAGTCCCAGAGTACTTAGTTGTGCTCATGTGAAACCTATACCTAGATCAGGAGGCTATTGTACAAACAGAGCAAGGGAACACTTGGTTTAAAATTAGGAAAAAAAATCATCAGAACTGTATTCTTTTTCCATATCTATTCAATCTGTATGCTGAGCAAATTTTTTGAGAATCTGGACCCTGTAATAAATGTAACAACGGTGGCATGATGCATATTTGTCCTTTTGTGACTGAGATATTTCACCCAGCATAATGTCCTCCAGGGTCACCCATTTTGAATAATATTGCATGAGTTCCTTGTTTTTCAATGCAGCATAGTATTCCATTGTGTGAATATACAACAGCTTCTCTATCCATTCGTTTTTTGATAGGCACTTAGGTTGT
Organism: Elephantulus edwardii; assembly: GCF_000299155.1. NCBI lineage: Eukaryota > Metazoa > Chordata > Mammalia > Macroscelidea > Macroscelididae > Elephantulus > Elephantulus edwardii. The sequence continues at coordinate 709,842 of NW_006400004.1, forward strand.
TTCCAACTCCTTGTTATTGTGACCAAAGCCACAACAAACATGGGTGTGCATGTATCTGCTTGGGTGGCAGTTGGAGGAAGACTGAGAAAGATGGGATAAATAAAGTATACTGTATTGAAAGAGATGAGGGAGAGAATAACATAAAAGCGATGTATGATAGGGTATTATGATTATCACAAGAGACCACATTTCAGGTTGCATAGTGGAATGTCCTTGGGGCAGTGGGAGGGGCCCAGGGGGATTGTATACCAGGGAGGGAGTTTTACTTTTCAAAGAGAGGAATGAACTGGTGAGGGGGGGGGCTGGGAGGGGCTGGGCGGGGGGGTAGTGCAGCTATGAATGAATGGAAATCCAAATTCTCTGTAAATGTTCATTAAAATTATTGAAATTAAAAAAATACCAAAAAAAATTTCCTGACATAGATTTGTGAGCATGTTGAGGGCACATCCATTGCCATAAAGTTGATTCTGACTTATAACAATGCTGTAGAATATAGTAGAACTGTCCCTAAGGTTTCCAAGGCTGTAAATGTCTAAGTAGTCAGCCACATCTTTTTCTCATGGAGGAGAGAACGGCTTTGAATTGCTGGCATTTTGTTTTTTAGCCAAATGCTCCACCAGAGCTTCTGTTTGCTCTGAAAGAAGGCTATATTTTTTTAAAGTATGCATTTGTTCTGACTGAAAATCCTTAGACAGAGTTTAGGAATAGCTTTTATTTGTAATCTTGGGACTTCTCTTAGGGAAGTATGCAGCCCTCACCACAGATCAAGGGAGTCACAGTCTACTTAGTGGAGATTCTCCTGGTGATTTTAATGAACAAACCAAGCTAAGAATTGCTAAACTTAGAGCTGTCTCCTAGTTACAATTACTTCTAGGTAGAATGCAGAGCATCTTTGGGTCAGTGGCTGACTTGGGTCAGATGGCTTTCTCCTTGGAGGGAGTTAAAAATAAATAACCGGTCAATTCCAACAGACAGTGCTGCAAAGAAGAAAGTCTTTGTGTTCTGCTATCATGGAAAGTAAATGAGTAATTACCTCCTTGACCTTGGATTTAATGAGAAAAACTGCATAACAAATCTGCTTTGGTTCTGGCTTAGCTCAAAAGCTATGCAGAAATAGACATTTCAGTGAGTCCTTTTTACCTTCTTGTTGAAAAAAGAAGATAAACTATTAAAGAGTCTAGAAATGAATTAAAGTGTCTCTCAAACTTAGGGATCCAGGAAAATCACTTGTGTAGCTTGTTAAAAATATGGTCTCCTAGTCCCCAACTCCAAGTGCTTCTGATTCAATAGTTCTGCTGTATTATTGAGATATCTGGGGTTTGTTGTTTTTTTTTAATTGTTTTTTTTTTAATTGGAAAACTTACAGGGTTGTTTGTTTGTTTGTTTGTTTGTTAGGATTGTGTGTATGCACATAAGGGATGAATCTTGTATGCAGAACAAATCATTCAAGAGGCTGGACTTTGGGAGGAGGAATGTGGCATCAGGATTGGAGGAAGACTCATCAACAACCTACATTATGCAGAGGGCACAGCCTTGCTTGCTGAAACTGAGGAGGACCTGAAGCACTTGCTGGAGAAGGTCAAGGACTGTGGTCTTCAATATGGTTTGAAGCTCAGCATCAAGAAGACAAAGATTCTCACCACTGGACCAATTAGCAGCACTGTGATGGATGGAGAAGAGATTGAGTTTGTTAACAGTTATAGCTTGCTTGGCTCCACAATCAACACTCTTGGCACTAGCAGTCAGGAAAATTGCATTAGGAAAATCTCCTATCAGGGACCTCTCCAGAGTATTGAGAAGCAACAGTGTCAGTCTAGAGACTAAGGTGCACCTGATCTAGTCCATGGTCTTCTTAATTACTTGCTATGCATCACAGAGCTGGACAATGACTAAAGATGAAAGACGAAGGATTGATACCTTTGAGTTGTGGTGCTGGAGAAGAGTCTTGAGCATACCATAGACCGCCAGTAAAACAAATAGGTCTATCTTGGAAAGAGTAAAATCAAGTTTCTCCTTGGATGCTAGGAATTTAAAGCTTCGTCTCACATAATTTGGGCATATGGCCATAGGGGACCGGTCCTTGGAGAAGGATATCATGCTCAGAAAGGTAGAGGAATAGTGCAGGCAAGGAAGACCTCAGATGAGATTGATACAATAACTAGGGCAATGGGGGTAGGTGTGTCAGAGTCAGTGAGACTGGCTTAGAACAGGGCAGACTTCAGAGCTGTTGAACATAGGGTCGCTATGAGTTGCAGGCAACTAGACTGCACATAACTTTTTATTTATGTGAAAGTTTACAAATCACACTTGTTTTTACAGACATTCATAGACTTTAATTATCATTGATTGATGCAATTAACTTATTACTACAATGTTTAAGCAAACCTTCTAGATAACCTATTAGCCAATGAAAAGCAGGAGTTTAAAAAAAGAAAGGACCCTTTCCCTTTTTGTAATATATCTATGGATAAAAATAAATAAATAAATAAAAACCTAACAATCTATTCTGTAATGATCACAGCAAAGAAAAAGGAAAAACCTCTAAGATAACTACTGTTTCCTGTGTTGTTATTGTTATGTGCCATCAAGTCTGATTCTACTCATAGCTGATCCTCCAGTTTTCAGAGCCTGTAAATAACACCAGAGGAGATTATCTAAATTTCTCCTGTGTAGCATCTGGTGGATGTATACCATGTGCCTTTGGGTTACCAGCACAATTCCTTACCCACTTGGCTAGCAGAGTTCCCACACTTTCTCCTAAGTTCTCTATAAATCTGAACAAACACAGCAGTGCATAGCAACAATATCAGTGCTTTTTTTCTGATTCTTCGACAAATATGAAGGCCTTTTGACCATTTCTGAGGGTAATTTGAATTGAGAAAATCTTGATTTTAAGATTAAAGTGGAGTCATGGCAGCTGAACGGAGAGGACAGTAGAGTGAAAAGAAGTTCAAGCACCAACTGGAGCCAGCTTGGCATTGGAAAGGTACTAGGTGGGGAGGCCGGAACTGAGGTGGAATAAAGAAAATGCTGTCAGCCAAGGCATATTGTGAGCATGCTGAAGTATAGTGCCCCAACTGCACTCCTGGAAGTCAGATATAATAATCCTGCCCTTCTTAAATGCAATCTCCCCCAGTCAAGCTGTGAAAAATAGACCAACTTCCATCTGCTATTGTTGACCAAAGGCTAATTTGGTCGAATCTTAGGGCCTTCAATGCTCACATCCTTGTTTGGAAACAAACTATTTCTTTTAAGTTTAGAAAATTTGAGCTCAGGGAGTTCACTTAAAAGCATACACAGGCTGAGAGAGGCAGGAGACAGAAATGCATAGCTTAGCTTTTCTAGTGAAGTCATAGAATCGGCTGTTTATAGATTTATAGCATCCATTCTGTCTGTTGGAATCAGCCGAATCCAGAATATGATAAACCAGCATCACCACCACAACCACTTGTTATTGTTGACCCCATTCCAACCCATGGCAACCCCATATATTGCAGAGGAGACCTCACCACTCCTTAGGGTATTCTTTTTTTTTATTTCTGGGTTGGGAGGAGGATGTATTCTTGGTTGTGACCTTTTGGAACCAAATTGCCAGGTCTTTCCTCTGGGGTGCCTCAGGATAAGTTTGAAGAGCTAGCTAGCAAATGAGTTAAATTATTTTCACCACCCAGGGATTCCTATCATATACCATGTTGTTGCTGTTGCTGTGTACCATAGAGTAGAACTGACCCATATCTGACTCTCTGGCAGGTTTTCAGAAGCAGTTAATCACCCAGGTAGGGATTGCCCATCCTTCTCTGGAGGAGCAGCTAGTGGCCTCAAACCTCATGCCTTTGGGATTGCAGCACAGCGCCTTGCCACTAGGCTACTAGAGCACAAATGTCAAATGCATAATAATTGCTGCTGTTCTTGTATACTGTCCAGTCTGAACCAATGCATAGCTGACCCTCCAAGGGGTTTTCAGAGGCAGTTAATCGTACAAGAGGAGATTGACCATTCTACCCCCCCCCCCAGAAGCAGCTCGTGGATTTGAATCACATGCCTTCAGGAATGCAGCACAGATTCTTAGCTTCTCCTGCAACTAGGCCACCAGAGTCCCCTAATAACTATTTACTCCTCCACTTAGTAACTCATGTGCTTATTCATTAGTCATTTACTTCAATATTCTAAAAGATACAGTGAAGTGTCTATGATATGTGTTTTAGATTGAGTTTTCCCTAAAGCAGAATCTGAGCTAAAGACTTGAGTCTATGTGTTCTTGTCGTTATGTACTGTTAAGTTACAACTAACTCATAGCTAATCCTGCAGCGGGTTACAAAGCAGAAATGAAGAAATAGGGGAGAGAAGAAAGAAAAGCCAATGTCAGTACACTGTGAACACCATGGGAGATCCATTCTGCCAGGATTTTCTGAGATGCTTGGGAATGTTCAGTAAGGTTTGTTGGGTTGCTTTAGTGGGTTTTGTTTGTTTGTTTTATGTTCTCTCTGAAAAATAAGAGGAGTAATTATCTGAGGCCTTCCATCTCCCACTGGTCTTCAATCTGGATAAAAGCTCAACATCATGAAAATTATGATTCTCACCACGGACTAATCAGCAGCTCTAAAATAGAGGTAAGAGAGATTGAGATTGTTAACAATTTCAGCTAGTTTGGTCCTACAATCAATATTCTTGCACCAAAAGTCAGGAAATAAAAGACAAATGGCATTAGGAAAATCTGCTGTCAGAGACTTCTCCAAAATGTAAAAAGTGATGATTTCAGTCTTGAAACTAAGGTGTGCCTGAACCAGACCATGATCTTTGCAATTATTTGTAATGCATCCAAAAGCTGGACAATGACAAATGATGATAGAAGAATTGATGCCATTGAGTTGTGGTTCTGGCAAAAAGTATTCAATATACAATGGACTGCCAAGAGAAAAATCAGGTCTGTCCTGGAAAGGACAAGCTGCTCCTTAGAGGAAAGGATTTTGAAGCTCCATTTCACATACTTGGAGTGTATGTTGCCAGGAGGGATCAGTCTTAGGAGAAGGATTTCATGCTTGGATGTATAGAGGGATAGGGAAGGAGAGGAAGACCCTGAAAAGATGCACTGACACAGTTACTGGGGTAATGGGAGTGTCAAAGACAGTGAGATTGGCTCAGGATAGAGCACAGTTCAAACCATCATGCATATAGTTGCTATGAGTCATAGTCTACACCCTGACACATAACAACACCTTACTAGAACAAACAATCCCAATTTCCTTGACACTTTATCACAGGAAAAAGTCTCCAAACATTTGGAAATTTTACTAGTCAATTTTCTTTAAAAATTAAGCCAAATCTGTACCTTTAGGAGTCCAAATAACAATCCTCTTTCATCAATTCACCTCATCATCGCTCTTTGGTCTAAACACTGTTAACATTATTTGTTGTGATCAGTGTCTTACTAGTATTATGTTTTTCCAATATTTTGTTTTCCTCCAAGGCAGCAACTTTCTGAATTTTGCTGGTATTTTATAAAGACCACAATGAACAAGTCATGCTCTTAAACTGAACAGAAATGGTCAGTTATCATGCATAATTTCAACTCTCTTCTCTCCCACTTGGTTGTTACAACTAGATTGTCTCAGCTGGGGACAATGTCAAATTGTTCTCAAACTTCTGCTTTACTTTTAAAGATAATAATTCTACCTTTTTATTATTTTTTCCCCTTACTACCATTTTTCCTTTTGTTCTTACAAAAGAGAGTTTTCAAGAATTTTTTTTTTTACACATTTGGAACCATGTTAGTGCTAACTGGAATCTATCTCGTTTTTGACTGAAAATCAGCCCATCTCCAGTTATGACAAAAGGATATGCAATTTCAAATCTCTGCATTGGGAAGGCCAAAAACAAGAGGATTTTTTTCTCTTAGTAATCACAACAATACTAAAAAATGTCAGTATGAAAAAGTTCTATTTACCCCTTATTTTATTTTTCAGATGAGGAAACTAAGAGTTTGGGAAATCAAATATATTACTAAAAATTGCAGGTAGCCACAATTTTTTTTAACCATTGAGTTACCAGCTAATTATCTAATTAATAATTGCTAGTAATTACTAATTATCTTCTATTCCTTAGTTTATCATTAATCTGCTTTAATTTTAGTGAGAATAAGAAAATGTCTTGAAAAATAAAAGATAATAACTTTCATCACTTGAGTTATACTAATTTTTATAGTTGAATTTCATGACCATTCTTGTTCTTTGCTAATTTCTGAATTTCTCACATTTCTTCCCTGAATGTAAGCTGCATTAAACATTCAGTGTACAACTTTTCTTTGTTGTATAAAAATCTTGGGCTACAAGAAATATATAACTCAGACTGGAAGTAGATTGAAAGTTACGAGTATTTACTAATTTTGCTAACAAGAAGCTAAAAACTAGGGCCATTTTCAAGTTCTCCTCAAGGGTTATCATCTATTTCTTTACAATATCTACTCTCAGGCTTCAGGATTGCTAAAGAACCTGATCGAAATACATTTAAAAATAATAAAGAGAAAGAATAATAAAAATTCCCTCCAATTTAAGGGACCAAAGTCTTTTCCTTAGTTTAACTGTGCCAATCCAGATTATATGGCCAACTCTAGCCACTTCCTAAACAACATGTGTCTGGAAATACTATGAACTTTGATAAACAACGATAGTTATAGAAAAGCTTCAGGACTTTGTCTCGGAGGGTCACTATGAGTCATGCTCGACTCCACGGTAATGAACAACAACAATATCCATGGCAATATCTAACAACAATTCATAATTGTGAAAAGTTAGAAGAATTCTGAATAAAGTCAATATTGACCTAATGGCTATGGTGTCATTAGAGATTCTCCAGTAAGTTGTAACCCATGTATTGTCATTGTTGCTGATTGCCTTTAAGTCAAGCACAAACCCATAGCAACAGATTTATCTTTAATACAGCCTTATGCTGCATCATTCTCATGATCTCTACTGTGATAAAGCCCGCTGTGTCAATCCATTTCATTTAGGATATCCTCCTCTTTTGCTAACCTTCTACCTTTCCCATCATGATGCCTTTGTCCAACAAGTAGAGTCTCCTGATAATATGCGCCAAATGTACAAGACTACAGTTGTTGTTATGTTGTGCTTAGTAGAAACCAACTCTTGCTAGCCCACTGGCAAGTTTTTAGGGGCCCTGACAGAGACTTCTGGACATCCTGCAGTGACAGCAAGACTTCTCAAGCAGAAGGCACATGGCCAAGTTTCCACCCTTTACATTTGGAGCACCCAGTCCTTGAAGCCCTCAGACCATGGGCCAAATACCAGCATTAAGGATTCAACTGAGCTACCCTCCGTGCCCTAATATCACCATATAGAACTCCATCCTGCTGCTCCATCAAGGGCTTCAACTGGAGTCAGAGAAGGCTGTTTTCTACCATACTATTTGTATGTCCTATTGCTTTTGTGATTTTTGTTAGAGATACAACACCTATATATCAGTCATTGTCTAAGGGGAATGATTTTCATATTGTTAATTACTTTATAGCTTGAGT
>NW_006400004.1:717487-719525 GCF_000299155.1 Elephantulus edwardii
ATTACAATATATTGTTGGTACTATGAAAACTGTGCCACTGGTATATCAAATGCCATGGGGCTCACCTGATTGGACAGGTTTTAGAAGTAGATCTCCCAGATTAATACAGATTAGGAAGAAGGATTGGCCATCATTTCTGAAATAGCAGGCCTGTGAAAACCCTGTGAACAATAAAAGAACATAAATAGTTATAATACTAAAAGTTGAGCCTACACTGGCAATAAATCAAAATGAGGAGAAACATCTGCAAATATCCTTTCATTAACGGAAAATTGAATGTATGGATTATTAATGTTGGAAAGCTAGGATATGTGAAAAATGAAATGGAATGCATGAATATATTATTTCTATTCTATTCTATTCTATTCTATTATTATATTATATTCTGGACATCAGGGAGAAGAGATGGCTTTTGCTGCTTTGAAACAGAAGGTAATCTGTGCTGAGAATGAAAAACAGAAGCAGAATGGTATGGCATTCATAATTAGAATGACAATTTCAAGTTCTATTCTGAAGAACAATGTTGTGAGTGATAGGATATTATCCATACACATACAACGAAGAGTTGTTAATATGAATAGTATCCAAATATATGCACCAAAAACTAAAGCTAGAGAGGATAAAAGTGAAGATTTTTACTAAATTTTGAGGTCTGAAATTGAGCAAACCTGCAGTCAATATGTGTTAATGATATTTGACGACTAGAATGCAAAAGTAGGAAACAAAGAAGCGTAGTCAGAGTATGGACTTGGTGAAAGAAATGAGACTCAAAAAAGAATTATCAAGTTTTGTATGTTCAATGACTTATTCACTGCAAATACATTTTAAAAAACAAACAAACAAAAAAGAACAAAACCACGAATGATGACTTCACACATGGACATCACCACAAAGACTTTATAGGAATCTCGATGATTACATTTGTTGAAAGAATTGTTACAGAAACTCAATATCAGCAGTCAAAACAAGGCAAGATGCTGACTGGGAAACAGATCATTAATTACTCATGTCCAAGTTCAAATTGAGGCTGAAAAAAATTAAAACAAGTATATAAGAACCAAAATATGATCTCAAGTCTATCTCAACCTGAATTTTAAAATCATCTTAAGAAGATATTAGAAGCATTGAATATCAATGATTGAAGGTGAGATTAATTGTGGGATGACACCAAGGATATCATCCATGAAGAGAGAAAAAGGTCAGAGTCCGGAATGAAGGTTGCATAGGGAAGTGTATTCAGGGTGGGGGGGATTGCATACCAATGAAGGAATTTTTCTTTTACTTTTCAAAGAGAAGAGTGAAATAGGAAGAAGGGGTGGATAGGGAGAAAAATGAAACAATGAATGAATAGAAATCCAAAATATCTGTAAATGTTCATTAAAATGAATCAAATAAAATGAAAAGAAAAAAAAAACAGGTGAAAAAGAAAAAAACCAAAACTGATGTCAAAAGAGACCCTGAAAATTGCACTAGAGGGTCAAGAGGCCAAACAGAGGGAAGGAATGTTAAAATAGCAGCACAGATTCTTTCAAAAGGCAGCTTGAGACAACAAAGCAAAGCAAAGCATTATAATTAAATATATAAAGAGCTGGAGTCAGAAAATCAAAAGAGACAAACACTCTCAGTATTCCTTAAGTGGGGGCACTGAAGAACAAATTTAAGTCTCAAGTTTCAGGATGCTATGGGCAGAATAAATGACGAAGGAAGCATCAAAAGAAGATGGAAGGAGTATGCAGAGTAACTGTACAAAAAGAATTCGCTGACATAGACAAATTTAATGAAACAATATATGAACAAGAGCCTGTGGTGATGAAAGAAGTTCAAGCTGCTCTGAAAGAATTGGTACAAAACAAGGCCCCAGGAACTGATGACATACCAATTGACATGTTTCAACAAACAGATGTGGCTGAGGTATTCACCAGGTTGTGCCAAAAAATTTGGGAGACAGCTACTTGGCCAACTGACTGGAAGAGATCTATATTTATTCCCATTCCAAAAAGAGGTGATCCAACAGAGTGTGGAAATTATCAAGCAATAT
>NW_006400004.1:721160-722128 GCF_000299155.1 Elephantulus edwardii
GGCTACTTGGAGGCAAGAATTTTAAAGCTCCATATTGCACATCAGGAGGGATCAGCCCTTGGAGGAGGACATCATGCTTGGAAGATAGAGAAACAGTGTAGGAGAGGAAGACCCGAGTGAGATGGATTGACACAATAATGAGGGTAGGTGTGTCAGAGATAGAGAGATTGGCTCAAGATAGAGCTATGTTCAGAGATACTCTGCATAGGATCACTATGAGTTCAGAGTCGACTCAAGGGCACAAAGCAAGAACAACAGCAAACACACAGGGAGAAATTGTGCTCATCTTTATTTGAACTATTTGCCTTAGAATTGGCTGCACAACTCCTATTCATTAGACCACAATGCACTTGATACTTGCATAACATTGGGCAGGTGCTAAATCCTAAGCAAGTTGAAAGTCTAGATAAGGAGACAATTATCAAGAGATAATCAGTCTCTCCAATGACAGAACACCACTTCACCTTTATCCAGACCAGTTAGAGTGTATACTATGAATTTATAAAGTTGGAAATAGCCTCCATAAGAATTTTAAGTGTTATCATTATTGAAATAAACCAACTCCTCTAAAAACATTCTTATTTTTTGCACAACTTTTCATTTTATATTGATTTGCTCACAAAGTTCACATATGTTGTGTTTTGTTTCACAGTATCCTTCATTCATGTTATGTTTCATAAAATAAATGTTGTTTGTATTGTGTACCATCGAGTCAGACACAAATCATAGCTGACTTTTCCATGGGTTTTCAGAGACAGTCAGTAGCACTGAGTACATTACATTCTTATTCCTTAGAGTATTCAAAGTATGTACCTTTGTGTTGGCAGTGCAATTCCTTACCACTAAGCCACCAGAGCTGTTGTTTATAATGCAAATAGTATACAAAATTATCTCTAGATGCCATATTTGTGAATACATAAAGAAGGCTTTTTACTGCCTTATTATCTTTCAACAGGAAAATAGAGAAC
>NW_006400004.1:722814-724990 GCF_000299155.1 Elephantulus edwardii
TAGCTATTGACCAGAAATATAAAATTACGTATTTATAAGTCTGCATTTCTGAAAACCAGAATCCACACCTTAAAATTTAAAAAAGAAACACAGTATATGAAATCTAGAAAACTAGAAATTTATGGCATGTTTTTCTTCAAAACTGTGACTCAAAAGAGCTTTAAATATACACTGTTCAGTAAGACTACAAAAATTAGCTATTATTGATTTTTACTATAGTTCCCCCACCTCCATATTTTCTGTAATAATATAGTGTACTATGTACCTGTTTTCTGGGAGTACTTATCTGTGTTTACATACTGGAGCAAAAAGTAAATAAAGTTATAAGCCTGAGTAACAAAAATAAGAGAAAAGTAATCTTTTAAAAAAAAGAAAACTCCCCTGAGGGTCAGGGCTAGTTAATGAACCCATTCCAATTTGATGGCACATAAAAATAAACTTTTATGATGGCTACAATTTACATTCAGATAGTTTTGCCTATAATTAATGTTACAATAAATATCCCCCCAAAGTTAAGAAATTTTTATTATTCCTGTGAATATTTTTGTGAATTCTGTTTAAAGAAGAAAGATATAACAATAATAGAGAAGCCGGTCTAGTGAAACAGAGTTTATGAAATCTCTTGAGCTTGATTCTTAAAGAAAAGAAAAAAGAATCTAGTGGACTATTTGGAAGACTAGGGGGAAAGAGTAAAAATTCAGTGATCCTTAAATTCATGGTGAAATGGAGAACTTCAAGATGTTCTCAAAGAGCATGAAAACAATGATTAGGAAATGAACCTTAAAGTGGAGACAGAGAAAAATTTCAGTGAATTTTTATCAACTCTAAAACTTTGAAGTCTTCCCAAATGATCTCTCTTTTTTTATTACAGTAAACTAGCTGCAAATTCTTGAAACTCTTTTACCCACTCAAATAATCAAGAATGTACCTATCAATTTTATCAATCTACACCTGAAAGGTGTGATATCCCTCTCAAATCTTAGTTTCTCCCTCTTTCTCACATCACTGTTGAGTTGAAATAAACCAGCTGTCTCACCAGTTTCTGAGGCTGTAAATAACATGGGAGGTGATTGTTTGTCCTTTTTTCCTAGAGGAGCAGTTGGTGTATTTGAACCATCAGAGAAGTGTGACCTTTGTGTAGCAGCACAACTCCCTACAGACTATGCTAACAGAGCTCCTTTTTCAAATATTAGTGCGTTATATTCTACCAAGAGTTCATTTTCTACTGGTGTTCCTCATTTCTATTGAGTACAATAATAATAGTAGTAGATTTTTCATACCAGGCATATTATTAAATACATTGCATACATTTACTTATACAGAAATACAATCCTATGTAGGAAGTAATGTACTGCATTATACAACTGAGGAAATAGGAAGTTACAGAAATGGAGCAACATGCATGAGTCTACACTACTAAGTGCTGAGATCAAGATTCAAACATCAGTGTTCTGCCCATAAATTTCACTGCTTCCTGCAAGAATATTTAGACTCCCATATGTTCCTGCCTTTATGCCTAGTCTGACGTGTAAATCGTGAATGGCAATCCTTCCTGGGATCCCTCTGTGCAGTGAATGTCCACCATCTGTGTCTGTTGTCAACACCCTAAAGGAACTTTTCATCTCAGAGACAAGTGTTTGGGAAATAGGAAAGACTCCTTTCTTCGCATATATACTTGAGAGCTTGCCCTTGTAGGACGTAAATAGTCGGGAGAATCAAAGTCTTGGTAAATCCTTTTGATTACATCTGCTTCTATTAGCCATCTCTACATTAAAATATCTGATATGCTTTCCTCCTCCTTCAGTAAAGCAGACTTAATCAAAGATAATTACAATTCTCTAATTAGTTTTTAATGATGTTTTAATAAAATAATATCTCAGATATATTTTCCAACAGTTTTACATATTGCTATTGTTAGGTCCTGTTGAATCAAGTACAACTCATAGTGACCCTATGAACAAAAGATATGAACTCTATTCTAACCTGGTCCATCTTCACACTCCCTGACACATTGCAATCACTATATCAATCTACTTGGTTGAGGGTGTTCCTCTCTACCCTTCCCACTATCATGTCCTTCTCTAAGGAATTTTGCCTGGGTGTCTCCTAAATATTGCCTCCTAGCAATATACCCAAAGTATGTGAGGCAAAGTCTCATCATTCTTGCCTCCAAAAA
>NW_006400004.1:725214-726763 GCF_000299155.1 Elephantulus edwardii
TTGCCCTTGTATAGTAATTGAGACATCACAATTTTTCCTCATTATATACCCACATTCCACATCCCACAATGTTTATCCACATTACATAATCCCTTTACATTTAATAATGATTTTAACTCTCATTAGCATGTAATTCTTTGCTAGTTCTCACATTTGACTAGATTAACTCACTTGTCATTAAATATTTAGCACTACGTTTTCCACTTTGCAGTGCTTAGTTTTTACTATTGTTATCTATCCATGAATGTCCACGAAATTGAATAATTTTTATCAAATTCTTGGAGTTAATTGTACTAGACATGCTGAGAGAGCACATACAACCCTTGCTCTTTAGAAGCGACTCTCACTCATAGACAATTCTGAAGGAGTGGACATACGTGATTATGTATGCCAGAAGCTCCCTCTCTTTGGCCCTCTCTAATTAGATCGTTATTAGATGATGATGATGATGATGATGACGATGATGATGATGATAAGATTATTATTGAATGGAAACCAACATATAGGCCAATCTATAGCTGATTGGTTACAAAATGGAAAGGCTAAGTAAAGGTCATATGGAGGAAACTGTTGTTGACTGCCGTCGAGCACAACTCATAGCAACTCTACGAACAAAAGACCTGAAGCCTATTGAGAACTATCGTCTTTACTCAAAGTTCACAGAGTTTCCAGAGGCATGTTGTCTAGGAAATCGATGCCACTCCTGCTTCCAAACCTGTCTTAAACTGGGAACTTCACCAAACACTGTCCGCCCTAGGTAACTCTTATGGCATTTGACACTCCAAGGGCACAAGATTCAGCATCATAGTAACTGGAGTACAGCAAATTGACAGAAGAGTGATGTACCACTTAGAAGAATGTTTCTTTCTGTCTGCTAGGCCAACTGAGCTCTCTCAGTTGTTGTTGTTGTTGTTGTGAAGCGCCATCGAGTCATAGACGGCTTATAGCTGACAGAAAGCAATGTTGCCAAGCCAAAGTTTAGTGATTTTAATCTGCGGCCCTCAGGCCTGATTTTAATGGGTTTTGGTCAAACATTCTTCTAAGTGGTATACCACTGGTCTGTGTATTGCTGTACAGAGAGGTAACTTGTGGTTGCTGTGAGGCTAAACACTGTAACACTTATGTGCCAAATGTGATAATGATTATCCATGGTGGACGGTGTTTGGTGGAGCTTCCCAATTAAAACAAGCTTGGAAGCAGGAATGGCATCCACTTCCGAAATGGCTTGCCTCCGGAAACTCTATGTACAATGCTCAGGTCTTTCATTCATAGGGTCACTATGAGTTGCCTATGACTCGACGGCACTTAATAACAACAACAACTATAACAGAACAGGATTCAAAATCAGAAAAGGAATGCATCAGCGACGTTTCCTTTCCCCATACCTTTTCAATCTATGTGCTGAACTGATCAATATAGGGACTGATTTTTATGAAGAATATGACATCACAGTTGAAGGAAACTTGTCAATGTCCTGCATTATGCTGATGACACCACATTGCTGACTGAAACTAAAGAGGATGTGAAGCACTTGTTACAGAAGATCAAG
>NW_006400004.1:730463-736144 GCF_000299155.1 Elephantulus edwardii
TTCTACCTGGTTTTGAATAATTTTTAGCAAAATATTACTTGTGTGTGATGTTAATCTTGTTTTATAATTTCCTCATTAGTTTTGATCACCTTTTTATTTGAATGGTAACAAATGTAAAATCTTTCCAGTCTATTGGAAAATTTCTTGTCATATGCTAATGAACAAGTCTAAGACTGCATCTGTTTGATTATACATGTCAATTGGTAGGACCATCAGTTTTAAAGTACCTTATTTTTTTGCCAATGCTTTCAGTGCAGCTTGAATTTCTTCTCTCATTCCCTCATTCTTGGTCATATGCTACCTCCTAAAATACTTCAGTGTCGACCAATTCATTTAGTATAGTGATTCAGTGTATTTCTTTTATCTTATTTTGATGCTTCCTGAATTATTCAATATTTTGTCTATAGAACCCCGCAGTACTGCAACTTGAATTTATTGTTTAGTTTATTCAACCTGAGAAGGCCAAGTATATTTTTCCATTTTGGTTTTCTAACTTCCAAGTTCTTTTTACATTTGTTTTGATACTTTGTCTTCTCTAGCTTTCCTTTGTATCTTAGATGGTAATTTGCTGCATCTTTGAGGTTGGTGTCGCTTCCCAGTTTTTTTAGTAGTTTTTTGTAGTTTCCCACGTTTTTCTTGTGGTTCTGGAATTTTTATTTCTCAAGACAATCAACAAAAATAATTTGGAAAAAATTGTATTAGTTTTTATAAAAACCATATTCTTAAAGTTGAAGTAAGTTATCACTATTAAAATATAAGAGAAAATGGATAGACAACCAACATGTCATTGGAATAAGTGAAATAAGTGAAGGTCAATGTGGAATGAATGGATGGGCAGATATTGTGTATATTGTAAATAATGATATGGAACAAGAGGTGCATGATTGATTGGCTACAGGTTAAAAAAACAAAAAAAACCCTAAGGAAACTTATCGAGACGGAAAAAATTTCAGAGGATTGACAGGGATGCTAAAGGTATAGAGATCAAGGAGGAAAGACAAGGTACAGGGAGAATTTGTTGGAATTTAACAAAGACATTGGCTGGTGATAAACAGATATACATCTTACCATCATATCCTTGGTACCTGGCATAATGCTGCACAAATTATTTATCTCACAAATTATTTGTTAATGAAATGTAAATAACCCCTTTTAGAAAAAGAGCAATTAACCCTGTTGATACCAGCAACCAGGAAATTAAAAGATAAATTGTATTGGGAAAGTCTGCTGTTAGAGACCTCTCCAAAGTACTGAAGAGCAACAATGTCAGTCTGAAGACTAAGGTGCACTTAATCCAGACCATAGTCTTTGCAATCACTTGCTATGCATCAGAGAGCTGGACAGTGACTAAAGATGATAGAAGGAGAATTGATACCTTTGAGCTGTGTTGCTGGGAAAGAGTATTGAACATACCATGGACTGCTAAGAGAACAAACATGTTCATTCTAGAGAGGGTAATATCATCAGGCTGCTCCTTGGAGGCAAGAATTCTGAAGCTTCATCTAACATATTTGGGACATGTTGCAAGAAGGGACTAGTCCTTGGAGAGGAACACCAAGCTTGGAAGAGTGAAGGGACAGTACTAGAGAAGAAGACCCTCAATGAGATGAATTGACTGGGGTAAAATGAGGGTGGATGTGCCAGAGATAGTCACAGGATAGAGCAGGGTTTAGGGATGTTGAACATAGGGTTGCTATGAGTCACAGGCAACTCGACGGCACATAAAAACAACAACAGCTTCCCTTTGAAATCCCCTGTTCCCCTCTATTACTTAAACATTTATTTAATATATTTTGACATCTCTGCAATCTAGTGTAAATTTAATAATATATTCTGCTTTGTACTTAACTATGACCTTTCTCACCTGTCTTTGTGATGACCTTTTGCTTTTTCAAGATGATATCCTTGATGTCATTCCACAATTCTTCTGGTCTTTGGAAATTAGTGTTCAATGCATCAAGTTTACATTTGAGATGGCTTTTAAATTCTGGTGAGAAAGACTTAAAGTCATATTTTTTGTTCTCATGGACTTGTTTTGTTTATTCAGAGCCAATTTAAATTTGTGCATGAGTAATAGAAGGTTTGTACGATGGCTGAGTTTTAATTGCTGATAGAGAGCTCCCTCATCAAGTCTTTCCACAGATATAGTCAATCTGATACCTGTGTAGTTTATCAGATGAAGTAAAAATCACTCTATATTTTTTTTTACTCTGTATATTTTTAAGAGGATATTTTCAATAAATATATCATTGATTGTACAAAATTCTGTCATTCAACTTCCAGCCTCATTTCTGCCACCAACGTTGTATTTTCCAACCACTACTTCTTGCTCTTTTTTGCAAATTTTGCAAATTGAAAATGGTCAAACATGCAATTAAGATGTGTTAATGTTAATTGATTTTTGGAATATGAAATTTGGAAACAATGAAGAAGGAATGGTTATCAGAAACTATGAACTTGGTAACAGAAATGAGGCCAGATATCAAAAGATCAAATTTTATATATTTAATAATAAAGGAATTGCAAATGTCTTTTTAAAAAAAAAACACCACAAACCACTTGTCTACACATGGATCTCACGTAATGGACTACATATTAATCAGATTGACCACATCTTTTTCTCCAATCAATCATTGGAGAAGCCCACTATCAGCAGTCAAAACCATGCCACATGCTGACTATGGAAGAGATCATGACTTTCTCACATGTAAGGTTAAATTGAGGCTGGAGAAAATTAAAACAAGTCCACTTTGACAAGAGTAAAATAGGACTCCGAATTTAAAAAATAGGTTTTTTTTTCATTTTTAGTTTTCTTTTTAAACTCATTGTTGCACATTTTCTTCCTTCTCTTCTCCTCCCCCTCTCCACAGCCCAACCCACAATACACTTCCTTTTCTTGATTGTTGTCATACATATATGACATATATATAGTACCTAAGCATATATTTCTTTTGGATAGTCCTTCACCACATCTGTTCTATTAGAGTGTTAATTATCTATCCAGTCTTTCCCATTCTCTCCCGAATTCCCCCATTTCTGTCCTGTTTTATAACAGTGGTGCTATGGAGCATTTGTCCTTTTGTTACTGAGATATTCCCATCAATATAAGGTCTTCCTGGCACCCCCATGTTATGTGATATTTTAGTAGTTCATTGTTTTTCATACTGCGTAATATTCCATTGTGTGAATGTACCATAGTTTTTCAATTCATACACTTGTCAGTGGGCACTTCGAATACTTCCATCTCTTTGCTTTGGGAATAACACAGCAATAAACAGGAGTCAGATACATCTGTTTGAATTGTGGCTCTAGTTTCTTTAGAGTATATTCTCTTTAGTAGAATATCTGGGTCAAATAATATTTCTATTTCCAACATTTTGAGAAAGTACCAGACCACCTTCCATAGTGGCTGTACCACTTTACATTCCCACCAGCAGAGGAGAAATGTCCCAATCTCTCCACAACCTTTCCAGCATTTGTTGTTCGCTATCTTGTTTAATTTTTCTATTGTTCTGCGGTTAAAAAAATAATTTTAAGGATAAGTTTCTGGCATTGAACACTAATGAGTGATGAACAAATGAGTTGTGGGATGACATCAAAGATAACATCCATGAAGAGAGCGAAAGATCACTATTACAAAGACAGAGGAGAAAGAAAAATAGATGCCAGAATGGATTCAGAAAATTGCACTGGCATGTCAGCAAACCAAAACAAAGGGAAGAGATGATGAAGTAAAAGTGGGGAACAAAAAATTGGAAAGAGCAGCTTGAGAAGACAAAGCAAAAGATTATGGTGGAATGGGCAGAGCGCTGGAACTGGAGAATAAAAAGGAAAAGAACTTAGTCAGCATTTCTCAAGCTTAAAGAGTTAAATTCAAGCCTCAAGTTGGAATACTTGGAGATCCTATGGGAAAATTATTTTTTAATTTTTTTTTTCTGTTATTTTTGTTATTTTGTACTGTCAAATCAGATCTGACTGGTACAGGAGGAGATTTCCCCTCCTTCTCCAGCAGAGCATCTGGTGGATTTGAACCACATACCTCTTGGATTGCAGTGCAGTTTCTTGCCACTAGACCACCAGAGCTCCTGCTATGAGCAAATTCTTGAATGATCCAGAAAACATTAGAAGAAAATGGAAGGAATATGTAGAGTTTCTGTACCAAGAAGAACTTGCCAAGACTGAAACATTTCTTGCCATGCATCAGAAAGCTGGACAATGACTAGGGATAATAGAAGGAGAATTGATGTTTTTTGAGCTGTGGTGATAGAGAAGAGTACTGAGTATATCATGGATTTCTAGAAGAACAAGTTCATCCTGGAGAGGGTGAAGTCAGGTTGCTCCTTGGAGGCAGGCATTCTGAAGCTTTGTCTGACATATTCTGGACATGTTGCAAGGTGGGATCAGTCCTTAGAGAGGGACATCATGCTTGGGAGAGTGGAAAGACAGTGTAGGAGAGGAAGACCCTCAATGAGGTGGATTGATTCAGTGACTGGGGTAACTGGGATAGGTGTGTCAGACACAATAAGATTGGCAAAGGATAGAGCAGGATTTAGGGCTGTTGTACATAGGGTGCTGAGTCACAGGCAACTCAACTTATAACAACAACCATATGATTGATCAAAAGTCAGTGGTAATGGGGAAGAAGTTGAAGCAGCAATGCAGACATTGGCAAAATTCAGACCCCAGAAATCAATAGTATGCCAATTTATATGCAGTAATAGATGCAGCCCTGGGCATGCTCACTGGTCTATGCTAGGAAATTTGGAGGACAGCTGCCTGGCTAAATGACACGAAGAGATCTATATTTGTTTCTGTCCTCAAGAAAGGTGTTCTGATAGAACATGGAAATTATGAAACAATATCATTAACATCAAATGCAAACAAAATATTGCTGAAGATCATTCAAAAACAGCTATAACAGTACATAAACAAAGAACTTGCAGAAGCTTAAGCTGAGCTTAGAAGAGGTTATGGAACTAAGAATATCATTACTAATGCCAGGTGGATCCTTGCTGAAAGTCAAGAATCCTAGAGGAATGTCTATTTGTGTTTTATTGACTTTGCGAAGGAATTTAACTTTATTGACCATAATAAACTATTGCTTATATTGAAATGTATGGGACTCCTTTAACACTTAATTATGCTCATGTGAAACTATACCTAGACCAAAAAGCTATTGTCAGAACTGATCAAGGCAACACTGCATAGTTTAAATTTAAGAAAGGTGTGCCTCAGAATGGTATTTTTTTTTCCATACTTATACAATCTGTATGCTGAAAAATAAGCCATTAGAGAACCTGGACTTTATGAAGAATAATAGGGAATCAGTATTGAAGGAAGATTCATTAACAATCTATGTTATGCAGAAGAGATGATCTTACATCCTGAAAGTAAGGAGGACTTTAAGCACTTGCTGAAAAAGATCAAAGAGACTATAACCTTCGATATGGATTACATCTCAGCACTAAATATCGAGATCCTTGCCATTAGGATAGTAGACAACACTAATAAATGGGGGAAAGATTAAAGTTGCTGATTATTTCATCTGACTTGGATCCACAGTCAACACCCTTCACACCAAGAAAATCAAAGCACATACTGCACAGGGAAAGTCAGCTATCAGAATGCTCAAGTGGCATACTCAAAGGTAACATTCTTCTGGAAATTTTAAATCAACAGTG
>NW_006400004.1:736308-742388 GCF_000299155.1 Elephantulus edwardii
ATCAGTCACTTCATTTCATCTGGTGGAAAGTCCTCATCTCTTTTGTCCACCCTCTACCTTTCCAAGCATGATGTACCTCTCCAGGGAATAGTCTCTCTTAGCAATACTGCTAAAGTACATGAGACAAAGCTTCAACATATTTGCCTGCAAGGAACATTCTGGAAGCACTTTATCCAAGACATAGCTGTTTGTTTTTTGGCAGTCCATGTGGTATTCAGTCCTGTATTTCAACACCACAGTTCAAAGAGTTTAAAGGCATCAATTCATCTTTTGTCATCCTTATTCATTGCCCAGCTCTTAGATGAATAAGAAGTAACTGAAAAAACCATGGCCTAAATCAGGAACACCTTAGTCTTCAAACTGACATCTTTCTTTGCTCCTCAGTTATTTAAAGAGGTCCTTGATTTCAGACTTTCCCAATGCAATTTATCTCCTGTTCTCCTGATTGTTGATTGTGGATCCAAGTAAAATGATACTGTTGACAATGTCAATCTTTTCTTCTTCTATCATGATGTTGTCTATTGGTCCAGTAGTTGAGAATTTTTTGTTTTCTTAATGCTGAGACCAAATCCATACTGAAGATTTTTATCTTCTGCAGCAAGTCCACCTCACTTTCAGCAAGCAAGGTTGCATAATGAGAGTAACGTAGGTTGTTGATGAGTCTTCACTGATCCTGATGCCACGATTTTTTTAGAGTCCAGCTTCTCAAATGATCCAATCAGCATACAGATTGAATAGAAACTGGGCTGCCATACAAAAGATATATGGTTCAAATCCACCAGAAGAAAAATGAGCAATCTCCTCTCATTTGATTAACTGTCTATGTGATTAACTATCTCTGAAAGTTCACTAGAGGGTCAGCTATAATTAGTATCTACATAAAGTGAGTAGGATATGAAACACTTGCTACAGAAGATGAAAGACTATAGCCTCTACTAAGGGTTATATCTTAACATCTAGAAAGCAAAGACAGGTCCTTACCACAGAAATAACAGTTGACATCAAAACAGAGGGAGAAAGGATTGAAGTTGTCAATTACTTCATCTTACTTCAATGAACAATCAACACCCTTTATATCAACAGTCAGGAACTCAGGGCATGTATTGCATAGGAAAACTCAGCTGTCAGGGACCTCTCCAAAATGATAAAGAGTAATAATGTCAGTCAGTTTGATGACTAAAGTGAGCCTGATCCAGCCAGGGTCTTCTCAGTCACCTACTATGCATCAGAGAGCAAGGTAATGAATAAGGATGATAGAAGAAAAATTAATGTCTTTGAATTGTGTTTCTGGAGAAGAGTACTGAATATCCCATGGACTACTACCAAAAGAAAGAACAGATGTGTCTTGGAAAAAGTGAAGCGGGGGTGCACCCTGGACACAAGTCAGCTGTATTTCATACTTTAGATATGTAGTTAGGTGAGGTTATTCCTTGGAAAGGGACGTCATGCTTGGGAAGATGGAGTGTCAGTGAAAGAGAGCAAGAACTTCAAAAAGATGTACTGACCCAGTGACCTTAACAATGGGCTCTAGTGGTCAGCTTTGATAAGGATGGCACAGGATGGGGAAGAGTTCAGATCTTTTGTTCATAGAGTCACTGTGAGTTGTACTCTACACCAAATAATAATGTCAGGAAGGTCAAAGCTAGAGAGAAATATAAGATTAAAACTGAGGCCAAAGGTGATTGTTGTTGTTGTTATGTGTTGTTGGGTTACCTGTGACAATAGCTCTAAACACTGCTCTGTCCTGTGCCAATCTCACTGTCTCTGACACACCTCCCCCCATTACCCCAGTCACTGAATAAATCCACCTCATCAAGAGTCTCCCTCTCCTGTGCTGTCTGTCTCTCCACCCTCCCAAAGCATGACGTCCTTCCCCAAGGATTAGTCCCTTCTTGCAATATGTTGAGGTAGGGGTAAGAAATTGAGTAAATTAATTGAGACTAAGGAGCCAAATATATCCTAAAAACTGAAGAAATAGTATAATTTTCTCCAACTGTCATATATTGCATTACTCAGAATCTAGACAGAACAGGTCACTTAGTCACTAAGAATGATGCTGAATCAAGGTAAGTGAAACACAAGATAAAATTAACACTCAATTTTTACCTTAGAAGCAAGAATTCCTCTCAGTTGGACAGGTGACATTCAGCCTAAAAAATTTGCAAAGACTTTGGTTAGTGTTAGACGTGTGGAAAATTAGTCTATGTGTGACAAGGATTGATAACTTGTGAAATGAAGGCAGAATTATATTGTACCAGCCAACAATTTGGACGTGTGTCAGGCTGAGCTTCATCTTGAGAGTCAGAAGGAGATCAACCCATGAAGAGTAAATGCTCACAAACAACTTAGCCAGTGCTATAAGCATGAACATACAGGAGAGGAAAGGAGAAAGGGGGAGTTAGATGTAAAGGCTAATATGGGAACCAAATTTGCTCTTTCTTAAGGAAGACTGAAGAAATGAATACAGCTGTTTGAAGCACTTGATCTTTGAGCTGGGATCTTGAAGGAAGTTCTGAATATGTTCTTAGCAGGCAGCAGAAAGAAGGATATACTAAGAACTAGAGAGAGCTCACATTTCTCCTAGTTTTGATTCAAGAACTGAGATGATGAAAATCTGTAAATTAGAACCATCAGAAAGTTCAGAATCAAGATAGAGAAGACAAAGATAGGAAAACGCAGGCAGGAAATGACACCAAATTACTTCTTATGCCAAACTAGACTAGCAACTGAGACTTGAGTTTAGAAAAAAAATGTGGAAGCTGGATATCTCTCCTACGATGTGTATTTCAGGCTATTCAACAGCAAAGCCTACAAGTTCACTATACAGCCCTTTACTAAGGCCTATTTTTGTCAATGAACTTAACACTTAAGGGTATCCTACTTTCCAAAGTACAGAACACACTCTAATTTCTATACTGCCATTCCATTTCACTAGAGGCAGTTTTGACTATTTTCAGAATTTTAAATGAAAATTAATTCAGATGGATATTAGATGTACAATTATTTATGGTACATTCCCACCTATGCAAATTGCCTTACTCCACTCCCAGTCAGTAAAGGAAATTGGGTGCTCAGGGTTTTTTGCATTGTATCATCTTCAGTTAATATCAAAGTTATCCATAAAATAATGTCTATGGTCCCTCAGCTCAAACAGCTCACCACTGTCACAAATTGCATTGTTTTTACCTTCTGAGACTATGTTGTAAAAAGCCAAAAAAGAAGCCCTCCGTGGATTTCTGGTAAGAAACTGAGCATGTGACTTTCTAATACCCTTTCTTCTCTTGACCTCCACTGGCACATACACATATTTTTACCACAACACCACCTTCATAGGCATATCTAGTGGGGAATTGCCTCTACTATGCTTCCTCAGTATGAATTTATTTCTATATACCACTGAGTAAGGGATAGTGCCCCAGAAGTGTATTCTTTTTTTTTTAGTTTTAAGAATGAACATAGTATTTGTATTTTTTTTAAATTGGGTGTCCCTATGAATACCTCTCTGCCCATCCTCACACCTCTACTTGTACACTCCCCCCTTTGGGAGTTATCTTTCTACTTCTACAATTTTTTTTACAATATTTCTCCATATGGGACTGTTCTTTTTTCTTTTTAAAAAAATTTTTATTATTAATTTCAATGAAAATTTACAGAGACTTTGGATTTCCATTCATTCACTGTTGCACTTTTCTCCCCTTCCAGCCCTCCCTCCAGTATACTACCCTCTTGGAAAGGTGAAATTCTTTCATTGTTTTACAATCCCTCCCCCTAGGTCCACTCCACTATGCAGCCTTCGCTCTGGACTCCTGTAATGACAATAATACCTAATCACATATCCTTTTAAACAGTTTTCTCCCTCATCTGTTTCAGTGCAGTATAGATTATTGAACCCATCTTTCTCAGTCCCCCCATCCTGAGGTCAGTCCTGTTTTACAACAGTGGCATCACGCAGTATTTGCCCTTTTGTGACTGAGATACTTCACTCAGCATAATGTCCTCCAGGGTCACCAACGTTGAATAATATTGCATGAGTTTCCTGTTTTTCAATGCTGTGTAGTATTCCATTGTGTGAATATACCACAGCTTTTCTATCCATTTGTTTGTTGATGGGCACTTAGGTTGTTTCCAACTCCTTGCTATTGTGAATAAATAAAGCCTTGATAAACATGGGTGTGCATATATCTGTTTGGATGTCAGTTATGGCCTCTTTGGGGTATATTCCCAGCAGTGGAATTGCCGGATCAAATGGTATCTCTATTTGCAACTTTTTGAGAAAGCACCATACCGCCTTCCACAGTGGTTGCACCATTTTACACAACAGTGAATACAGGTTCCAATTTCTCCACAACCTCGCCAGCATTTGTTGCTTGCTGTTCTGTTAAATTTTGCAATTCTGACTGGGGTGAGATGATATCTCATAGTTGTTTTAATTTGCGTCTCTCTTAGAGCTAGGGATGTTGAACATTTCTTCATGTGCTTGTTAGCCATCTGAATGTCTTCTTTGGTGACATGTCTGTCCATATCCTGTGCCAATTTTTCTATTGGATTATTTACCCTTATCTTGTTGTGGTGCTCAAGTCTTTTATAAATTCTGGATATAAGTCCCTTATCTGATATGTCATTACCAAATACTTTTTCCTAGTCTGTGGCGTCCCTTTTTACCCTGTTGGAGAAGGTTTTGGACATGCATAGGGATTTGATTCTTAGAAGGTCCCATTCATCTATTTTATCTTCTTCTGGTTGTAGGCCAAAAGTGTATTTTATAAATTGATGTTGATTTTAAAAAAACAATGTATCCATAATATGTCAATAAGAAATTTGCTTCTGGTAAAATATAGCAACTAATTGTATCTGTGTTGTTGTGTACACTTGAGTAGGAACCAATCCATAGCTGACCCTCAGGTGACTTTTCAGAGTTACTTAATCTCATGGAAGGAAATTGCCCATCCTTCTCCTGCAAAGCATCTAGTGGGATTCACACAACATGCCTTCAGGATTGCACTACAGCTTCTTGCCTGTTGTTGTTATGTTCTGTCAAGTAGCCTGCGACCCATAGTGACCCTATGTACAGCACCTTTAAATCCTGACCCGTCCGGAGCCAGCCTCACTAATTTCAACACACCAACCCCCATTGTCCCATTACTGTATCAGTCCATCTCATCTGGGTTCTTCCTCTCATGTGCTGTCCCTCCAATCTTCTTAGCATGATGTCCTTCTCCAAGGACCAGTCTCTCCTGGCCATGCACCCAAAATATGTGAGACAGAACTTCAATATCTGAACCTCCAAGTGGATACTTAGTTTCACCCTTTGCAAGACAGACTTATTTACTTTCTTGGCAGAGCATGATATGTTCAAGACTCTTCTCCAGCACAACAACTCAAAGGTATCAATTCTCCTTGTGTCATTCTTAGTCATTGTCCAGCTCTCTGATGCATAGCAAGTAATTGGGAAGATCATGGCCTTGATTTGGTGCACCTTAGTCTCTAGACTGATATCATTGCTTTCCAGTACTCTGAAGAAGTCCTGACAGCAAGTTTTCCCCAATGTAATTCATCTTTTGATTTCCTGACTGCTGGTTTTAATAGTGTTGATTGTGGGGCCAAGCAAGCTGTAATTGTTAATAATCACAATCTTTTCTCTATCTATCATGGTGTGGCTGATTGGCCCAGTAGTGGGAGTCTTTGTCTTCTTGATGTTGACCTTCAATCCATATTGAAGACTACATTCCTTGACCTTCTGCAGCAAGCACTTCAGGTTTTCATCAGTTTCAGCAGGTAAGGTTGCGTCATCTGCATAACGTACATTGTTGATGAGTCTCCCTCATCCTGATGCCACATTCCTCCTCATAAAACCCAGCTTCCTGAATGATCTCTTCTGCATAAAGATTGAAAAGATATGGAGACAGGATGCGTCCCTGATGCACTCCTTTCCTGATTTTGAACCATGCAGTATTTTTCTTCTCTATTCTGAGGACTGATTTCTAATCCAAGTATAGGTTTCACATAAGCACAGGTGTTCTGGGATTTTCCTCAAGGTTAGCCTCAATTTATTGTGATCAATGAAATTCAGATAGACATTC
>NW_006400004.1:742512-744187 GCF_000299155.1 Elephantulus edwardii
TTTTGCTAGTGTGTTATAATAGCGATGCTGTTTAATAATTTTCATACTGTCTAGTCACCTTTTTTTTGGAATTGGAATCAATATGGATCTCCTCCGGTCATTTGGCCAGGTAGTTATCCTCCAGACTTCTTGGCACAACTTGGTGAGCACATCCAGGGCAGCATTTGTTTGTTGAAATATGTCAATTGATATTTCATTAATTCCAGGGGCTTTATTTCTTGCTAAGTCCTTCAAAGCAGCCTGAACTTCCTCCTTCATGACCATTGCTTCTTCATCATATGTTGTTTCTTGAAATTCTTCTGTGTCAGCCAATTCTTTTTGGTACAATGACTCTATAGACTCCTCACATCTTCTTTTAATGCTTCCTTCATTACTCTGCCCCTAACATCCTTAAGCATTGCAACTCACAGCTTGAATTTGTTATTTAGTTACTTCAGCTTAAGAAATGCTAAGAGAATTCGGCCCTTTTGATTTTCTGACTCCAGCTCCTTGCATATTTAATTATAATAATTTGCCTTGTCTTTCCTGGCTGCCCTTTGAAATCTTTTATTTAGTTTTTTATGTCTTGATTTCTTCCCTCTGGTTTGGCTTCTCAAAGCTGTAATGTAATAGAGTCTCTTCTCACATCCATTTTGGTCTTTTCTTCTTTGTTCTTCTTTGTTATGAACTTTTGCATTCTTCATGAACAATATTCTTGATGTTTTCCCACAGCTCATTTGGTCTTCACTAGTGTTCAAAGCCTTAAACCTATTTCTGAGTTGGTTTTTTATTTTGTTTATTTTTTGGTTTTTATAATTTTTTGTTTTGTTTCTTTATTTTTTTTTCTGAGTAGGTTTTAAATTCAGGAAAGACAAACTGAAGATAAAATTTTGATACTTATGGATGTGATTTAACCTTCTTATGTTTTAATTTGAACTTGCATATGAGTAGTTGATGGTCTGTTCCACAATCAGCACCTGGCCTGATTTTCACTGCTGATATTGAGCTTCTCCAATGATTCTTTCCACATATGTGGATTTGATTCATGAGCATACCATCAGATTAAATCCATGTGTAGAGCCTGTGTCTGTGTTTTTTATAACCAATCTGAGCAGATATTGCTAATTCTTTTAGTATTTAGTATAATTTTTGTTAGGGACCTCTGCTGGCATAGTCCATAGTGAATTGCACTAAAGATCGTTTATCTCTGACAGTTTGAATGAATCAGCAGCTCTGCATGAGAAAGAGGAGCAATATTCTTCTATTATGATTTACAGTCTTGGGAACCTGATAAAGGTTTGCAATAAGTAGCAACAGACCTAAATGATACAGAGTTTGAGTTCTTGTGTATTTTTATTTGTAAGTCTAGAAAGACTAAAGAGTGAACTTCCAATTCATAGTGGGTATATAAACAAGACTAGTGATGCTATTTTTTAGTATTTAGAAGTCTTCTTCTCTCTAAACTTCTATTCACAGTATCATCCAATCAATGCTGTCATCACCAAGGATGGATAAGTTAGGACAAGTGTTCAAGTTTTTAAATTTATACACAATGTCTGATGTAGCCCTCTAAAGAAGAAATGGGATTACTGATCAGGTAAAATAAGAAGTAATTTAAATTCATATTTCTGTTAAACTTTGGCACTATTACTGGAATAAAATGTTATCTCATTGTAGTTTTGAATTGCCAGTGATT
>NW_006400004.1:747785-757150 GCF_000299155.1 Elephantulus edwardii
GAGGAAGAGGATGAGAGAGAGAGTGGAACAGTTTGCTATTCTACTCCCTGCAAGCCATTTGGAGCTTTTGCCCCCACCTGACTCCGGGCTGTGATGGGGGCGCCAAGCTCAACGCATGAGTCTCCCCTAGTTCTTGTGGGGAGGGAGATGCTATTTATTCAGTGTGGGGCAAGACGGAAAGTGTTTCAGATTCTGATGCCAACAGCTTAGGTGACTCTCACAGCAGGAGAGCAGGGGACAGAGCAGCGCTCACCTGCCCAGCCCCTGCCTGGCTGCCCTTACCCACCTACTGCGCCCACCACCGCTTCCTGCCTGTCATTTGAATAAACAGTGTTTCTATAGAGCAAAATAAATAAATAAATTAATGTGTTCATTTCAGTCTCTGTGTTAATCACACTCAAGTGAAAACTTCCTGAAAACTGCATGTGTGCCCTTTTAGTGCAATCCACAGCCAATGCTGGAGGGCTAGCAATGAGTCATGAAAGTTTATGAACTTTCTTCCTGATTGATGGTCTTGATGTCTACCTACAACACATCTAATCTTATGGTTTTGAGTTTTACTCCCAGGTCTCTGATCCACCTTGAGTTGATTTTTGTGTATGGTGTGAGATGAGGATCCTGTTTCAGCTTTCTTCAATTAGCAGCCCAGTTTTGCCAGCACCATTTGTTGAACAGGTTGTAATTGCTCCATTTAATAGGTTTTATTTCCTTGTCAAATATCAGTTGACCATAGATAGATGGTTCCATTTCTGGGTTCTCAATTCTGTGCCATCGGTCTGTGTGCCTGTCTTTGTACCTACCATGTTGTTTTGGTTACTACCGCTGTGTAGTAGGTTTTGAAGTGAGGAAGTGCTATGCTTTCCAATTCATTTTTGTTTTTCAGAAATACATGCTCTTCTCAATTACTTGTTATGCTTTAAAGTGCTGGACAATGTCTAAGGATGACAGAAGAAAAATCGATGCATTCGAGTTGTAGCACTGGAGAAGAGTCTTGAACATACCATAGATTGCCAAGATAACAAATTGGTCTGTCTTGGAGAGGTTGAAACCAAGTCTCTCCTTGGAGGCTAGAATTCCAAAGCTCCGTCTCACATACTTCGGGCATGTGGCCAGGAGAGACTGGTCCTTGGAGAAGGATATCATGCTCAGAAGGGTGGAGGGACAGTGCAGGAGAGGAAGACACTAGATACAGTATCTGGAATAATGCAGGTTGGTGTGTCAGAATTAGTGAGACTGGCTCAGGACAAAGAAGGATTCAGAGCTGCTGTACATAGGTTCACTATACTTCGCAGGTGACTCAATGGCACATAACAACAATAACTACTAGATTGACTGTTTGTAGGGTTGGTTTTTTTTAAGCCTTCTGTTTAGAGTCAACAAAACCATGGGGAGGGCCCTTGTATTTAAAATTGGTTGTTATTATATTTTGGAGGGGCATTCTTCTAAGTGGTAAAGCACTCTCCTGTCACTATGCTGTACTGAGGTAAGCCGGTTTTGCTATGGTGATGAACTTTGTGCCATTGGGGTGTCAAATGCCATAATGGTTACCCAAGGTGGACAGTGTTTGGTGGAGCTCCCAGTTTAAGACAGGATTGGAAGTAGGAGTGGCATCCACTACCTTAACAATATGCCTCTAGAAACTTTATGAACTGTGAGAAATATCAATAATTATAGAAAGGCTTCAAGCCTTTATTCATAGGGTTGCTATGAATTGTGCTTGATTCAAAGGCAATCATCAACAGAAGTACTTTGCTTATTCAGATTCTGATGAGATAGGAACTTTTATACATTGTTGATGGCATTGTAAAACGGTATAATCACTCTGGAATGCACTTTGGCATTTTCTCAGAAAGCTGAACACAGAAATTCCATATTGCACAGCTATTCCACTGCTTAGAATACATTCTGAGAAAATGAGAACTGAGGCACAAATAAAGACTTGCACATCAGTTTTCATAGCAGCATTATTCACCATTGCAAGAACATGGAAACAGCCGTATGTCCAACCACAATCAAATGTCTTGAGAAATTATGGTACATTCTCATGATGGAATACAGTACACAGGAGCTAAGTGAAATAACTCAGTCCCATAAGGACAAATACTGCATAGGATTATTATTGTAGAAATAGATAACTAGTAAAATGTGTATGAGTTTCTAAGTGAGAGCCTAAGAGCTTAGGGATGAAGATGGATATAGGAGAGGGGTTAGTAATCATAGAGCCACACAATTTTATGGGTGGAGGGAAGGGTGCCTTAAGGAAAAGAGAAAGATCCAGTGTTAAAAACAATATATGCAAACTTTTTAAGTAAACCAGCATTAAATAAAAAATTCTATTAATAAATTTCTTTAATTGTCATATCCAGATAATTCACACTATAAGGATCAGAAGTTCATTTTACCTGAAAAAGGTATCAAATCAGTGGCCTGAGATTGATCAAGAAAAACAATGGTTAGTAAAAGCTTGGAATGACATGTGCAACAACGAATAAATAAAAAAATAAAGAAAGCATGAAATGAAAAATATTTCTATTATTAATTTTAATGAACGTTTACAGAGCCTTTGGATTTCCATTCATCCATTGTTGCACTTTTCTCCCTGCCCAACCTGCCCCCTCAAGTTTGCTCTTCTCTTTGAAAAGTAAGAGAAAAAATTATTTCATTGTTATACAATCCCTCCTCTCAAGTCCATTCCACTATGCAGCCTTAAATCTGGACTCCTGTCATGACAATGCCTAATTATAAATCCCTTTTAAACAATTCTCTCCCTCATCTGTTCCAATGCAGTATACGTAATTTATCATACAGGAGAAGATTACCCATCTTTCTCCTGAAGAGCAGCTAGTAGATTCAAACTGTGTGCCTTCAGGTTGACAATGCAGCTCTCACTAGTCCACTAGAGCTCACTGATGACAGATTTGCCATTTCAAATCATGATATTCCGTTACCTCCAGCCAGGGTAAACACAGCTATTACAGAGAAGATACAGAGTTTGGGTTTTATGCTGCAGCAATCCTTAGCCTCATAGTCCTCATAGTCACAGTTCTTTAGTTCATTTCTAAAAGATTTATCTGAGGGTAGGGGAAGATAGATTTACTATTTGTGATTATACAAAGCCTGATAATTAAGAACAATCCAGAATGACATAGGGAATTAGTTAAAATTTAGAGTAGTAAAAGGAGAAGAGGGCCTACTCTTAGAGTCTTAAGACTGGTCAGTCATGAGCTTGATTAGGGTTTAGAGCTGGGTCCTGACAACAGTAAGATAACGAGGTAGGAGCTGGCATTTCACGTGAGCTGCTCACAGTCTGAACTGGCTTTTGAAGGTTTAAGGCTTATTCTAGAGACCTAATGCTGTGTGACAAACCATGCCAAACTTAACAATGTATCCTAGATTGATGTTTTATCTGGAAACTAGAAGTTCTTCCACCTCTTAATAAACAGTTCCACTCTTCTAAAAAAAAAGGTTTCTAGAAAATTGATGAATAAAGTCAATATTAAAATATCTTAGAAGAATCAGGTAATGTAGGGTTGTCTCAAAAATCCAAAGAACAGCTACTTTTCCAAGAAATAATTTTCCAAGAAATATTCTGGTGTTTCTTGTTTCTTTTCTTTTTTTTATTATCCTTTTTTCTGTCCTTTTTTCTGACTTTTATTTCTCTTCTCCCTATTTTCTGTTTTATGCCCTATATTGTTTGTTTCTTTTTGTCTTTTCTTCATTCCTTTCTGATGTTTTTCTTTTACCTAGTTTTTCACACCAGATCTTTCTCATTTCCTTTATCACCATCACTCCTATTAAATTGTGCAACCCTATGATTAAACTCCCCCATCCTCATTATTTTGCTTCCACCCTCTCCCTTTTCTTGGATCCTCATACTCATTCTACAACAATGGCTTTATACAGTATTTGTCTTTATAAGACAGAGTTAGTCCACTCAGCATAATGTTCTCCAGTCCCTCCCAAGTTAGGTAGTTATTTGCAAAATCATTGCTCCCGCGGAAAAGAAAACAAACTAAGTATAAAAAATGTGTTGCCAGAGAGCTGAGGGTGTAGGACACCAGGGCAGTGCTCCTACCTGCTGAGGAAGTGGAAGGAGGCAAGACACCTACTCCAGGAGAGAGCCCTGTGTGTCCAGAAAGAGGCTGAGGTTTGAGCACCTGACTCTGGAAGCAGACATGTAGAAGGTGACTATGGCATGGTGCTTGATTTGGTGGGTACATACACTTTGCTGACAGAGACAGTGTGCCTCCAACTATACAGTTTATTTACATCTAGTGCCCAATTTATTTCAAGCAGAGCAAGTGCTGTGTGGGTGTGCCACTGGCTGCCAAAAGAATGGAAGTGGAGAAGCCTTATTTCTGATCACAGACAGGGGTGGGGAAAGAGGGGAATAAAGATACGATTACACCTTTCTAGACACTTGTGCAGACTTCAGTGAGTGAAACTGATTATCAAGTTATTCTGCTGACTGAAACACTGTAAACATTCAAAATATCCTCACTAATCAGATTAGCTGGTAATTCACTGCTTTGTTTCTCGTTGTTTTATATTTTTGCTCAGGTTTTTTTCATTTAACTGGTACCTGATCTACCTCTTTATACTTTGTTTTGAAACACAAGCTCACATGTAATATCTGTTCTAATTTACTTCTTGTGTCTTTGTTGTAGATGACCTGGGCAACTTGTCTACCTAGTATACTATTTAACCAGAAGTTCTTTCATGTTTTTTTTTAATGCTTCATGCATTATTAAGTATCTTGCCTGTAGAATCTTTCAGTAATTCAACTAAAAGCTTGAATGTTTTCTCCAGTTCTTTCAGTTTGTGAAATGCCGTGCGTATTTTTTCCTTTTGCTTTTTCACTTTGGCACCTTGTTCTGCCCTTTAAAATATTCTGTTCAGGTTTTGTTTTGTTTTGTTTTTCAGTTCATCAATAATCATTAGGGAAATGCAAATTAAACCCCTCTGATATCCCTTTTTTTAAAAAAAAAAAAGAAAGGAATAGCTTATTCTAAGAATATGTTCCAAATATGACAAAGCTTTTTCCATCTTGGCCTCCAAGGAATATACACTAGCTACACTTTCTCTAAGACATAGAGGTTTTTGTTTTGGTAATCCATGAGATATTTTCTACTCTTCTCTAATCCTACAACTCAAAGGCATGAATTCTTCTTCTGTCATCTTTATTCATTGTCCATCTCTCAGTTACACAGTAAGTGGACAAAAAACCTATGACCTAAATCAGGTGCACATTAATCTTTGAACTGGCATCATTGCTTATCAGTAATTTGGAGAGATCCTTGACTACAGATTTTCCCAGCAGAGTATGTCACCTGATCTCTTGCACCAATCTAGGTTGTGGTTATGGTTATGTGCTGTTGAGTCCACCATGACCTTTAGTTACTCTATGAAGAATGGCTCTGAACCTTGCTCTATGCTGAGCCAATCTCATTATCTTTAATACACCTAACCCCAATAACACACTCAGGGTGTCAATCCATCTCATCCAGGGTCTTTCTCTTCTGTGCTGACTCTACCCTTCCCAGCATTATGTACTTCTTGAAAGATGAGTGCCTCCTGATAATATATTCAAGTTATGTGAGACAGCATAGACTAGTGAGCACATCCAAGGCTGCATCTGTTAATTGAAACAAATTGATTGGTATCACGTCGATTCCTCAGGCCTTATATTTTGCCAGTGCTTTCAATGCAGCCTCCATTTCCTCCTTCATTATCATCGGCTCCTGTTCTTATAGTGCTTCTTGAAATTTTTCAGTGTCAATGTGTTCTTTTTGATACAGTGGCTCTGTGTATCCCCTCCATCTTCTCTTTATGCTTTAATTCAATATATTGTCCATAGCATCTTTCAATATTCTGACTCAAAGCTTAAATTTCTTTTTCAACTCTCTCAGCTTGAGAAATGCAGAACAAGTTGTTCCCTTTTTATTCTCCAATTCCAGCTCTCTGCACATTCTATTACAATATTTTGTTTTGTCCTCTTAAGCTGACATTTGAAATTATCTCTCATCTGTCTATGCCAGGAAATTTGGAGGACAACTATCTGGAAAACTGATTGGAAGAGATCCGTATTTGTTCCCATTCCCAAGAAAGGTGATCTAACTGAAAGTGGAAACTACCAAACAGTATCATTAGTATTACATACAAACAAAGTACTGCTGAAGATCCTTTTGAAATGGCTAGAACAGTACATAGATAGGGAATTGCCATAAGTTCAAACAGTATTTAGAAAAGGCCATGTCAGATAGCTCCTAGCTGAAAGTGCAGAATACCAGAAGAATGTCTATTTGTGCCCTACTGGCTATGCAAATGCATTTGACTGTGTGAATCATAACATGTTGCAGATGACATTGAGAAGAATGGGAATCCCAGAGCACTTAAGTGTGTCCATGTGGAATCTATACCAAGGCCAGGAGGTTGTTGTGAGAACCGAGGGGAACACTGCATAATTTAAAATTGAGAAGGAGATGCACTAAGATTGTCTTCTCTCTCCAGACCTAATTAATCCATATGCTGAGCAAATTATCTGAGAAACTGGACTCTGTGAAGAGGAGTGTGGCACCAGGATTGAAGGGAGACTCATCAATAACCTGCGTTATGCAGATGACACAACCTTGCTTGCTGAAAGTGATGAGGACTTGAAGTACTTGTTGAACAAGATCAAGGAATGCAGTCATTAATATGGATTGCATCTCAATTTAAAAAAAAAGAAAAATATTCTTACCACTGGACCAATAGGCCGTGTCATAATGTATGGAGAGGAGATTGAAACTCTCAGCAGCTTAATGTTGCTTGAGCAGTCAGGAAATAAGTAGACACTTTGCATTGGGAAAATCTGTAGTTAGGGATCTCTCCAAATTATTGGGGAATAATTAAGTCAGTTTGAGGATTAAAGTATGTCTGATTCAGACCATAATTTTTCCAATCACTTGTTATACATCTGAGAGCTGAACAATAGCTAAGGATAATAAAAGAAGAATTGACACTGTTGAGCTGTGGTGTTGGATAAGAGCACTGAACATGCTATGGGTGGCCAAAAGAACAAACAGATATGTCTTGAAGAGGGTGCAACCAGAGTGCTCTTTGGAGGCAAGGATAATGAGGCTTCACCTCACATACTTTTGGCATGTTACTACAAGGTGTTATTTCTTGGAGAGGGACGTGAAACTAGTAAGGGTGGACAGTCATCAAGGAGAGGAAGATCTTAGACCAGGTGAACTAACATGGTGACTTGCCACAATGGGCTTTTGTGTGTCAGGAAGTGTGAGGATGGCACAAGATAGAACAGGGTTCAGATCTTTTGTTCATGGGGTTGCTATGAGTCATACTCAACTCAACAGCACCTTACGACAACAAAGAACTACACGTGAGATAGAGCTTCACAATCCTTGACTCTAAGAAGCAAACTGGTTTTACTCTCTCCAGGACAGACCTATTTGTTCTCTTGGCAATCCATGGTATCTTCAGTCCTCTTTGCCAGATACACAACTCAAAAACATCAATTTTTCTGTCATGCTTACTCGTTGTCCAGCTCTCAAATGTATATCAAGCAGTTGTGAAGACCATGGCCTGAATCAGGTGCACCTAGTCTCTAAACTAACATCATTACTCTTTAGCACTCTGCTTTTCCAATGTCTTACTAACATTTACTTGTCCTCATAAATTCACTGACGTAACATATTTTGTATGGACTGAGGCTCAGTGTCAAGAATACAAAGATTCTCACCACTGGACCAATTAACAGTGTCAGGATGGATGGAGAAGAGATTGAGATTGTTCACAGCTTCAGTTTGCTCGGCTCCACAGTCAACACTCTTGGCACCAGCAGTCAGGAAATCAAAAGGCGTATCACGATGGGAAAGTCTGCTGTTAGGGACCTCTCTAAAGTACTCAGGAGCAACGGTGTCTCTCTGGAGACTAAGGTGCGCCTGATACAGGCCATGGTATTTGCAATCGCTTCTTATGCATCAGAGAGTTGGACAATGACTAGGGAGGACAGAAGGAGAGTGGATGCTTTTGAGCTGTGGTGCTGGAGAAGGGTACTGAAATGTACCATGGACTGCCAGGAAAACAAACAGATTCATCTTGGAGAGGATTAAACCAAGCTACTCCTTGGAGGCAAGGATTCTGGGGCTTCGTCTGACACACTTTGGACATGTTGCCAGGAGGGACGGGTCCTTGGAGAGGGAAATCATGCTTGGGAGGGTGGAGGGACAGCACAGGAGGGGAAGACCTTCTATGAGATGGATTGATTCGGTGACTGGGGTAATTGGGATGGGTGTGTCAGAGGCAGTGCGGTTAGCACAGGATAGATCAGGGTTTAGAGCTGTTGTGCATAGGGTCGCTATGAGTCGCAAATGACTCGACGGCACATAACAACAACAAACAACAACATATTTTAGCACTTTGTTTAGTTCTATTTTTCCTGACCAAAAAGATTTTTTTCTTTTATGATAATTAATACTCAGTGAGTTCGAGTAAAACAAAACAAAACATAAAGATATGTAATATAGAACCATATAGAATTGTATGCTCACTGTTTTTACAAAATTTTCTTAAAAATAAAAGAGTGATTGGACTGTAGAATTATTTTCCAAGTTACTCTTGTTACTTAGAGAAAGAACAACAAAATTACCAAGAAAAAAAATGACTATATATTATACCTGATTTACACTTCTTATTTTAGACCATGCAGTGTTCTCTTGCTCTATTCAAACCACAGCTTCTTGTTCTAGACATGGCTTTTGCATGTTGTTGTTGTTGTTGTTGTTGTTAGGAGCCGTTGAGTCAAATATGACTCATAGCAACTTTATGAACAAGATCTGAACCCTGTTCTATCCTGTACCATTTTCACACTTCCTAACACACAAGAACCAATTGCAGCAGTCACCCTATCAATCTACCTGGTTGAGGGTCTTCCTCTTGTTCACTGACCCTCCACCCTTCCCAACATCATGCCTCTCTCCAAGGAATAGCATCTCCTAGCAACATGTCCAAAGCATTTGATGGTAAGCCTCATCACTCTTGCCCCCAAAGAGAACTCTGGCTGCACCCTCTCCAAGACATATCTGTTTGTTCTCTTGGCCATCCATGGGATGTTCAGTGCCCTTCTACAACACCACAGCTCAAAAGCATCAATTCTTTTTCTATCATCCTTATTTATTGTCCAGGTCATGGATGCATAGTTAGTAATCAGAAAGTCTATGGCCCAAATCAAACACATCTTAGTCCTCAAACTGACATCACTCCTTCTAATACTTTGGAAAGATCCCTAAATCCAGATTTTCCCAGTTGAATGCATGCAGATCCAAGCAAGATGAAGCTGTTGACAGTTTGAAGCTCCTCTCCAT
>NW_006400004.1:757250-757977 GCF_000299155.1 Elephantulus edwardii
GGTGTGGTGAGGGAAATTGGAATAATTTGTTCTTGAAAACAATGTATTCAAATTTTGTAAATAAACTAGAATAATAGTATTAGTAATAATAATTAATAATGATAAAAATAAAGAACAAAAAGAGTATGTTTGAGGAATTGAACGCCAATGTTAGAAGATCAGATGAATTGTTTGATGATATCAAGGATATCATCCATGATGAAAGCAAAAGGTCCTTACAAAAACAGAGGAGAAAGAAAAAAATCTAAATGGATATCAGAAGAGACTCTAAAGATTGCACTGGAGCATGGAGAAGCCAAATTTAAAGGAAAATGTGTTGAAGTGAAAGAGCTGAACAGACAATAGTAAAGGGACATCTCAGGAGGTTTTGCAAAAGCACAATGAAATGTTTTAAAGTTACCATTCTTCTCAATATCACTCATAATTCAATAGCCTTTACTTAGTCAATAAAACACAAATAAACATCTTTCTAGTATTCTCTGCTTTCAGCCAAGTTCCAGGTGACATGAGCAATGACATCTATCATGCCATGACTTCTTGTAAATCCAAGCTGAATTTCTGGAAGTTCTCGGTCAATGCTGTTGTTGTTATTATGTGCCGTCAAGTCGTTTGCGACTCATAGCAACCCTATGTACAACATCCCTAAACCCTGCTCTATCCTGTGTCCAATCGCACTGCCTCTGACACACCCATGCCGATTACCCCAGTCACTGAATCAATCCATCTC
>NW_006400004.1:759077-764015 GCF_000299155.1 Elephantulus edwardii
CTGTTCCAGTAGTTTTTGGATAATCTTCAGTAGAATCTTGCTTGCATGTGAAATCACTGATATTGTTCTGTAGTTTCCACACTCAGTTGGGTCGCCCTTCTTTGGAATGGGAATAAATATAGACCTCTTTCAGTCTTCAATTGGCATACCATCTATTCCTGGGCCTTATTTTTTGCTATTTCCTTCAAAACAGCTTGAACTTCTTCCTTCATCACCATAGGCTCTTGTTCATATGTACTGTTCTATATTTTTTTATTAATCTTCAGCAAGATTTTACTTATAATTGATATAAATGATATTATTTAGTAATTTCCACATTCTGTTGGATCATATTTGTTGGGAAAAGGAAAAATTATGGATCTCCTCCAGTCAGTTGTTCAAGTAGCTATTTCTCTAAATTTTTTGACACAGCTTGGTGAGCAAACACATCTAGGGCAGCATCTGTTGTTTGAGGCATATTAATGCTTGGGGCTTAAATTTTTGCTAGCTCCTTCGATGCAGCTTAAATTGTTTCTTTCGTCACCCTTGGTTCTTTGTCATGTACTTCTTCCTAAAATGGTTCTGTGTCTGCTGATTCTACTTGGTATAGTAACTCATTATGTTCTTTCAATTTTCTTTCGATGCTTCCTAGATTATTCAGAAATTTGCTTATGGGATTGTTCAATGTTGCAACTTCAGGCATGAGTTTATTTTTCAGTTTTTTCAACTTGGGAAATACCAAGCAAGTTCTTCCCTTTTTGCCTCCCAGCTTGATCTTTCTACACATTCCAAGGGGAACTCAATAATGAAAATTTGGCATCAGATCAGAGAACGACTTATCAGCCACCTCTGTTATGCAGATGACACACCTTTGCTTGCTAAAAGGAAGGAAGACAAATGAGGCTTCCTGCTGAGGATCAAAGCCTACAGCCTTCAATAAGGGTTACATCTCCACATCAAAAAAACAGAAATCCTAACCAACAGGCTGACAGGCAATATCCTAATAGATGGAGGAAATATAGAAATTGTTAATGATTTACTCTTACTTGGGTTCATAATCAACATTCTAGATGTAAAGGGATTAGTATAATGTCCTTACCCTGCCCCATCAGTGCTGTGAAATAATCTGACCTTTAAAGAAATGGTAGAAATAGAGAGGTTTTCTATTTAAATCAGTTAATAGGTGAGAAGACTGAGAATACAATATTAAAATTCTACTTATAAGTCACAGATAATGTTATACTTTAAACCATTATCCTTTAAAAAGTAAAGTTCTTTATAATTATATGACTCCTTAAAAGTTAATGTTAAATAAAATGAAAACAATATGCTGTTTATAATGGAGAACAAAAGACGGTAGTTTAAATGTCCCCCAGTTATAAGGCAAGGCCAAAATCTTTGATGTTTACCAGTTCTTATAGAGTATCAATAAGAATCCTACACTAGCACCAATTTTAACTAAGCTAATGAATTAATTTCTCAGAGTAATCCAACTTTGTTTTTCATTTTAGATGGGAGTTTTGTGACTGTTAAACTCCTCAAACTCCTGTTCCAATCACTTAGGTAACACCTTCTCAAAGCTTCAAGGGTCTTTCTCACTTTATGAGTTAGAAGCTGTTACACATCACGTAGCTCATGATAACTCAGTAATCAAATTTATTCAAATTAGCTCATACGTGAATAGGATCCAATGTAGAAAAAACAGTCTGAAACACAAGGGAAAAAATGTGAAATGGAAACGCACTGAGTTACAAAGGGGATTTTAATGTGCTTATTTAACAACTTATTTAACAACTTCATTAGTGACTTATAAAGAAAAATTAAAATGAACTTTAGAAAATTTGTAGAATAAAAGGTAAATTTAAAGTCATTAAATTAAATTTTTATAAACAGTGTAATCAGAGAAATTCCAGGAGAAAAATGAAAAAGTAAGAAGCAGAAAATACGAGTAGATGAGTTTTGGTATAAGCATATAAGTCTGACAGGAGGTTAACTATTTTTTATTAATTTTAATAAACATTTACAGAGATTTTGGATTTCCATTGATTCATTGCCACACTTTTCTCCCTGCCCACCCCTCCCCACCAGTTTGCTCCTCTCTCCGAAAAGAAAATGTAAAAAAAAAATTCCTCCAATGGTAAGCAATATTTTTAAAAAATCATAATCTCAACAACTACTACAAGTAAAGAAAAGATGAATTTGCGACAAAGTACAGCAATACCCTTGTCCAATGTATTCTGGGGCTGCCTAAAGGGAAGTATTCCACTGGCAATGTGAGAAAACGACAAAGTACTGCGGCCCAGTCTGTAGGGAGTTGTGTGGCTAACACAAATGCTGTACCTCTCTGGCAGTTTGAATCTACCAGATATTCGTAGGAAAAAGATGAACAATCTTCTCTCATGTGATTCATTCATAGTCTCTGAAAACTCACTGTAGGGTCATCTATGAGTCTATTCTGACTAGATGGCAGTGAGTGGCTCTTTAAAAATGATCTCTAGTTATTTAATTTATGAGCTTCCAATACTCTTATTCTGACAGAGTCCTTTGTCTCCTTAGCTTTCCTTTCATAATAACTAAAGACATTACTTGCCAAAGCCTTGGGACAGTCAGCTAACTCTAGCCATCATTTTTCAAGGCCTGGGGAGGGTATCACATGAGATGGTGCCTCTCAACATTGCAAGAAAACAGTGTCAGCAGAGACTGTGAATTTTAAATGTACACGACTACAAAAGATGGCTCTTGTAGTTTCTCTATAACTACCCCTATGAATGTATTTGTGCTGCTGCCTTGGCTTACCTTATTCCATCAGGAAAGCAATTTAAAATGCAAAAAGGGAGAAGTTATATGTGTAGGCTACCATGTTTTAATCCAAAGGAAGAACATTCTAATTGTGGAATATCAGATGTTGCGGCAGATTCAGGAGAGCAATATGCTTGGACAAAGAAGATTAATTGGCTCTCACAGAAACTTCCCCAGAGGTAATTACTTTCCTTGCTTATGGAGAAGTCTGCTGCATAGACACTAACACAGGATGGTGTACTAACAATGATGTAACACAGAATTGTCTAGTTAGGAAGGTACCACTTGCTCCCTTTTTATTCATAGGTTGACCTGTTTCTTATCTTCTTGTTGTTGTTAGGTGCCCTTGAGTATGATTCATAACAACCCTAGGCACAGCAGATCTAAATTCTGTGTCATCCTCACAATCTCTGGCACATTCAAAACCATTACTAAAGTCACTGTATCAATCCATGTGCTTGAGTCTTCTTCTCCTTCACCATCTATACACTTTTCAAAGCATGTTGTCCCACTCCAAGGAATAGCCTCTCCTATAAACATGTCTAAAATATGCAAGATGAAGCTTTATCATCCTTGCCTCCAACGATCATCCTGGCTGCACCTTCTCCAAGATGTATCTGTTTGTATCAGTCCATGGGATATTAAGTACTTTTCTCCAAGACCACAGCAAAGGTATCAATAGTTCTTCAATCATCCTTATTCATTGCCCAGCTCGCAGCAAAATACTAAGTGATTGAAAAGACTATGGTTTGAATAAAGAACACCTTAGTCTTCAAACTAACACCATTGCTTCTCAG
Source organism: Elephantulus edwardii (assembly GCF_000299155.1). Classification (NCBI taxonomy): domain Eukaryota; kingdom Metazoa; phylum Chordata; class Mammalia; order Macroscelidea; family Macroscelididae; genus Elephantulus; species Elephantulus edwardii. The sequence goes on from NW_006400004.1 coordinate 762,653, forward strand.
TAATCTGGAGAGGTCCCTGAATATAGACTTTATCAGTGCAACAAGTCTCATGACCTTCATACTGCTAATGCCAAATATATTTATTGTGGATCCAAGCAAGATGAAGTCAGTGATCATTTCAATCTTTTCTTCATTTATTATGATGTCACCTATCAGTCCAGTAGTGAAAATTTTTGTTTTCTTGATGGTGAAATGCAATCCATATTGAAGGCTGCAATGTTTGATCTTCTGCAGCAAGTATTCCTTTTTTTAATTTATTATTCATTTCAATGAAAATTTACAGAGACTTTGGATTTCCATTCATTCATTGTTGCACTTTTCTCCCTTTCCAACCCTGCCCCCCAGTATACTTCGCTCTTGGAAAAGTAAAAAAAAAATTCTTTCATTGTTTTATAACCCCTCCCCCACCGACAGGTCCACTCCACTATGCAGACTTCGCTCTGCACTCCTGTCTTGACAATAAAACCTAATCACATATTCCTTTTAAACAGTTTTCTCCCTCATCTGTTTCAATGCAGCAAATATTTCAAGTCCTCCTCACTGTCAGCAAGCAAAGTTGGTTCATGTGCATCCTGAAGGTTATTGATGAGTCTTCTTTCAATCCTGAATGCACATTCTACTTTATGGAGTCCAGCTCTTTGGATAATTTTCTGAGCATACAGATTGAATAAGTACGGTGAAAGAACACAATCCTGATGCACATCTTTCTTTATTCTAAATCATATAGTGTTCCCTTGATCTGTTCATGCAACAGCTTTTTGGTCTAGGTATGTATAGGTTTTGCGTGAGCACAATTAAGTGTTCTGGCATTCTCATTCTTCTTAAAGTTAGCCATAATGTGTTAACCATGGCACAGTCTACTGCCTTTACATAGTCAATAAAGCACAAAAGACATTATTCTGGTATTCTTTGTCTTCAGCCATTCTTCTGACTTCAATATCACTGGTGCCACAGCTGCTCCTAAATTCAGCTTGAACTCCTGACAGTTCTCTGTTCTAGCTGATTTTTAATGATATTCAGAAGAATTTTCTTGCATTTGAAATTAATGATGTTGTTGTTGTTGTTGTTAAGTGTCATTGAGTCGCGGGCCACTCATAGCGACCCTATGAACGAAAGTCCTGAACACCTGTATAACTTTCGTCTTTCTCCAGTTTCATAGGGTTTCGAGAGACAAGCTATTATGGAAGTGAATGCCACTCCTGCTTCCAAGCTTGTTTTAATCTGGGAGCTCCACCAAACATTGTCCACCATGGGTAACCATTCTTACATTTGACTCATCAGTGTCACAATGTTTGGCTTCACAGCATCATATTAATTATCATATTAATGATGTTGTTGTTGTTGTTGTTATGTGCCATCGAGT
>NW_006400004.1:766290-769600 GCF_000299155.1 Elephantulus edwardii
CTTATAGTTTGCCAATGCCTTCACTGCAGCTTCAACTTTTTCTTTCCTTACCATTGGCTTTCTATCATATGGTATTTTCTGAAATATTTCAGTGTTAACCACTTGTGGGTTGTTTGTTTTTTTGGGTTTGGTTTTTTTTTTGGTACAGTGATTCTATGTATTCTTTCCACTTTCTTTTGATGCTTCCTGGATCAATCAAGATTTTGTTGACAGCATCTCTAAATTATTGCTAGTTGAGGCTTGAATTTGGTTTTCAGTTCTTCCAGCTTGAAAATGCTGAACTAGTTCTCCCCCTTTTATTCTTCAATTCTAGTCCTCTGCATATTCCGTTATATTACTTTGTTTTCTCTTCTTCAGCTGCCCTTTGAAATCTTCTGTTCAGTTCTTTTTAAGTTCAACATGTCTTCCGTTGTTTTGCCTTCTTAAACATCTAGTGCAATTTTCAGGGTCTCTCCTGACCTCTATTATGGTTTTCTTCCTCCTCCATGTTTGTAGTATCCTTTCACTCTCTTTAAAACTTTAATGTTTTGGGGAGATTTTGTGAAAATTAAAATATTACACAAGTATTTGTAATAACTGAGAAATCTTTATTTCCTTTACAGTGCTTCATTGTAAAGATTCACATTAAGGTTTTATATCCTTTGATCAGAAAATCCATCCATATTTTTAGAGTGATGGATTTTAGAGAAAGATCTTTGAGCCCGTAGCATCAGCTTCTCCAAGGAACAGTGTAGAAATATATAAATTCTTGAGTCTCACATTAGACCCTCTGTTACAGAAACTCATCCAAATTTCCTGGCATAAATTAGTAAACACCTGCAGTTCTGCATGGCTTCGCTGAAACATTTTTATTCTGTCAATTTCTGGATCCTTGCTTTTCACTATTTTTTTTTTACCAATGTCTTCCATAAGGCTTGCATTTCTTCCCTCAGTAATACCTATTCTTGAAATTATATTACTGCCTGAAATGGATCTCACATACTTTGTGTAAGCTATCAGGAGGGGTTTGATCCCTGGAGAAGGACACAATTTTTTATACAGTAGGAGGCCAAGTGAAACAGATTCTCAACGAGATGGATTAGCAAGATGACTGAAGTGATGGACTCAAGCATGGCAGGGTTGGACAGAACCAGGCTGCATTTTGTTTTCTTTTACTATGAGTCAGAATTCCCTTTACAACTTGGTAGCTAACAACAACAATCAGAAACTGCAAGGGTAGTGACCAGCAATCTATAATTTAACAAGTTGTCTACCCGTTTTGTTGCCCACTAATGACTAAAAACTTCAGTTAAAGCATTCGAGTTATTAAGTAGAGAAGAAAAGTAGCAAATTATAGTTGTATTATGTTTTTAAATATTGTCAAACATACAATCTAAAGTTTACTTTGTTAATAAATCCACTGGACCGTAGATATGGTAAGAAATATTTCACAATAGATAATTACAAAAGAAGGTTGTTGTTGTTGTTGTTATGTGCCGTCGAGTCGTTTCCGACTCATAGCGACCCTATGCACAACAGCCCTAAACCCTGCTCTATCCTGCGCCAACCGCACAGCCTCTGACACCCCCATCCCGATTACCCCAGTCACCGAATCAATCCACCTCATAGAGGGTCTTCCCCTCCTGCGCTGTCCCTCCACCCTCCCAAGCATGATGTCCCTCTCCAAGGACCCGTCCCTCCTGGCAACATGTCCAAAGTACGTCAGACGAAGCCCCAGAATCCTTGCCTCCAAGGAGCCAGCTGGTTTAACCCTTTCCAGGACAAATCTGTTTGTTTTCCTAGCAGTACATGGTGTTCTCAATACTATTCTCCAGCACCACAGCTCAAAGGCATCAATTCTCCTTCTATCTTCCTTGGTCATTGTCCCAACTCTCTGATGCATAACATGTGATTGCAAAAACCATGGCCTGTATCAGACGCACCTTAGTCTCCATAGAGACACCATTGCTCTTCAGCACTTTGGAGAGGTCCCTAACAGCAGACTTTCCCATCACGATATGCTTTTTGATTTCCTGACTGCTGGTACCAAGAGTGTTGACTGTGGAGCCGAGCAAGGTTACTTCTTTAAAAAAAATGCTTGGCCTTCTGGTGGTGCAGTTCAACTCCCTAATTGCACTGCTAATTCAAAATTATTTACAGGCTCAAAAGCTCTTTGGAGTCATCAAGAAGCAATATTTCCAGTCATAAGTTTATCTTGGGCAGCCTAGACCTCACAGCTGAGCACAGGTGGCATCAAACAAACTGATTTTACAAGTATCTCCTTCTGAACAATGATTGTATTATAAAGAGCCTTGGGCTTTGGGGGAAATATGAGAGAAAAGCCAAATGATTTTGACACAGCTGTATAACACTTAACATTTCTAAATAAAATTTTAAAGAGCATTCAGATTTTATAACTTTTGATTCTCACTAGGTTTCTGTAAGGTGAACCTTCTTTTTTTTGTATTTTTATTGTATTATTTTTACGTGTGGCGTCAAATCAGATCTGACTGTTACAGGAGGAGATTGCCCCCTCCTTCTCCAGCAGAGCATCTGCTGGATTTGAACCGTGTACCTCTGGGTTTGCAGTGCAGCGTCTTGCCACTAGGTCACCAGAGCTCCCTAACGTGAACCTTCTTAAGCTGGTAACTCAAAGATACATGGTTCGAATCCACCAGCTGCTCCAAGGCAATTTATTGTCTCTGAAAAACCTCCTAGAGGGTTAATTATGGGTTGATTTCAACTCACAAGAACCTTTCCATATAAGTACACTCCTTGTTAAGTGTTCAATTGCTGAAAGATTGGCTATGCAACCTTCCAAATGAATCCAAGGGAGGAAAAAAAACCCCTCAATTTCTGCTTGTACAAAGAAAATAATATAAGTTAATTCTATTCAGTCATATTTGATCATTATGAGTTGAATTCTACACTGAGAAAAATTTGGAAAATTATAAATTAAAAGCCAGAAACTGAGAGAATAATTTGTCGTTGCTGTTGTTATGTGCTGTCGAGTCGCTTGCGACTCATAGCGACCCTATGCACAACATCCCTAAACTCTGGTCTGTCCTGTGCCAATCACACCGTCTCTGACACACCCATCCCAATTACCCCGATCACTGAATCAATCCACCTCATAGGGGGCCTTCCCCTTCTGCACTGTCCTTCCACCCTACCAAGCATGATGTCCCTCTCCAAGGGCCTGTCCCTCCTTGCAACATGTCCAAAGTAGGTTAGATGGAGCCTTAGAATCCTTGTATCCAAGGAGCAGCCCGATTTGACCCTTTCCGGGATGAATCTGTTTGTTTCCCTAGCAGTCCATGGTACCCTCAAT
>NW_006400004.1:770375-772780 GCF_000299155.1 Elephantulus edwardii
CAAACGCCTTTGCATAGTCAATGAAACACAGATTACATACTTTTTTAAAAATTGTGATTTTAATGAATGTTCACAGGTTGAACTTTCATTCATTCATTCATTGCTGTACATTTTCCTCCCTCTCCCATCTTTCCCTGTCAGTTCACTTTGCAATGCATCTCTTGTTCCAGATTGTTGTCATACATATAATGTCCAATCATGCATTCTTCTCTGACAGTTCTTCCCCTCATCTGTTCCAACACAGTGTTCATTATCCACTCTTTCCTATTGTCCCCCGAGTCTCCCATGTTGGTCCTATTTTATAACAGCAGTGCTATGCAGTACTTGTCCTTTTGTGACTGAGATATTTTACTCAGCATAATGTCTTTCAAGCACACCCATGTTGTGTGGTGTTTTAAGAATTCACTGCTTTTCAATGTGGTGTATAATTCCATTGTATTTCTGGAGATTATTTATGTAGTACATGGTGAAGCCACGATGCAGCTCAGGTCATAAAACCCCCAAGAACATGATTTTCTTCCCAGTTCTGCACTTCAGTTCAGATCCTCTAGGATACGTAAGAAGGGTTCCAAAGACCCAGAAGTGAGATAGACTCTTCTTCAGGTATCTGGGAGCCGATGTGAGAATTAAAAGTCAATGATTAGGGCACTTGATGCATGAGTGTTCCCCAAGCCAGGAGGGGGGAAGACAAATATGAAACATTTCTCCCAAAATGCATTGAATCTTGTTTTAGAATAAAATATTATGTAAACTGTGCCTTTCACATTCTCTGTGTATTTTAGCCCTTGAAATTCATTCAGTGGCCTCACTAACTTTTCTTACCTCCAATTATATACTTTTCAGCCTAATAGGCAGAGAACAAAACTGCATAAGTCCATAGGGGGGTTCTATATAGGAGCTGTGCTTCACTGAACAATATAAAATCTTTTTATGATGTCTGTTCTGTCCTTCCTTGACCTTTTCATGTAAAAAGGCTTACATTCCACCTGGTTGTGCCCTAAAACTGCACTAATTCCCTAAAAAAAGGAAACAAGTGCTGGCCTCAAGTGACCCCACACCACCATGCACTTTATTAGAAAACAAAATCTCCCCGGAGTTCTTGAAAATAATGAGCCTGTTTCTTTCTCATACACCAAGCCGAACAAAAACAAGTATCCTTTGGGATGTGGAGGAAAGTGCTAATGTTAAGGAGAAACCGGAGGACAAAGGCCAGACAGCTGCTTTTCATGCTGCCTGAATAACTTTCCACTTTCACCAACCGGAAGACTAGTTTTTCTCAAAGGATAACAACTGTGGAGCTCAGGACTTTCAAACATGCTGTTAGAATAGTCATCTCATATCAATTCACAATCTCCTTTGAAAGCCTAATAGTTGTTACTGTAGGATATTGCAGTAACTTAGACTAAAAGTTACAAAAATAGTCAATTATATATTGACCCAATAGCAAACCAACCAGACACATAGAGTTAGATCCTGATTGTATCCAGGACACCATAAATATGATCTCCTATTTTCTAACTTTCTAATATCCATATACATATGGTTACCATGAAGAATCAGTTATTCAGACTGTTGTTATTTGTTTTTAAGTCAACCACTACTCATAGAGACCCAACAAACAATGGCTCTGAATTTACCCTATCCTGAGCCAACTTTACTATCTATGATACACCTGATCCTATTGCCACAGTCATTGTTCCAGTCCATCTCCTCTAAGGTCTTCCTCTTCTGCTCTGACCTTCCACCCTTCCAAGCATGATGTTCTTCTCCAAGGACTGGTCCATTCTGGCAACATGTGCAAAGTGTCTGAGACATAGCTTCAAAATTCTTGCCTGTAAAGAGCAAATTAGAATTGGGGTAAGGATCAGTAAATTTAACATAATGTAAAGTCTTTTACCTTCAGACCCATGCTCTGACAGCTTGTATCTAACCTTTCTTGGCTTCTGGGATTCCGAACACGTTGACTGCTGAAAATTTTTTTATGCTGTGTCCAATTTCTCTTAAGTTTAGTTGTACTGTCTGCGAAGGGTAGGTGATGTGTCCTGTAGAACTCCTGTATAGATTGGGGCTTGTACCTGTAGACGTGTCAGAAGTTATTGCCGCCAGTCGCCTCTCTATTGCCTGGCCTCAACTTCTGCCCATCTAGCATCCAGGCTCCCCGGCTGCATGTCCCGCAGTCTCCCCTCTGTGCCTCCCGACTGATTGGAAGGTGGAAGATGGGAGGAAAATACTGAGTCATTGTATCAAAAGGAATTGGCAGATACAGAAGAATTTAATGAAATAACATTTGAGCAAGGGCCTATGGTGATAAAGGAAGAAGTTCAAGCTGCTTTGAAGGAAATAGCAAAAAATAAGGCCCCAGGAATAGATGGTATACCAATTGACATATTTCAGCTAACAGATGC
>NW_006400004.1:773562-777454 GCF_000299155.1 Elephantulus edwardii
GAAGAGATTGAGATTGTTCACAGCTTCAGTTTGCTCGGCTCCACGGTCAACACTGTTGGCCCCAGCGGCCAGGAAATTAAAAAACATATCGTGATGGGAGAGTCTGCTGTTAGGGACTTCTCTAAAGTACTCAAGAGCAACAGTGTCTCTCTGGAGATTAAGGTGCGCCTGATACAGGCCATTGTCTTTGCAATCACTTGTTATGCATCAGAGAGTTGGAAAATTACTAGGGAGGATAGAAGGAGAATTGATGCCTTTGAGTTGTGGTGCTGAAGAAGAGTATTGAATGTACCCTGGACTGCCAAGAAAACAAACAGTTTCATCTTGGAGAGGATTAAATCAGGCTATTCCTTGGAGGCAAGGATTCGGGGCTTCATCTGACATGCTTTGGACATGTTGTAAGGAGAGACCGGTCCTTGGAGAGGGACATCATGCTTGGTAGGGTGGAGGGACAGCACAGGAGGGGAAGACTCTTTATGAGGTGTATTAATTCAGTGATTGGGATAATTGGGATGGGAGTGTCAGAGGCAGTGCGATTGGCACAGGACAGAGCAGGGTTTAGGGCTGTTGTGCATAGGGTTGCTATGAGTCACAAATGACTTGATGGCACATAACAACAACAACCACAACATTGTCTTTGAACTCTTTTATAATCTCCAATTTAGTCTTTAAACTGACATTCTTTGCTCTTTAGTATTTGGAAGAGCTCCTTGGCAGTAGATGTTCACAACGCAGTCTGATGGAGATGTTGTTACCACGAAATTATTGACAATTTCAATCTTTTCTTGATCTGTTTTAATGTTGCCTATTATATTGGTGAGGATTTTTGTTTTCTTCATGTTAACATGCAGTTCAGATTGAAGGCAATGAATAATCTTTGATCTTTCTTCAGGCAAGTTTGTGTCACTAACATAACTTAAGTGGTTAATTAATCTCCCTCCAATTCTGATGCCATTTCTACTTTATAAAGTCTAGCTTCTTGAAATTTTTGCTTGACACACAGATTGAATAAGTAAGGAGAATATGTGCAATCCTGATGCACACCTTTCCTAAGTTTCACTCTGTAGTGTTCTCTTGTTTTGTTCAGATAGCTGCCCTTCGGTCTACGTACAGATTTATACATTATTTGTTATCATCTGCTCAGGTAAATTCCTTTGCAAAGCAGTCAGTAAAACACAAATAAATGCCTTTCTGATATTCTGTACTTTCAGCTCTTTGATCTGACATTAAAAATGATAGCCTTCATTCCATAGACCTCTTCTGAATTCAGCTGAATAACTAGTAGTTGTCTATTGATGTACGATTCTAGCCACCTTTTAATAATCTTCAGCAAGATTTTATTTGCATATGATTTTGTTTCATAATTTTCACATTCTTTTAGATTTTGTTTTATTGTATTTTTTTAGAATAGGAACAAATATGTATCTTTTCCAGTCAGCCGAATTACAAATCTCCTGGAATAGCCAAGTGAACATATTTATGGCTGCATTTCTTTCCTAAAATACATTGGTAAATATTAAATCAATTCCTGCTGCCTTTATCTTTTGCCAACATCTTCATTGCATCTTAAGCTTCTTCCCTTATTACCATTGATCTGTGATCATGTGCTACTTCCAGAATTGACTCAATGTCCACCAATTCTTTTTGGTACAGTGATTCTGTATTTTCACTCCATTTTTTTTATGCTTCTTACACCATTCAAATTTTGTCCATAAAACTTATCAGTCTTGCAACTTAAGGCTTGAATTTGGTCTTCAGTTTTTTCAGGTGAGAAATGCTGAATATGTTCTTTCCTCTTGGTTTTCTAACTCTAGCTCTTTGCACATTTCATTTTAATAATTTGTTTTATTTTCTCAAAGTTCCCTGTGAAATCTTCTGTTCATCTCTCTCTCTCTCTTACCTAGACATATTTCCCCCCTGGTAGTCATAGGTTTTGTGCTGCCAACTCGAAGGCAAACAATACGAGTCCACTAGATACTCCTTGGGAATATCTACACAATTTACTGACTGTGAAAACCTCCTGAATAATCAGCTATGAGCAGACACAACTTAATGGTACATCACCGGAACAAAATACTATTAAAAGTTTCAGAGTCTATTCTGACATTCATTTTGTCTTTTCCTTTCCTTCCTCCTTGCTTAGTTTCATGAATTTATGATCTAATATAATTTATTTTGCCATTTACCAGGGAGAACCATCTCACAATTAATTCATTATAATTCGTTTCTCTGATCAATCTTTAAACTCATTGAGGAAAGATATTAGTTCTTAAATTTTCATTATGACCTATTAAGAAACTAAGAAACCCGTTGTCATTAAGTCCAATTCATAGCAACACTATAGAGCAGAGGACAACTGGCCCATAAAGTTTCTAATATCTTCCAAACCCTCATATTTTCCTCTGACAGAACATTTGCTCTGTCAAACTGTAATTGTCAAGTTGGAAATGTCAGGCATTTCCACCCATTGACAAACAATTAACCAAAGTGCCAGTAAAAAATAAAACTCAAACTCTCTGATGTGGAGTATGAACTGACTCTCCATTGTGCTTCTGTAAAATGTGTGGAAAAGGTTGCTGATATTTCTCCCTTAGGTGTTGGGTATAATGGATTCAAATTCACAGCGATGTGTCTTTATATTAGTAAATTTAAATCTAAAGATGGATAAAGACTAAATCCCATAGACTAGATCACTACAGCCTTCTTACTGTACTAACAGAATGAAACTTTGGGCATGTTATTCAGAAGGGATCAACCATTAGATGTCAGACCTTGTGATTGAAAAAGGAGAGGGCTGGCAAAGAGGAAGATCTCAATAATATGGATTGAAGCAGTGGCTGCAATGGTTGGGTTTAAATGCAGTAGAAATAGTGAGAGTGTTGCAGGATTGGGTGAAGGTTCAATCTATTGTTCATAGGGGAGCTATTATTTGGAATTGGCATTATGTCATCTAACAACACTTCAAGCAACTGCACTAAGTAAGAGATGAGATGGAGTAAGGAGGATATAAAACTAAATACAAGAGAGAATAAATAAGAGGTTCTAACTTCAAGAGGTGACACATAGAGATTAAAAAAAAGATTTTGGAAAAAAATAAAGATTCATTCTCATGGATTCCTTGAAAGATTTCACAATAGAAAGGAAATTGAACTGAACAATTTCAAGAAAGTGTATTATCTGAGAGCTCGAAAATGATTTTGAAAGAGATGGTTTTAAACACAAGAAAATCATAAGTGAGTGAGTAATAAATTTTCTTCTTTTCTGTCTCTTAGCCTTAGAAAACTCAAATAACTATATATTTGTATAAGTTGAAATGGCTACAGACTCATTTATTGACTCTGAAAAAAGTATTATATTTGAAAGTCTTAATATTTTAAAAAATTAAAGAGTAGAGATAATCATAGATTAGACATTTTCATATTAGTTCATTATCATATTGACTTTTCCTCTTAAGACAGTCACAGGCACAGCCTAGAGCTGCCAATATCCCTTGGCACACAGTGACTTGAGAAGAACAAGGGCAGTTGCCAGTATTTTGTGAAAATATCAGCATATGCTTCTCAAAAAGGAAGAATTAAAATACACTTGCCTTTTTCTTGGTCATAAGAATGCCACTGTATTGTTGTTGTTGTTATGTGCCGTCGAGTCACTTGTCACTGATAGTTAGTGACCTTATATGTACATTAGCTTTGAAATTTATGCTATCCCGAGCCAATCTCATCATCTCCAACAGACCTAATCTTATTTCTCCAGTCATTGAGTCAATCCATCTCACCTTCAGTCTTCCTTTCCTGCACTGTCCCTCCATCCTTCCAAGCATAATGCCCCTCTCCAAGAACTGGTCCCTCCTGACCACATGCCCAAAGTATGTGATATGGAGCCTCAAAGTCCT
>NW_006400004.1:777643-779934 GCF_000299155.1 Elephantulus edwardii
GAAGATCAAAGCCTGGGTCAGGTGCATCTTAGTCTCCAGACTGACGTGTTACTCTTCAGTTCTATAGAGAGGTCCCTGACAGTAGACTTTCCCAATGCAAGTCATCTTTTTATTTTCTGATTGCTGGTTCCAAGAGAGTTGATTGTAAAACCCAGCAAGTTGAAGTGATCAACAACCTCAATCTTTTCTCTGTCCATCATGAAGCTGCTAATAGGCCCAGTAGGAAGAATCTTTATTTCCTTGATGTTGAGTTTCAATCCATATTGAAGACTACAGTCCTTGACCTTCTGCAGAAAACACCTCATATTCTCTTCAGTTTCAGCAAGCAAGGTTGTGTCATCTACATAAAGCAGATTGTTGATGAGTCTTTCTCCAATCCTGATGCCACATTCCTACTCATAATTTTCAGCCTCCTGAATGATCTTTTCTGCATTTAGATTGAAAAAATATGGAGATAGGATGTATCTCAGGCATACACTTTCCTAATCCTGAACCATGCAGAGTTTCCCTGCTTTATTCTGACTACTTCTTCCTGGTCCAAGTATAGGTTCCTCATTCTTCTCAAGGTTAGCCACAGTTTGTTGTGATTCACATAGTCAAGTACCTTTACATAGTCAATGAAACACAGATAGACATTCCTCTGGTGCTCTCTGCTTTCAGCCTATATCCATCTAACGCTGGCTGTGATATCCCTAGTGCCACGGCTTCTTCTAAATTGAGTCTGTACTTCTAGCGGTTCCAGTCATGTCTGGATAATCTGCAGCAGGTTCTTGCTTGTGTGTGATTTAAGTGATATTTCTGGATAATTTCCATTCTCTGTTGGATCACCTTTTTTTTACAGAATGGGAATAAATGCAGATCTCTTCTAGTCAATCATTCAGGCAGTTGTCCTCCAGATTTCTTGGCATAACCTGGTAAGTGTGTCCAAGGCAGAATCTCTTTGTTGAAATACCAATTAACATGCCACCAGAGAGAAATAGATTGCCATGGGTTATATCTAAATGTGTAACTGTGAAACCAAGGAAAATTCATTTTATACAAAACTGAGTGTCACACACACACACACACACACACACACACACACACGCATACACTGTTAGTGCTTTGAATGTATTAACTAATCCACCATATACTTTATGAAATCAACCTACTATTATCATATTTGGCACCTAACAACAACAACATTGCCACATTTTATTGGTAAGAAAATAAATGTATGATAAGATTTTTAAAATCTATCCAATATTGTTACCAGAAAAATGGAACAGCCAGCTTTCAAATCCATGCCTGTCTGGTTCCAGAATATGCCTTTAAATCCTCCACACTTGAACACCCTATGTAGTTCCCTAATTAACAGAGACAGATGTAGAGATGTGCACCTGTTATGCCACATGTATAAAAATGGTATCAAGGAAGGAAGAGATGGCCTTTTCTTTTTTCTCTGAGATCCAGTCCTCTAGGTGCAAATAATGAAAAAATACGTATTTAACTTTCAATAAGATGTCAATTCAAAATCTGTGACAGGCTGAAGAAATAAAATAAGTAAAACCTGAAGCTTACAAAAATCATTTATGTATTTCTAAACCTGAAGATAGTAATATTGAGAAAAAATTATATACAAACTTAAAATACACATTGGTATATATGTTATATATGGAAAACATAACCTGGCATTTGAAAAATATGTAGCAATAGTGTTTAATGTGTGAGATTATTAAGCAATTTAAAAAAATAAATTCAAGAATTAAATTTACAGAAAACAAACAAACAGAAAAACGGCAAAAAACCAAAACCAAATCAGCATTTGGGCAATAATAAAGTTATTTTTGTTAAAAATAACAAAAGTGCCTTAAAAGTGGTACTAGTTGTGAAATCTGAAGATTAAATGATTAAAACTGACAAAAATTTATACACAGGAAGCTATCAGATTTAATAGTTTTTCCTGGCAAGAGTTAAAAAATTAGAAGGGATGATAACCATGTTTACTGATCCACTCAATCATCTATAAAAGAACACTGAGATATTAATAATGTTGTTGTTGTTCTTCATTGTCATTGAGTCAAGCATGACTCATGGTGACCCTATGAACAAAAGACCTGAAGACTTTCTGTAACTATCATCATTTCTCAAAGCTCATAGAGTTTCCAGAGGCATGTTGTTTAGAAAGTGGATGCCACTCCTGCTTCTAAACATGTCTTAAACTGGGACCTCCACCAAATACAATCTAACATGGGTAATCATTATGGCATTTGACAATCCTGTGGCACAAGTTTCAACATCACAGCAACCTC
>NW_006400004.1:783064-784537 GCF_000299155.1 Elephantulus edwardii
GAAACACTATTCAAAATTAATGAGAAACAAACTAAAGGTTTGCACGCAAAAAGTCATGGCATTTTTCAATTACTTTATATGCATAAGCAAGTTGAACAATAAAGAAGACCAAAGGCGAATTGATACAGAATTGGTGAAGAGTACTGAATGTACTTCGGCCTGCCGTAAAAGAAACAAATATGGCTTGAAAGAAGTGCTGCCAGAGTTCTCTTTAAAAGCAAAATTTGTGAGATTTCAACCCACATATTTTGGGCATGTTGTCAGGAGGGGGCAACAAGATGGACTGACACAATGACTACAATGATAGCCTTGGCCATAAGGGGATTGTAAGGATGGTGCGGGATGGGTTAAGTTTTCACTGTGTTGTGCCTATATGACTGAACTGATTTGACATAATAACATAACAACAACAATGGAGGGATTATTTTGGGTTTGAAATTTTTTAAGAACTTTTCAAATAACCACTTACTGTAAGATTCCACTTAACTAAAATTTAAAACAAAAAAATTATAGCAATGGAAAATAGATTAATAGTTGGGATGTTTAGATAGAAAATGAGGGTGAATGTGGCTAAAGGAAGTAGAGCAAGTGAGTATTCTATAAAAAGTAAAGTTTGTAATTATGTCAACTACCTGATATATGAGAGAGCTGTGGTGACTTCTTGTTGCTGTTGATAGTTGCCATTGAGTCAAGTGTGACTCATAGGGACTGGCTAACATTGAGAAGAATGGGAATCCCAAAGCACTTAATAATGCTCATGCAAAACCTGTTCAATTCCAAGAGGATGTTGTGTGAACAGAGCAAGGGAACAGTGCATGGTTTAAAATTAAGAAAGGTGTGAATCAGGGTTGCATTCTTTCTCCATACATATTCAATCTGTATACTGAGCAACTTGTTCAAGAAGCTGGACTCTATGAAGAATGTGGCGTCAGGTTTGGAGGAAAGCTTATCAATTAACTTCCTTATGTGGATGACACAAACTTTTTGCTAAAAGTTAGGAGGACTTGAACCACTTGTTTCCGAAGATCAAACATTGCAGTCTTCAATATGGATTGCACCTCAATGTCAGGAAAACTAAAATTACTGCCTTAGCAATAAATAATTGTTAATGCAAAGGAACATAGTTCAAACCCACCAGTAGCTCCTGAGGAGAAGGATGGCCAGTCTCCCCATGTGTGATCTGCTGTCCTTGAAAACCCACTGTAGGGTCAGCTATGAGTTCCTTCCCGCATGATGGTACACAAAAACAACAACATGATTTATATGTTGTACAAGATGTTAACTTTGTAAAACAACTATGAGATATTTCCTCATTTGTGTACTTGACTATATTGTTCCTCAATTTTTAGTTCATATTTTTAAAATTTATTATTAATTTCAATGAAAATTTACACAGACTTTGGATTTCCATTCATTCATTGTTGCACTTTTCTCCCCTCCTAACCCTCCCTCCTAGTATCCTACCCTCTTGGA
>NW_006400004.1:786057-787703 GCF_000299155.1 Elephantulus edwardii
AAAGCTGAGCCACTTCAACAGACGAGAGCCACAGATAGGCAAGGGAGTAGAAAGGAAGCTCCCACTCACTTGCTTTAAGTATGGATTAAAAGGACACGTGGCCAAGGGCAGCCCACATCAGGTCCTCATGGCTGACAGGAATGACAGGCCCCAGCTCCCAGCTGGAAACAAAGGAGGACGCTTCAATGATCCAGATCCAGAGCTATGAGTCAGTTCTGACTTGATAGTACACACAATAACAACAAATGAGTTTTCTTTTGCTGTAAATCACATGAAAGGAGATTGCACACCTTTCTCAAATAAAAGCTGTTTATGGATTAGAATTTCCTTCCAGTTCAACTCCTCACCCAGTAGGCTATTAGAGCTCCCTGTTGTTGCTGTTAGATGCTGTCGAGTTGAGTACAACTCATAACAACCCTGTGAACTGCAGACCTGAACCCCATCCTATCCTGTGCCATCTTCACACTTCTGACACATTAGAACCCACTGAAGCAAGCACTGCATCAATCTACCTGTTTGAAGGGCTTCCTCTCCTTTGCAGACCTTCTACCCTTCCAGACATCATGTCCCTCTCCAAGGAATAACACCTCCTAGTAACATGTTCAAAGTATGAGAGGCTAAGCCTCATCATTCTTGCCTCCTTAGAGGTATAGCAAGTGATTGAGATAACCATGGCCTTGATCAGATTCACCTTAGTCCTCAAACTGACATCATTACACCTCAATTATTTAGAGAGGTCCCTAACTGCACACTTTCCTAGTGTAATTGTTATTGCTTTTGTTGTTGTTAGGTGCCATCAAGTCAAGCACAACTCATAGCGACCCTATGAACAAAAGATTTGAACCTTGTTCTGTCCTGCACCATCCTCACACTTCCTGACAAACAGAAGCCCATTGCAGCAGTCACCATGTCAATCCACCTGGTTGAGGGTCTTCCTCTCCCTCACCAAACCTCCACCCTTCCCAACATCATGTAACCCTTCCCAACATATTCCTCTCCAAGGAATAGCACCTTCTTGCAACATGTCCAAAACATGTGAGGCAAAGCCTCACCATTCCTGCCTCCAAAGAGCACTCTCAGTGCAATTTGTCTCCTGATTTCCTGATTGTTGGTACTAAGGGTGTTAATTGTGGATCCAAGTAAGATAAAGTTGTTGATTTTCAGTCTCTTCTCCATTATGTTGCCTGTCAGTCCAGTGATAAGAATCTTTGTTTCCTTGCCATTGAGATGCAATCCATATTGAGAGCTACATTCCTTGACCTTCTGCAACAAGTAATTCAAGTCCTCTTCACTTACAGCAAGCAAGGTTGTGTCACCTGATATCGTAGGTTATTGACGAGTCTCCCTCCAGTCCTGATGCCACATTCCTCTTTTTAAAGTCCAGCTTCTTGAATAATTTGTTCAGCATATAGATTAAATAGATATGGAGTGGGAATAAAACTCTGATATACTCCCATCTTAATTTTAAATCATTTAGTTTTTCCCTGCCCTGTTCTCACAATAGCCTCCTGGTCTGGGTATAGGTTTCACAGTTAAGCACTCTGGGATCCCCATTTTTCTCAATGTCAGCCACAACTTGCTATGATCCACACAGTTAACCCCCTTACTGCAAAATAAATAAACACACACACACTACATATATATAT
>NW_006400004.1:788143-790259 GCF_000299155.1 Elephantulus edwardii
CTGTGCTGTCCCTCTACCTTCCCAAGCATGATGTCCCTCTCAAAGGACTGATACCTCCTTGCAACATGCCAAAAAGGTCAGGTGGAGCTCCAAAATCCTTGCCTTAAAGGAGAAACCTGGTTTCATCCTCTCCCAGACAAACTGGTTTGTTCTTCTAGCAGTCCATGGTATATTCAATACTCTTCTCCAGCACCACAGCACAAAAGTGTCAACTCTCCTATTATCCCTAGTCATTGTCCAGCTTTCTGATGCATACTAAGTAATTATGAAGACCATGACCTAGTTCAGGCTCACCATAGTCTCCAGACTAACATTGTTGTTCTTCAGCATCTTGTCCCTAAGAACAGATTTTCCCAGTGCAATCTGTCTTTTGATTTCCTGACTACTGGTACCAAAAGTACTGACTGTAGAGCCAA
Organism: Elephantulus edwardii; assembly: GCF_000299155.1. Taxonomy (NCBI): domain Eukaryota; kingdom Metazoa; phylum Chordata; class Mammalia; order Macroscelidea; family Macroscelididae; genus Elephantulus; species Elephantulus edwardii. The sequence continues at coordinate 788,560 of NW_006400004.1, forward strand.
GCAAACTAAAGCTGTTAACAATCTCAATCTCTTCACGGTCTGTCATGATGCTGCCAATTGGCCCAGTGGTGAGAACCTTTGTTTTCTTGATTGTTTCTTTAGTTCCACTAATTTATCATGTAACGTGTCAACAAGGGATATTGAATAAATGAATACTCACTTCTAAGTCCACTGTCATGAAGTCAATTCTGACTCATAATGAGCCTGCAGGATGGGTTTGAATTTCCCCATAGGGTTACTAAGACACTTTATGGAAGAAGCCTCTTATTTTTCTCACATATAGCCACTGGATCTGAACTACTACCCTTAAAGATATCAGCTTAGTCTTTTAATCACTGTGCCACCAGGACACCTCTAAAAATGTATTTTGGCATTATTCATAAATCATTGAAAATGAAGAAGTTATTATTTCAGGTTAATTAATGTGCACGTATTGCACTGGCTTCAAGTCTTGTTGGTCTACAAGCTTGATGTCCAAAGACCCCATTTCTTTCCATGTCCACACTCTTTCAGCTTCAAAGGTTATTTTATGTAAGGCTGAGCACGTATGAAGCTGCAAAGCCCGTGCATGAATAAAATACATGCACTACATGAGTAAGATATATCTGTCCAAGAGACTTGAGGTACAGCCAAATAGTGAGACTGGTTGCTGAGCTAGCAAGTCAAGATTTCAACTAGATATATATACTTGTCTTCCTGATAATAAAGAAACTGGTATTTTACTTTATGAATTTATTTTTTATGAGTTTGATTACATGTTAAAAAATATGTAAAAATAAATTTCTAAAAAAAAAACCCAAGGAAGGGTTTCTATGAGTTAAAACCAACGACAGGGCAGTTAATTCTTGTTTTATGAATTCCAGTCTCATTATTATACTGTGTAACAGTCAGAGCGTAGTCTTTCTGATTACTAGCTATGCATCTGAGTAATTTGGGTACTGAGCCTTTAGGACTGATGCTTTGATCATGGTAAATTCAGAAAGACAATGAATGCTACCTGGAAGTTAATCAACTGATTTTTTTATATATATTGACTCTATCTCTGCTGTTGCACATTTTCCTTCATTAATGTGCATGCCAGTTTAAAAAGCTAATGAAGCAAATGATTAAGCAACTTCTCAATAAATTGAAAACAAAAGAGACAGTTAATTGGAATATTTTTAAGCTCCATCACCAAGAAGGTGCTAAAATTTTGTGTAAAACAAGAATGAGATTTAATGTGATAAAAATAATGACTTTAATACTTTGTGTCTTGTAAACCAAATTGTTTACTGATATGAGCCAAAGGAAAGCAATATATCTTTCTAAAATTCTTTCACTCAATTGTAATGAGGGAAAACTGTACACATTTGAATTATTTGTAACCATGAATGCACTTTTAACCCTCTTTGATGTTGAGCTTTAACACATAATTTTCATTATTCAGAAAAATTATCTCAAGTTTGAAGGCCAAAGGGAAATTATTAAATTTTAAATGTGCAAAACTTTTTTTATAAGTGGTGGATTTCCTCTAGTGAACTAAATGAATACCACACTGACTTCATCTGGGTTTCCATCTATTTAGTTCTAATGATAGAAAGTGTTTATTAGAGAGCTGCAAGATCATTAACTTGTGCTTGAAGTAGAACTCTGCATTGACTCTCTATTCTCAACTTTCCCCATAAACTAGTTGTTGGTTTAAGGAGTTCTGATGGCATAAT
>NW_006400004.1:793799-794784 GCF_000299155.1 Elephantulus edwardii
GATTATCAACTGGTATATTTTAAACACCTGCCCTTGTGTTGCCAGCACAATATAGGCAGATAAATGTTAATGTAGCCCCTTAGTGGAAAGAAAAGGCAGCAGTGAGTTCTCTTATATTGTAAATAGTTGGTATAATAAAAATCCATGAGTTGAATGGTAGCCATAAGGGATACTTTATTAAATATTGTGGCATAATTTCAATTTGCCAATTTGAATGCCTTGTATTTACTTTATATGTTGCATTGCCCTAGCAAGTACTTCCAATACAATATTGAGTAGGAGTGGTAAAAGTGGGCATCCTTTCTGGTACCTGTTCACAAGGGAAATGCCTTGAGTCGCCATTTATAATGATCTTGGCTCTTGGTTTTGTGAATATACTTTACACTATATTAAGGAAATTCCTTCTATTACTTTTTTGTTGTATGTTTTCATCAGGAAAGGGTGCTGTATTTTGTTAAATGCCTTTTATGCATCAATTGATAGGATCATATGATTCTTGTTCTCTGCTTTGTTAATATGATGAATTAATTATATTGGTTGCTTTTCTTATGTTGAACCATTCTTGCATAACTATTATGAATTCCACTTGACTAGGATGAATTTTTTTCATATATATTGTTGGATTATATTGGCCATGATTTTATTAAGTATTTCTGCATCTATATTCATGAAACAATGGTCTGGAGTTTTCCTTTTTGGTAATTTCTTTGGTTGGTTTTGGCATTAGGGTTATGCTTGCTTCATAGAATGACTCTGTGAGAGTGTTCCTCCCTGCCCTGTTTTTGAAATAGTTAAAATATAATTGGTGATGTTTCATCCCTGAATGTTTGGCATAATTCAGACAAGAAGCCATCTGGGCCAGAACTTTTTTGAGGAGGAATCTTCTTATGACCTGCTCATTTTCTTCTTATGTGATAGATACGTTCAAAAACTCTACATCTGTCCATGTCAATCTGGGTAGAGTGTGAGTTTTTAGGAATTTCTT
>NW_006400004.1:797219-810946 GCF_000299155.1 Elephantulus edwardii
AGGCTGCTCCTTGGAGGCAAGGATTATGAAGCTTTGTCTGACATACTTTGGATATGTTAAAAGGAGGGACCGGTCCTTGGAGAGGGACGTCATGCTTGGGAGGGTAGAGGGACAGTGCAGGAGGGAAAAACCCTCTATGAGGTGGATTGACTCAGTGACTGGAGTAGTGGAGGTGTGTGTGTCGGAGACAGTGAGATTGGCACAGGACAAAGCAAGGTGTAGGGCTGTTGTAAATAGGGTCTCTATGAGTTGTAGGCAACTTGACGGCACATAACAACAACAATATGGTTATGTTCTGAATAATCTGTAGGTTGACTAAAACAAAAGATAGCCAGTTCCCCTCAACCTTGACATCTCAAATCATTCTGTGTAAGGGAACTGAAAGAGAGATTAAGAATCAAATACATTTAGTAATTAATGAGAATATATGAGTTTCTCTTAAGTATGATCTCTAGAGTTGAGCAGATTCATAAAAGACACAATGCTGTCCTCCCTCCTGGCTGTAAGTTGTGTGACAATAGAATGTCTAACCCAATGCCTTTTACAGTCAGCACCTGACAAATGTTTGTTGATGAGAAAAAGAAATGAAGATTCTATAAACTTCTATAGAGAGAATAAATTTTACAGAGAATACAAATTAGTAATGATTACAGAGTAATCTATTACCCAGTATAGAATTGGCTTTAGGTGTTTCTGCCATTCTCAGTCCCTTGGAAAAACCTGCCAAGTCAAGAAATGACCTTCTGACTACTGAGAACCAAACTAACTCAATGTTGAAAAGTTCCCTGCACACTGGCTGACAGTGTTCCATTTCCTCCAGGCTTTCGGGACATGTTCTGACAACTTTTTTATCATCTATTAATTATTGTGTTTTCCCTGAAGAGAAATATTTCTGTGACAAGTGAAAAACCTCTCTGCATAAAAATGCCTTTGGCCTTTCTGAACCATTACTGTGAATTTGAAGACGATCTTCTGGAAAGATGCTACAACGGAGTCTTCTAGTCATTTCCCTGTCTAGAATCTGTCTATCAACCACAAGCCAGAGTTATTACCTACCACTCAAAGTGAAATATAAGTATAATGCCTGCTAACCTCTGGGGATTCTCTGTTGCTCCCACTGTGGGTTCCTAGTCTACTAACAAACAATTCTAAAAAAGAAAGCTACAGAGGAAAGAAGAGCACTGCATATCTTATATGTTTGTGTGTGTGTACCTCGACAGTTTTCCCCCCTCCTTTATCTAAAGAAAGTGATAGGCAATAAAACAAAGCTTGTACAGCAGTATCACCAGATATTGCAAAAGATGTGGAAGAATGTGAGTGATAGATGATGAAGACGACTCCAGAAATATCACATAGCAGAAAATGAGGGAACAAGAGTAGAGTGGCCAGACGCAGTTTACTATCAGAGACAATAACATATAAAGGGTCAACAGAGAATTAAAAAAGGTGAAAACATGAAAAACAAACATCATGGAAATGAAAACAAAGACATATAACAACTAGATAAAATCTGTCAAACTTAAGTGGATTCTGGAATAAAAGAAAGAAATTTGAAAGTGTATTTGGGAAAGGAAAGGAAAAAAATTTTTTTTAAAAATTACATAGTGTCATCAATACAAAGAAAATTCTGGGTTCAAAATCTATTGAAATGTTCTAAATGAGAGGGAGTGGGACAGGGAAAGAGCTTCAAAATTCTGTTTAGCCTTAATATCTGTTTTGTCTTGTTGTTGTTATACGCCATCGAGTCACCTGTGACTCAAAGCAACCCTGTACAGCAGCTTTAAACCCTGCCCTGTCCTGAACCAGTCACACTAATTCTGACACACCAACCCCCATAAAACTTAAAATCAAATCTTTGGTGGCTGCTTATGCAGTTCCTATAGTTCCTGTATGTTCCTATAGTTTGTATATGCTTCGACTCCACCAGCTGCTCTGTGAGAGAAAGAAGGGCAGCCTCCTTCCGTGTGATTTAGTGCCTCTGAAAATCTACTAGAGGGTCAGCTATGGTTGGTTCCAACTTGATGGGACACAAAATCACTAACAATGGCCCACACATTCCAACTCCTTGAACATTTTATTATAATACTTTGCCTTGTCGTCCTGAGATGCTTTTTGAAATCTTTTATTCACCTCTTAGCTTCTTGATTTCTTCCCTTGGCTTTGGCTTCTCAGTGCTCTACTGCAATATTCAGAGTCTCTTCTGACATCTATTTTGGTCTTTTCTTCTTCCTTTTTGTAATGACTTTTTGCATTCTTTATTAACGATATTCTTAAAATCTTCCCACAACTCATCTGGTCTTTGTTCACTAGTGTTCAAGGCCTCAAACCTATTCCTGGGTTGGTTTGTAAACTCAGGGAGATAGACTCAAGATCAAATTTTTATTCCTGTGGATATGTTTTAACCTTCTTTAGCTTTAATTTGAATTTGCATATGAGTGGGTTTTCCACAATTGACACCTGGCCTAGTTTTCACTTCTGATATTGAACTTCTCCAATGATTTCTTCCACAGATGTAATCAGTCTGATTCCTGTGCATATCATCAGGTGAAATCCATGTGTATAGCCTGTGTTTATGTTTCCTATGAAAGGTATTTGCTATAAATAAATCATTGATTGTACAAAATTCTATCATCCTATCCCCAACCTCATTTCTGTCACCAATCCAGACTTTCCAACTACTGATCCTTCTTCCTGACTCCCAAGTTTTGCATTCTAGCCAGTCATCATTATTAATATATCTTGGTTACATAATCAACCAATTTCTGACTGCAACAATTAGTAGAAATCATGTATTTCATCTTTTTGGGCTCTAGTTGTTGGCACTTAAATTTGAATGACAATGGCATTAACAGGTCTTCCTTGTATGCATATGTATACTATCCTATCTCTCATTATACTGTATTTCAAGATGGATCTTGAAATGGCTCTTTTAACCATGAAAGTGACTTTGTTTTTTCTCACCTCTTCATCTCCAGCATAGTAGATCACTTTTTCTGATTCAAAATGTCCCATGCCAATCCATCTCATTTTACTAATACCTAATAGTCAATATTTATGTGTCCCATTTCTTTCTTAAGAATGTCTACTTTTTGTACGTTCATGCTTCTCACATTCCACATATCAATCGCTAGTTTCTTCTTACAGCTGTTCCTTTCCTTTATATTTCAAAATCTGAATACTCAGCCTCAGTTGCCATACATGTTAGTCTTCTCTATGCTATACATAGGGTTTTCAAAAGCCTCGTATATTTTGGAAGTGGATGGTCAATCCTTCTTCCTGTTGTTGTTGTTGTTATGTCCTGTCGAGTCATTTGCAACTCATAGCGACCCTATGTACAACAGCCCTAAACCATGCTCTATCCTGTGCCAATCTCATTGCCTCTGACAAACCCATCCCGAGTACCCCAGTCACTGAATCAATCCACCTCATAGAGGGTCTTCCCCTTCTGCGCTGTCCCTCCACTCTACCCAGCATGATGTCCCTCTCCAAAGACCTGTCTCTTCTTGCAACGTGTCCAAAGTATGTCAGACGAAGCCCCTGAATCTTTGCCTCCAAGGAGTAGCCTGGTTTAACCCTCTCTAGGATGAATCAGTCCATGGTACATTCAATACTCTTCTCCAGCACCACAGCTCAAAGGCGTCAATTCTCCTTCTATCCTCCCTAGTCACTGTCCAACTCTCTGATGTATAACAAGTGATTGCAAAGACCGTGGGCTGTATCAGGCACACCTTAGTCTATTTTAATTTGGATACTTAATTTTAGAACAATATCTGACAGGCAAGCATATTACCAAGCAGATAAAAGACACTTTCCTTATGCAAATAATTAATACATTAACTGTCTCCAGTAATTGTGAAGACCATATCCTGAATCAGACTTATTCATTATCCAACATTCACATGCTTATGAATTAATTAAAAATACCATGAACTTTATAAAATCCATCTTATTGTTGTTGTTATGTGCTATTGAGTTAACTGTGGCTTATAGTGACTTTATGAGCAATGGCTATGAACCTTGTTCTATCCTTAGCCAGCTTCATAATCTCTGATACACCTCATCATATTCCTATGGTCACTGCCTCATACCATCTTATCTAGGGTCTTCCTCTCCAGTGCTGACCTTCTACCCAATCATGACGTCCTTTTTTAAGGCCTGGCGCCTTCTAATAACATGACCAAAGTATGTGAGATGAATTTTCAGAATTCTTCCCTCCAAGGAGCAAGCTGGTTTTATCCTTTCGAGGACAGACTGGTCTGTTTTCTTTTAGGTAAATGGTATGTATAATACTCTTCTCCAGCACCACAACTCAAAGACATCAATTCTTTTGCTGCCATCCTTATTCACCATCCAACTTTCATATGCACAGCAAGCAATTGAGAAGAATATAGCTTGAATCTGGTCTAAGTTAGTCTTTAGACTGACATCTTCGTTCTTTAGCACTCTGGAGAGTTCTTTGTAAGCAGATTTTCCCAATGCAACTCATCTTTAGATTTCCTGACTGCTGATGCCAAGAATGTTTATTGTGGATGCAAGCAACTTGAAATTAGTAACAATCTCAACCTTTTCTTCATCTGTCATGATACTGCCTATTGACCCACTGATGAGGATTTTAGTTTTCTTGTTGTTGAGATGTGATTCATAGAGAAGGCTGCAGTCTTGATCTTCTGCATCACGTCTTTCAAGTTTTCCTCAGTTTCAGGGAGGACGGTTGTGTCATCTGTGTAAACAGATTATTGAGGAGTCTTCCTCCAATCTTGCTGCCATGTTATTCTTCAAAAAGTCAAGTCTCTCAAATGATTGATTCAGCATACAGATTGAAAAGGTAGGAAGAAAGGATCAATCCCTGACATGCTCCTTTCTTTATTTTCAACTTAGTTCTATTTTAGTCCTTATTAAGAGATTAGAAATGATACAGACAGAAAGAAACCTATGGAAGACAGCTTCTTGATCTAGATATTGATTTCCGAAGAGCACAATCAAGTGTTCTGGGATTCTTATTCTTCTCAATGTTAGCCATAATTTGTTGTGATCCACACAGTCAAATGCCTTTGCATAGTAAATCAAACACAAATAGACATCTTTCTGATATCCTTGACATCAGCAATGATATTCCTAGTGCCACAGTCTCCTCTAAATTTGGGTTGCATTTCTTGCAGTTCTCTTTCATGTACAGTTCTAGACGTTTTTCAGTAATCTTAAGCAAGATTTTGCTTGCATGTGAAATTAATATTATTCTATAATTTCCACATTCTGTTGGATCACCTTTTTTTTTTGAATGGGAATAAATATGCATCTCTTCCAGAGAGTTCACCGGATTTCTTGGCATAACCGGATTAGTACATCTATGGCTGCATGCTTGTGAAAATATGCCAATTAGTGTTCCATAATATCATGGAGCTTTACATTTTGCCTGTTCCTTTTGACAAGCTTGAACTTCTTCTTTTATTACCATGGTTTATTGATCATACGTTATTTCCTGAAATGGTATTGTGACATTCTTTTTTGGGGATATAGTGACTCAGTATTATCTTTCCAACTTCTTTTGATGCTACCTTGACCATTTAATATTTTGCCTATAGCATCTTTAAGTATTGAAACTCTAAGCTTGAATATATTCTTCAGTCCCTTCAGCCTGAGAAATTCCAAGCAAGTTCTTCCCTTCTGATTTTCTCTCTCAGCTCTTTATATAGTTTTGTTGTAATACTTCGCATTGTCTTCACTAGCTGTCTTTTGAAATCTTCTACCCAACTCTTTAAAGTTCATTACTTCTTCCCTTTGTTTTTACTTCTTCGCATTCCAGTATAATATTCGGAATCTCTTCTTACATCCTCACTTTAAGCAAGCAAGGTTGTGTCATCTAAATAATGCAGGTTATTGATGAATCTCCCTCCAATCCTGATGTTACACTCCTCTTTATAGAGTTCAGCTTCTCGGATAATTTGCTCAGCATACAAATTTAATAGGTATGGGGAAAGAATTTAACCCTGGCGCACACCCTTTGGAATTCCAAACCATACAGTGCTCCCCTGCTCTGTTTGCACAACAGATGAGGTAGTAGCACCAGTGATATTATTGACATCAGATGGATCCTGGCTGAAAGCAAATGTGCCAAAAGAATGCCTGTTGTGCTTTACTAACTGTGCAAAGACATTTGACTGTGTGGATAATAACAAACTATGGCTAATATTGAGAAGAAGGGGAATCCCAGAACAATTAAGTATGCTCATCAGAAACATACTTAGATCAAGAAACTGTTGTCTGAACAAGACAAAAGACCCAAGCAAGTGGTCCCAAGCAAGGGACCATTGCATTGCTTAAAATCAGGATAAATACACATCCGGGTTGTATCCTTTCTCCTTTCCTATGTAATAAACACACAAATACAAAAGAAAGGAGAAATGCATTGAAGCATCATCTCACCCTTGCCTCCCAAACACTACAGTGCCTCCAAATATGAGCTAACAACTATATCCATTTAAAACATAAACTGATCATTTGGATAATTTTAATATTGGAACTTGAATATGTTCAAAGATGTATGTCCTATATAAATATGTTGGAAGCAAAGCTCATATTTGACACAGTTAAAACAAATTTCTTTTTAGAAATTATTGGAAGAGTGCAGGTTTTTTTTGCCTGGAGTTTATTTGTACTTCTTAGAAAAGTGTTTTCTTTGTCTTGAATTTTAGAAAAAGCAAAAGAAACATATTTGTTTGAAGGAAGTGTTGAAGATATTGTTGTTTGAAGGAAGTGTTGAAAATATTTCCTGTTGTTTAGTTTTCTTGTTGTTGCTTTGCCAAAATAGTTATTTTATAATCTTGTACTTGGTAAAGTTTTGTGGTTTTTTTTTTTTACTCTAACTTAATTCTTTTTTTTAATTTAAATTTGTTATTAACTTCAGTAAAACTTTACAGAGGCTTTGGATTTCCATTCATTCATTGTTGCACATTTGTCCCAATCCATCCCAAAACACTAATATCTTGGAAAAGTAAAAGAAAAATTCTTTCATTGTTTTACAAACCCTCCCCCATGGCCACTCCACCATGTAGCCATCGCTCTAGACTCCTGTCATGACAGAAATACCTAATCACATATCTCTTTTAAACAGTTTTCTCCCTCCTCTGTTTCAGTGCACTATACATTATTGAATACATCTTACTTAGTCTCTCCCCAGCCCCAAGGTCAGTCCTGTTTTACAACAGTGGCACAACACAATATTTGTCCTTTTGTGACTGGGATATTTCACTCAGCATAATGTTCTCCAGAGTCAACCATCTTGAATAATATTGCATGAGTTCCTTGTTTTTCAATGCAGCATAGTATTTCATTGTGTGAATATACCACAGCTTCTCTATCCATTCATTTGTTGATGGGCACTTAGGTTGTTTCCAACTCCTTGCTATTATGAGCAAAGCCACGATAAATATGGGTGTGCATATATCTGCTTTGATGTCAGTTATGGTCTCTTTGGGGTATATTCCCAGTAGTGGAATTGCTGGGTCAAATGGTATCTCTATTACAACTTTTTGAGAAAGCGCCATACTGCTTTCCACAGTGGTTGCACCATTTTACACTCCCACCAACAGTGAATAAGGGTTCCAGTTTTTCCACAACCTCGTCAGCATTTGTTGCATGCTGTTCTGTTAAATTTTGCTATTTTGACTGGGGTGATATCTCATAGTTGTTTTAAGTTTTGTGGTGTTTTGTTTCTGTTTTTGTTTTTTTTTTAAGTGGAAATTTGATGCTTATAATTATGGTTTTAGTGTTTTAAGGGTGATTTGGTGTTTTGGGTTTAGTGCGTTACTTCTTTTCCCCCTTAAATTTCTGTGTTCTCAGTGATACTAAGAAACTAATTTTGTATAGCATTATGGGGGAATAATTTGCAAAGTTACCATAATGAAGGGTAAAAGCACCAGGCAATTTCTTACCTGAAATTCCTTTATGCATGAAATAGCTAATTACATCAAAAGCCTTTTAAAAGATAAGCCTTATATATTTTTTTCTTTCTCCTCTCACTCACTGATTTCTCTCAAGTCAAAACTGTCTCCTCTTTGGCATTCCAGCAAGTTTTCAGGAGACTGTACGTCACACAGGACGAGATTCCCATATTTCTATTCAGATAGAAACTAACTGCCCAATGGGTGCCAAATTTGGATTGGAATCACAACTTCTTTTTTTATAAATTTTATTTTTATTTTTAGTGTGTGTGTGTGTGTGTATGTGTGTGTGTGTGTACCGTCAAATCAGATCTGACTGGATTGTTTCTCCTTCTCCAGCAGAGCATCTGGTGGATTTGAACCGTTCACCTCTGGGATTGCAGTACACCTTCTTGCCACTAGGCCACCAGAGCTTGCCGGAATCACAAATTCTTATGGACTATGCCAGATCTCCCTTTTCCCACCCCTCAACAAATACAAAAAGGAACAGTATTTAGGGGTTTTATTTTTTTCATTAAGTTGTTGTTGTTGTTGTTGTTGTTGTTGTATACCGTAGAGTTGGAACCCACCCATAGCTGACCCTCGGGTGGGGGGAGGGGGTTTCAGAGGCAGTTAATCAAATGAGTGGTGATTGCCCAGCCTCCTCCCACGGAGCAGCTGGTGTTCTTGAAACACGTACCTTCAGGATTGCAGCACAACTTCTTGCCACTAGGCTACCAGAGCTCCCTTTTGTAAGTAAGACCATATTTATTAATTTTATGATATTGTTCTTCATTTTTTAGGAAGCAATAATTCACTCCTATTTAATATTTCACTGTCTTTGTGTTGTGCAAACAGTTTGTGCTCAACTGACAGCCTAAAGATTGGTGGCTTATGCCCACTCTGAGGTAGAAAGGTCTGGTGATGTACTGCTATAAAAAGTGCAGCCACGAAAAGTAGTGAAGCAGTTTTACTTGTAGTATATGGCATCTTCATGAGTCATAGCTGACTCATGGGTTTAATTTGTAAACCCTATCTTCTGGAGAAATTGAAACTTTATAATTTATCAACTTCAGGACATCTTATTAGGAACTTTCTTAATTATTTATAAAATTAAAATATAGATTTAAGTAAAATACCGGAAATCACCAGAAGAAAAGACAGGGCTTTTAACTGGATCTCTTTTTTTTCAAGCCCCTCAGCAAGATGGATTGGCACAGTGACTCTAACAATGCATTAGAGTTTATCAGAGTTTGGGATGTTAGATCTGTTGTTCATAGGATTGCTGTGAGTCATAGAGGATTCCATAGCACCAAATGATAACTTCCTTAAAAGGAGCAATTTCAAGTGCTATTAAGTACAATAGTGGATATGCTTACCTTGCAACTTGACAAAGTCTTTCATAGCGTAATAGCTTATTGACATACTAACTGCATAAGACCATTATTGCAAAAATAGAAGGATAACTAGTAAGATGTGTATAAAAGTCCAAAGGAGAAAGGGGAGGGGCAGGGAGCTAAGGAGGAAGAGGGAGGGAATCTGAGGTGACAGAGTTTGGTGGGGAGAGGGAGGGGGTGAATGAATTGGGAAAGATCTAGAAGGGACCAAAAAGACAAGGACATAGCAGGCATAGAACTACAGTGATGGACTTCGTTGTTGTTGTTGTTGTTAGGTGCTACTGAGTCGAGTATGACTCATAGTGACCCTATGAACAAAAGATCTGAAACCAATTCTGTCCTGTGCTATCTCCACATTTCCTGACACATTAGAGCCCATTGCAGCCGTCACGTCGTCAATTCACCTGGTTGAGGGTCTTCCTTTCCTTTGCTGAGGGTCCACCCTTCCCAATATCATGTCCTTCTCCAAGGAATAGCACCTCCTAGCAATATGTCCAAAGTATGTAAGGCGAAGCCTCATCATTCTTGCCTCCAAACAGCACTCTGCTCGCACCCTCTCCAAGACGTTTCTGTTTGTTTTCTTGGCCATCCATGGAATGTTCCGTGCTCTTCTTCAACACTACAGGTCAAAGGCATCAATTATTTTTCTGTTATTCTTATTCATGCCCAGGTCACACTATGCATACAAATAATCATGTGAAACACAATGTGAATGAAGAAATGTGTGAAACACAAGATAAATGAATGAAAACAGTGTATAAGAATTTTGTATGCAAACCAATATAAAAGTGGAAAAAACCCATAAACACACAAATTTTTTTAAATAAACCCAAAAACCCTGCTCCAAAATGCATCATATGTTTTAAGCATGGTATGGAGGGTAAAGGAGGAAGCTTGTGCTTTCTACAAACTTCATTTGAAATGGCAGCCCATACAATATTTGGGCCAGCTGTTGCTAAGTCTTGCTTGATCAAACATTGCAATTATGTAGAATTTGGGTAATGAGGCTATTGCCAGCCAACTGTGGGCATTTCATTACATCTAGTTTTCAAAGAAAGAATTATTGTACCAGAGCAAATCAGAGTTGAAATGCTATTTTTCTGCCCTTCTTCAATAAATTATTTTGCTCTTTTACTCTCCCACAATCTTTATTTTGAGCTACTGTCCACATTTCAAGCACTGTCTGAGAAATTATACTGGGACCATCAGGGATGGAATGTTTTTAACTTTGAAATCTCTCTAAAAACCTCATGAAAGCAGATAAGGCCAGAGAAACATTGTTAAACTTAGGCTGACTCTCACCATCAATGACAGGAAAACAGTTACCAGTTCCACAATTTTACCATTTGTATTCACTCCTTAGCATCTGAAGGAACATTTCCTTCTCAAGGCAAAGTGTTAGAAAAAAAAAAGTATTTCTTTTTAAAAAAAAAAAATTACCCTTGGTATTATCATCACCATCAGTGTTTCCGTTTCCATTTTTCAATGGAAGAATAAAACTCACAGGTGTTTTTACTATTGCCTACAGAAATCAGGCGAGAGATTATTTTTGTGAGTCCATCAGAAGAATGAACTAAGCAAAGGATTTTGAGGATATTACTACACAGCCATTTTCCAAACCACTTCACGTTCTCTTTAAATTTGCTTTAAGTGTTATATTCACTGGATTCCTTGCAAAGTGTAAACAATCAAACTGTCTAGTGCTATACTATTTCAAGGGATTAATTACTTTTATTTAAATTTCTAGATAAGTGAATGGAAAGGAAAACTTGCAGCCATTTTGAGTCAGCTGGCAAAGAAAACACAGATGGAGAATTTGGGATTGTGTCAAGAGGTTTCATAAGCACAAACAGCTGAAGCGTCATTTTAACAACAGAACTTAATAATACCAGGAAAGTCCCAGTGTTTACAATGTTGGATATTATGAAATATATTTAAATAGTTGGACTATTTAATAGAATCGCACAGCATAAAATGAACAAGGCATTAGAAATTTTATGAACTATAGTAATAATTCATATTGTATTTACTATTTGTCAATAACTGTTAGAAACATTTGACATGTATATGACTCATTTAATTCTTGCAAACTTATAAAATTATTATTAATGGTGTTGTCATTATCTCAGTGTCTTCTATTTTAAAAAACTGAGGTACAACGTACATGTAAAAATACATATTTCTCTTTTTAAAAATTTTTAAAATTTTATTAATTTGTGTGTGTGTACCATCAAATCGGATCTGACTGGTACAGGAGGAGATTGCCCCTCCTTCTCCAGCAAAGCATCTGGTGGATTTGAACGGTGTACCTCTAGGATTGCAGTGCAGCTTCTTGCTACTAGGCCACCAGAGCTTCCAAAATACATATTTCTTTTGTGTATGCTTCAGTCAGTTTGGACAAATTCAGGCAAGATATAGATCATTCCAATATCCTCAAAAGTTTCAAGTGCCTTTAAAAAAAACAAAAACAAAAACAAAACCCCATGACTTTTTTATTATTATTTGAGTGAATGTTTACAAAGCCTACTGGTTTTTCGTTAAATCATCAATACATTTTTTTCCCATTCATTCATTACTAAATTTTTCTCCCTACCCACCCCTCCCCCCCAATTCTCTCTTCTCTTTTAAAAGTCAAAGAAAAATTCTTTCATTGTTATACAACGGACTCATTGTAATAGTACCTAATTATACATCACTTTTAAACAGTTCTATCCCTCATCTGTTTCAAAGCAGTATACGTTATTTGTCCCCTCTTTGTCAGTCTCCCCTCAACCCCGATGTTAGTCCCGTTTTACAACAGTGGCTTTACACATTATTAGTCCCTTTATGACTGAGATATTTCACTCAGCATAATGTCCTCCAGGGTCATCCATTTTGAATAATATTTCATGAGTTCCTTGTTTTTAAATGCAGGGTAGTACTCCATTGTGTGAATATACCAGAGCTCCTCTATCCATTCATTTGTTGCTGGGCATTTGGGTTGTTTCCAATTCTCTGCTATTATGAACGAAGCTATGATAAACATGTGTGTGCATATATCTGCTTGGGTGGCAGTTATGATTTCTCTAGGATACATTCCCAGCAGTGGAATTGCTGGGTCAAATGGTATCTCTATTTGTAACTTTTTGAGAAAGCGCCATACAGTCTTCCACAGTAGTTGCATCATTTTACACTCCCTCCGACAGTGAATAAGGGTTCCACTTTCTCCACAACCTCACCAGCATTTGGTGTTTGCTATTTTGTTAATAGACCTAGGACTAACACCGCGGAATATAAACGTCATTAAAGAAATGCTTGGAAGAACTCTAGGAGTCTAATCCATAACATAAACAGTCTTCAAAGCATCCTGAAAAATCTACAACCAAGAGAAGATAAAATAGATGAATGGGACCTTCAAAGAATCAAATCCCTATGAACATCCAAAAACTTCTCCAACAGGGTAAAAAGGGAAGCCACAGACTGGGAAAAAAATATTTGCTAATGACATGTCAGATAAGGGACTTGTATCTAGAATTTATAAAATACTTGAGCACAACAACAAGATAAAGATAAACAATCCAATTGGAAAATGGGCACAGGATATGAACAGACACTTCACCAAAGAAAATATTCAGATGGCCAACCAGCACATGAAGAAATGTTCCAAATCCTTGGGTGCAGGGGGATTGTACACCAATGAAGGAATTTTTCTTTTACTTTTCAAAGAGAAGAGCAAACTGGGGGTGGGGCTGGGGTGGGTGGGGAGAAAAGTGCAAAAATGAATGAATGGAAATCCAAAATCTCTGTAAATTTTCATTGAAATTAATAAAAATATCTGAAATCCCTAGCTCTAAGAGAGATGCAAACCAAGTGCCTTCTTATAACAGTATCATTTCTTAAATAACCTTGTCTACAGAAAACACCCTTGCACCATTGTTCTGATTTCTGCAATGATATTTTACCTTTTTCTAGAAATTCATATTTTTTCATGCCTTTGTAAAAAATAAATTGAACATTTAACTCCTGCTCTACATCTGGATTTTCTGTTCTGTTCTGTTGATATATTTGTCTCTACTTAGTCTGCACTTACAGGTTGTTATTTTTTATCTCAGTACTTTCAGTTGCACTGTTTTCTTAGAAGAGAGAAATCATCATCCTTGTATTTTTTCTATATGTAATGTGTATTTCTTTCCTTACTTCTTTTTACCTTTTCTTTTCTCTTTTTAGCAAGTAAAATTATGTCCCTAGGAATGATTTTCCTTGGATTTATAATGCTTGGAATTTAAGTGTCTTGATTTGTGAAATATTTTTCCATCACACTTGGAGAATTTGAGTCCCTATGCTTTGGGCAGAATATTAAATGATCCAGGAAGTATTAAAAGAAGATGGAAGGAATATACAGAGTCATTATATAGAAAGGAATTGGCAGATA
>NW_006400004.1:812346-818020 GCF_000299155.1 Elephantulus edwardii
GCAGGATAGAGCAGGGTTTAGAGCTGTTGTGCATAGGGTCGCTATGAGTCGGAAACGACTCAACGGCACATAACAACAACAACAACAACCCCAGTATATTTCTGTCACTCTAATTGCTTGAATTATTTGTAAAATTAGCTAATACTGTTTTACAGGTCATTAAGTTTCTTTTCAATATTTAGTTTGTTCTCTCCTTCTCTCTCTCATTGTACATGCCTCAGTAGTCTCTGTTGTTCTCCACTCTGTTTCCTCTGTTCTGTAGTTTCTACAGTACCAAGGAAAATTTATGCAGGATAACTTTTATTTCAAAAGTTGTGTTTGCTTTTCAGTTCTTCTCATCTGCTTTAGTTGTTGTTATCTAGTGTGCCATCAAGACAACTATAATTTATTGCACCACTATGAACAACAGATCAGAACTTTGCCCTATACTGCTCCATCATCGCACTCTCTGATATACTCAAACCCATTGTTATAGTCATTGAGCCACGTACCTGAGGATCTTCCTTTTTCCCTCTGACCTTTCCAAGTGTGATGTCTTGTCTTTTTTCCAAAGACTGAGATGAAGTTTCACAATCCTTACCTCTAAAGATCACCCGGTTACACTTGCTCCAAGATACACTTATTTGTTCTTTTGGCAGTCCATAGGATATTCATTACTCTTCTGTTCCTTGTTTTAATAATCTTCAGCACAATTTTATTTGTATGTATTAAAAATGACATTGTTCATTAATTTCCACATTTTGCTGGATCACCCATTTTGGGGAATGGGAAGAAATATGGATCTATTTCAATCAGTTGACCAAATAACTATCTTCCAAATCTCACAATAAACTTGCGAACATGTTCAGGAATGCGTTTGATGTATCTGTATTCTCAAACATGCCTACTGGTACTCTATCAGTTTTTGGACCCTTATTTTATGCCAGTGCCTTGTGCAACTTGAATTTCCTCCTTAATTACCACTGGTTTTTGATCATATGCTCCTTTTAGTGTCAACAAATAATTTTTGGTACAGTAACTCTGTATATTCTTTATATCGACTTTTCTGTTCCCCGCCCCCACGAGATTGCCTATCTATGTGTTGATTATGCTTACTTTTTTGTTCAAATCCTCAGAAAGACATATCTTAATGACTTAAGTCTTTATGTGCTAATTCCAGTATCTGTGTCATCCTTTGATCTATTTCTTTTGATTGTTTCTTTTCCTAGTTGTGGATTATACTGTGTTGGTTTTTCCACACATTTTGAGTGATACATTGCTGGGAAAATGGACTTGCTCTCTTTCTTTAAATGTTTTTTTCTGGTATAGAAATTGGACCAGCTTGATCTCAGTGAGATTTGGTTTTGGACACTATGAGTGTATCTAGAATGACCCACTAAATCAAATTAACAATTTTATTTTTGTAAGTTTTTGTTTGTTTGTTTTTGTGTACCACGGAGTTGGAATCAACCCATAGCAGATCCTCCAGTAGCTTTTCAGAGGCAATAAATCAGACAAGAAGAGATTGTCCACTTTTTCCCTCAAGGCATCTGAATTTAAACCATGTGCCTTTTGTTTGGCAGGACAGCTATTTAATTAGACTTACTCATAAAATGAAATTATTTTAATATTCATAGTATTCACTGAAGTCTATTTACTCTAACCTCCATTTCTCCCAAACAATACAGTTACCCAGAATTTATCTTTCAATTAATAGGCCCCAATAATTATTTTTTCCTCAAGTTTCAAATAGTCTTTTTTTTTATGTTTCAGATAGTCTTGGTCTCACATTACACAACTGAATATTGATCCAAATATTGAAGGGAATTCATAAGTAGACATGTAAAGCTTCTTGCCTACATAACTCTTTCCTGTATAATCTTTCATTAAAAATTCCAGTCAGTTCCAGAGTTCCAAATTCTAAGTCTCTTTCTCAGCCTCAGTAGATTACTGTTCTCTGCAAATATAACAACAGCCCAAACATCTCTGGCCTGAAATGTGTAGGTTGTTTTCCTTCATTTTAAAAAAATTATCCTGACAACCAAGAAGACAGCAGCGGGAGAAGCAGTGTAAAGTTCCGGAGGAGCATTGAGCCACATTAAAAAGGGCCACCATGGCCCTCCACAGGCCACAGTGTATCTATACTTGAACAGTTAAACAGTTGGCTAATAGTCTTCAATATAGATGGAAGCAACATCAAGAGGACAGAGATTCTCAGAAAAACATGGGTGAGTATGGCTTCAGCCAGCTCCTTACCACTGAGCCCACTCTGCTCAGCCCCACGGGGCCACCATGGCTGGAGCCCGGGCAAGGGTCCCCTCACCTGGACTAGGCAGTGGGTGCTGGGCCCTGTGACTGGTGCGACAGAGTCTCTACAAGGCCAGCGGCAGCTGAGGCCCCTAGTGCAGGAGGGGATAGCAAAGTGGGTGGTCAGTGGCACTGTGGAGCTGCAGGAGGTAAAGGACTGGATCTGAGAGAGCATCTTGCTTCTAGGTCAGAGAAGAAAAGATCCTCAACACAATGAAATGATACAGTGACTGTAGCAATGGACTGAGTGTGTCTCTAATTGTGGGGATGGCGTAGGATAGGGCAAGGGTTAGATCTGGTTTTCATAGAATTGCTGTGAGCCATAAAGAGAGCTCTGCTGGCCTCGTGGACTGAAAGTGATGCTACCAAGCCAAAGCTGGGTGATTTTAATCTGTGGCCCTCGGACCTGGTTTTAATTGTTCTTGGTCAAACATTCTTTAAAGTGGTGTATAACTGATCTTTAAATTGGCTGTACAGAGTTAACTCGTGGTTGTTGTGATGCTAAACACTGTGCCACTGATGTGTCAAATGCAATAATGATTATAGATGGTGGACAGTGTTTGGTAGTGCTCCCAGATTAAAACAGGCTTGGAAGCAGGAGTGGTATCCACTTCTGAAATAGCTTACCTCCAGAAATGCTATGAACTTAGAGAAACAAAGAAAGTTATATAAGTGTTCAGGTCTTTCATTCATAGGGTCACTATGAGTTGTCTACGACTCAGTGACACTTAACAACAATGGATCCTGGACAGCACATCTCCTCAATGTGTCTTATCTTTTTCTTTCTTGACTACTGCTGCCAAGAACTATTTTGACCTAGGGTGTGTCTGTTCACCACTCTCAAATCTTCTTCTCCATTTGTAGAGGAGAAGGGTAGTGATGCCTCCTTTGGGTTGCAGGTGGGCCACTTGGTGAAGGGAAGGAGGTTAATGGTGGCAGCATTGTAGCCACGAATGCTGTCTCCAGCCTTGGTCTCAAGTGGAGCACAGGGTCTAGACCCTGGGGGAGCTTTGCTTGGGGGAGTGCCACCTGGCCCCCAAGGATTGCCACCCAGCCTCCTGAGAGAGCCACCTGCTCCCCTCCCCCGCCCAGAGCCACCAAGCCCCCAAAGAGAGTCATCAGGTCACTGGGGAGAGCCAGTGACCTGAAAGTGGCTTAGATTCTCAGAAAAACATGGGTGAGTATGACTTCAGCCAGCTCCTTACCACTGAGCCCACTCTGCTCAGCCCCACAGGGCCACCATAGCTGGAGCCCGGGCAAGGGTCCCCTCACCTGGACTAGGCAGTGGGTGCTGGGCCCTGTGGCTGGTGCGACAGAGTCTCTACAAGGCCAGCGGCAGCTGAGGCCCCTAGTCCAGGAGGGGATAGCCACTTTCCTCCACCTCCTCTAGTATATCTGTAAGTAACACCTCCAAAGCCCTTCTCTTTGTAACTCACAAGTTTGTTCTCTCTATTTTTGCTCCTTTTCCTATAGATAACCTGAACACGGAGTCTCACTCCAGAATTGAACCCTGAGCCCAATTCCCTCACCGGACTCTCCTTGGCAAACACTTTGCAGTCCAGAGGGCAGAAAACATCAGGAAACTAAATGAACAAGAAGACATGCAGCTTTAACTCGGGACCACCAGTAAAGTGTTAAAGTGGGCTTCCCTTCCCACTTAAACTCAATGCCCCTGTTCAGCATGAAGAAGCCAGAGAGTCTGCACCCTATTCCTAAATGAAAAACCCACAAATGGAAAAGATAATTTATTTGTTAAAAAAAAATAGTCACCATTAGACTATGCACACCATTACCCTGTCTTTTCTCATCCCAGCTGGATCTTTCTCATTCCTTTCACCCACTCCCTACACCCACCAAATTGTGCAGCCCTGTGATTCTATCCCTGCCCATCCTCACTCTTCTGCTCCCAAACCTTACCTCCTTGGATCTCCGTACATGTTTTTTACAGCAACAACAACTGAATAAATAAATGAATGAATGAATGAATGGTACACCCACTCTGGAAAAAAAAAGAGGGGGTTTGCTTTGAATAAATCATTGACCATACACACACCAAAAAAAAAATTATCCAATTGTATTCCAATGCCTATGAAGAACTACTTTCATACATTTTCTAGTATTATAGCTTGTACCTTATACTAGATATTTATCCTTTGGTCATAGTTAAAATCAGAAGCCTTAATAATTTCAAGTTGGAAAACCTGAAACACAGAGAAATTAAGCAAATAGCTCAAGTTCCTAGCAGAGCTAGAATCTGAATCTATTCAGTTTATCTCGAGTATACTATCTATTAGAGTCTGATGATGATCGGTTTAGTATATTTTTATATAATTTTATATAGTCTCAAATTACTGAAATTAAAATGGGAAAAAATGAGTTTAATGTAATAGACCATGGATAGTGTTCTGTCAGCCAGGGTTTATGGCAAAATAAAAAATAGAACATAGAATTATGTGACCATGGTAACAGCAATGACTTTATGTTCTCCAGCCAGAAAGAAACAAAGCCAAAAGTACACAATTGCTTGGCTTTTCAAATATGATTGTTCAGATTATGCCACCTATCATGAGCACTAAATATCCAAATTATCTCCTCAAACGGCTAGTGAAGCTTTGAGGAGCTGCTTTGACTCAGTTATTTGTATATTTAATAAGCTTTAATCTCTGTTTTACTTCAGAAATAAACCTTAGTGAACGGAACTTAAACCACATTGGTGCCATCATTTTTGTAAGTCTTTAATCCTTGATAAACTTTGTTTTGTTTTTGTCTAATCATCAGGGCTCAAAATCATAGCACTAAATTCCTTTTGCAACAATTTCTTCAAAATGTAGAATTTAGAATAATTTCCAGAATATTGTCAGACTCATAAAAATGTCTAGTTTCATTGCTCACAATACCACTTAATATTTCTTATTATATAACAGCCCAGTAAAAATAAGACAAAAAATTTCCCTAGAACAGATAATTTAGGCTTTCATCTCCACATTATCTTAAGATTCTGTGAAATCTAATTCTTATTACCAAGTTACAAAACAATTCTTTGAGTTACCGGTTATAAATCATTACATATTTGAAAGGCATATGTGCCTCTGTAGAAAACTTTAAAAAGCACTAAACCCTAACCCTAACCCTAACCCTAACCCTTGACTCTCCACTCTACCAAGCATGATGTTCTTCTCCAAATACTGGCCCCTCCTGACAACAAGCCCAAAGTATCTGGTATGGAGTTTCAAAATCCTAGCATCTGAGAAATTACCAGCAGCCAGGAAATAAAATTTGGTGGGTAAAGGGAGGGGGTAAAGGCAATGAAAACGATCTGATAAAGACTTGAAAAGACAAAGCAATTAATGGACATAGTCCAATGGTAATTAGTTTTTTTAATTTAATT
>NW_006400004.1:823915-831052 GCF_000299155.1 Elephantulus edwardii
GACAATAGTAACTCAAAAGATCATATAGGAACCTTGTTATTGTTGTGTGACATCCAGTAGGAACCTTAGGAAGCTATAACTTTATGTTCGTGGAGAAGGAACAACGCAGAGGGTAAGAAGGAATGCACAGCTTGAAGAATCTTGTATCAATAAACTACACATGTAGAAATTGGTGAATTAGTACACGCTTTGATGTATATATTCTCAACAAGAAGATTAATTTTCTAAAATTGAGAGTAAAAGAAAAGATTTTTTTAAAGAGGTACAATGCATTTTCATCTCTTTTGTAATGGAGTGCAGTACAGATTGAAACATCTTTTACTTTTCTTTGAAGTTATTTTCTCAGTATGCCTTCAGTTCACTGGGTCTCTAATAACTTTAATATGACAGCCTCCTAATTTTTTAAAAACCTTATACCCCATTCTTTGTTATATACACTTTCTGAAGCCACTGTGATTAGTGTCTGCTGTTTGATCATCAGGACTGTTTTACATACTTTTATCAGTATAGTGGACAAAAGGAGTGTTCTACAAAATCCCAGTTGTCTAGTTCCCTTCAGACTGTTAAAAAGGAGTCTTGACAAATATACTCAGTTAGCTGTAATATATCTGTGAATCATTTCTTCTTCCTGATGACTATGGGGAAAAAAAGATTTTTATAAGCTAAAAAGCTACAAATTATAGACCTCAATTGGTGCTACTATTTGGTTATATGTGTAATATTTTACTATTATCTACTCTTTTCTGCAAGTGTGAGACCAATCAATTAAATTTTAACATGTCACTTATTAATACACATTCAGGAACTGGAGAAATCAGGGTGGTTTAGATTTGGGTTAGAACTCAATTTAGTACTGGATCTTAATATGCCCCTATTTTAATGAGAGGAATTATGCATCAGTGTTGGAGCCTAGCAAGTTATGGTTTAACAAGGGCTTTTAGCAAGATTGAGACCCACTAAATAAAGGGCATATTCCCTGGGGTAAGCAACCTTAGTCCGAGCATGGCAGAAGAGACTCACTAACTAGCTATGTTCCGAGGAATCCTTTACAGAATCTAGAAAAATACAGTAATACTGTGTTCATTTACCATCACATTTACCTTCACATTAAATGCATTCATAATTAAGATAGTACAACTTACCGTTTCTGTGTGGTAAAATGCTTAAGGCTAATGTCTTATTTTCAGAATTTTTTGAAAAGCAAATGAATCTGAATTTTCACCTAATGTATTTCTATGGAAAAGTGCAGCCCAGTATGACACCTACTGGTGCAGCAGACCTAATACAATGTGACAGAGACAGCAGCCAAGAGTGTGCTTAAACCTCCTTCTGAGCTGCCCTAGATTTGCTACAATCCATGGCCAGGTGGTGCTGAGAATCACAAAGTGCTGATTACTTTTTCTCTCTTGAGATTAAAAGTTTCCAGCCTTGTAGAAGAAAAACAAGCAAACAAAAAAACAAACCACTAATGATACTGAGATAAAAGGTGTTTAATATTATTCCAGATACTGTATAGCCACCAAAACTGAACTGATAGACTTAAGTTATTTATATTGAAGATAAAGCCTAATTTAAAATAAGTAACTTTTTATTTCACTGACTTGTTAATTTGTGTCATAGAGTCACCTGTGACTCATAGTGACCCTGTGTATGATAGCTCTGAATTCTGTCCTATCCTGCACCAATCTCACTATCTTCAACATATCTGCCCCTACTACCCCAGTCACTGTGTCAATCCATCTCATCCAGGGTCTTCCTTTCCTGTGTTGTCCCCACACCCTTCCAAGCATGATATCTGTCCCCAAGTACCAATATTTCCTGTCCACAAACCAAAAGTATGTGATACAGAACTTCAAAATCCTTACCTCTAGAGAGTAACTTGGTTTCACCCTATCCAGAGAAGACCTGGTTTGTTCTCTTGGCAGTCCATAGTATGTATGTTTAATACTCTTATCCAGCACCACAACTCAAAGATATCAATTCTTCTTCTGTGACACTCTCATTGTCCAGCTCTCTGATGCATAGGAAGTAATTGTGAAGATCATTGTCTAGATTAGGTGCACCTTAGTCTCTAGGCTAACATCTATACACTTCAGCATTCTGGAGAAGTCTCCAACAGAATATTTTCCCCAGTGTAATTATCTTTTGATTACTGGGATGCTGATTCCAAGAGTGCTGATTTTGGACTCAAGCAAGATGAAATTGTTAACAATCTCAATCTCTTCTCCATCTATCATGGTGCTGCTTCTTGGCCCAGTGATGAAAATCTTTGTTTTTTTATGTTGAGCTTCAATCCATATTGAAGACTTTCTGTAGCAGATGCTTCAGATCCCCCTCAGTTTCAGCTAACAAGGTTGTGCCATGTACATAATGCAAGTTGTTGATAAGTCTTCCCCCAATCCTGATGAGATATTCCTCCTTATAAAGACCAACCTCCAAAATGTTCTGTTCCACATATAGATAGATGCACCTCTGATGTACTCCTTTCCTGATTTTGAACCATGCAATATTTTCTTGATCTGATGACTGCCTCTTGGTCCAAATATAGGTTTCTAATGAGCACAGTCAGATGTTCTGGAGTTCCTATTCTTCTCAAGGTTAGCCACAATTTGTTGTGATCCACACAGTCAAATTCCATTGCATAATCAAGGAAATATATATATACACTCTTCTGCTTCTCCGCTTTCAGCCAAGATTTATTTCACATCGGCAATGATGTCCCTCTTCTAAACTCAGCCTATAATCTGTTTATGTATTGCACCAGTCAATTTTGGGTAATCTTCAGGAAGATTTTGCTTGAGTGTAATATTAGTGATATTGTTTGATAATTTCCATACTCTGTTGGATCATCCTCTTTTGGAATGGGAATAAACATGGATATTTCCCAGTCAGCTGGCCAAGTAGCTGACCTCTGGTTTTCTTGACACAACTTGGTGAGCATGTCCAAGGAAGCATCTATTTGCTGAAATATGTCAATGGTATTCTATCAATTCCTGGGGCCTTGTTTTTAGTCAATTCCTTCAGAACAACTTGAGATCCTTTATCACCATTGCCTCTTGGTCATATGCTGTTTGATTAAATTCTTCTGTCAGTAATTTCTATCTTCTTCTGATGCACTCTGGATCATTCAATATTCTGCCCATAGTATCTTTAAGTATTGCAGCTTGAGGCTTGAATTTGTTCTTCAGTTTCTTCAGCTTAAGAAATTAAGAAATGCGGAGTCAGTTTGTCTCTTTTGATTCTCTGACTCTAGCTCTACACATTTCATTATAGTACTTTGTCTTCCTGAGCTTCCCTTTGAATTCTTCCGTTCAGCTTGTTAACTTCTTGGTTTCTTTCCTTTGCTTTGGCTTCTTGGCACTCTAGTGCAATATTTAGAGTCTTAATCATCAAAACATAAGGTGCTGTAACAAAGAGGACAGAATATTGGTAAAGTATTTTGACAATGAATGTGATTATCATAATGTGAATTTTGGTTGTGTTTTGCATTCATTACATTACATGATTAAATTCTGCAAAAATTATTCCCAAAATATGCAGTTGTTTCTACCATACATTTTCAATAAATTGTTTATGAGTAACATATAGTAGGTTCTGACTCATAGTGATTCTATGCACCAGAGTGCAAAGCAGTGCCTTGTTCTGTGTCATCTTCACAGTCATTTTAGTTTACTGTGGTAGCCACTATGTTATTCATATATTTAGCAGCATCAGGATGGATGGTGAAGAGATTGAGATTGTCAACAACTTTAGTTTGCTTGTCTCCACAGTCAACACCCTTGACACCAGTATCCAGGAAATTAAAAGACATATTGCGATGGGAAAGTCTGCTGTTGGGGACCTCTCCAAAGTACTGAAGAGCAATGGTGTCACTCTGGATACTAAGGTGCACCTGATAAAGGCCATGGTCTTTGCAATCATCTGTTACGCATCAGAGAGTTGGACAATGACAAGGGAGGATAGAAGAAGAATTGATGCCTTTGAGGTTTGGTGCTGGAGAAGAGTATTGAATATACCATGGACTGCTAAGAGAACAAACAGGTTCATCCTGGAGAGGGTTAAACCAGGCTGCTCCTTGGAGGCAAGGATTCTGAGGTTTTGTCTGACATACTTTGGACACGTTGTAAGGAGGGACCGGTCCTTGGAGAGGGACATCATGCTTGGGAAGTTGGAGGGACAGCGCAGGAGAGGAAGGTCCTCTATGAGGTGGATTGATTCAGTGACTGAGGTAATCGGGTGGGTGTGTCAGAGGCAGTGCGATTGACACAGGATAGAGCAGAGTTTAGGGCTGTTGTACAAAGGGTTGCTATGAGTTGCAAGTGACTCAACGGCACATAACAACAACAACAACAACAACTCTTTATTTTAGCAAGTATGACATCTTTTTCTAGGAACTGCTTCTTCCTGATAATAGGAGATCTAAAGTGAGTCTCACTATCGTCATATCTAAAAAGCATTTATTCTGTCTGTATATCTTCTAAGACTTGTTCTCCTGGCAATTCATGGTATATTCAATATTATTTACCAACATCATAATTAAAAGTTATCAATTCTTCACATGCACCCGAGGCACTGAGAAGTCACATTTTGGATCAAGTATGTCTTATTAGTCATCAAAGTAACATCTTTGATTTTTTAATATTTTTAAAATATCTTCAGCTGTGTAATTTCCCAGTATAATGTATCCTTTTATTTTATGTACTTCTGCTTCCAAGAATGTTGTTTGTGGAGCCAAGTAAAAGGAAATCCTTGACAAACTTAATCTTTTTCCTATTTATCATGCTGTTGCTTATTAACTTGGTTGTAAGGTTTTGTTTTCTTTGTATTGAATAGTAATCCATATTGAATATTTTAATCTTTTTTCTTCTTCATTCAAAGTTGCTTTTGTTATTGTTATGTGCCATCAAGTCACCTGTGACTCACAACGACCCCGTGTATAACAGCTCTGAGCCTTGTTCTATCCAGAGCCAACCTCACCATCTCCAACACACTTATCCCCATTACTCCCTTCACTGAGTCAATCTATCTCAAAGGTCTTCCCCTCTTGTGCTGTCCCTCTACCCTCCCAAACATAATGCCCCTCTCCAAGGACAAGTCCCTTCTTGCAACATGCCCAAAGTTTGCCAGATAGAATTTCAGAATCCTTGCCTACAAGGAGCAGCAAAAGATGAATTGCATTGGGAAAGTCTACTGTCAAGGAAATCTCCAGAGTACTGAAGAGCAAAGATGTCACTCTGGAGACTAAGGTGTATCTGATTCAGGCCATGTTCAGTTACGTGCTATGCATCAGAAAACCGGGCAATGACTAGGAATGCTAGAGTAAATAGGTATAGACAAAGGATACAGCCCTGCTGCACTCTTTTCTTGATTTTAAATCATATATTATTCCATTGCTCTGTTCCAAAAACAGCTTCTTGGTCTAAACATAGGTTTCACACAAAACTATTAAGTGTTCTGGGAACCTCATTATTCTCAATTTTAGCCATAATTTGTTGTGATACACACAATCAAATGCTTTTGTATAGTCAATAAAACATGGGTAGACATCCTTCTGGTGTTCTCTGTTTTTAGCTTGAATGGGTGGAAGGACACTGCAGAAGAAGGAGAGCCTGGATGAGATGGATTGACAAAGTAACTGAAGTAATGGGAGTAGGAGTCAGAGACTGTGAGATTGGCTCAGTATAGGGGAGGATTTAGCGCTGTTGTGCATTAAGTCATAGTAAACTCAATGGCATTTTTAAAAAAAGAAAAAATAATATATTTCTACTGAAACACTACAAAAACATTTTATAGACTGTCATTTTGATGTCACCCCACTCTGATACTGTCACCAGTGTGGTCCATATCCCCTGAATCCTCTTATGTTTTCTAACTTTTTTCTGTTTCAGCTGGAGTGCTGGTAATCAGTCACCTGTGGGATTTCTTCTCACTTGCTTCTTGGTGCTTATGAATCTACAGCACCCTCTAGAGAAACTTTGAAGAAGATTTTAAAAAACAAAAACAAAACACACCCTCACCCATGAGCCCAATGACTTCATTTTGCATAGCTGCAAATATAATCCTAATTCTTTTTTGCATACATGCACTCACTATCCCTTGAGTTTCCTGTCTTCTTTTCTGTGTAACCTTGCTCAGGACTTATTTTTCCATATTGTTGTTTCATTTTTCAAATGATATTCTAATGTCTGCAATGCATTTAGTCAAGGTACTTGTAGCATTTTTTGTGTGTGCTGATTTACCCTGGTTCATGCATGTACATCCTCCTTCTTTTGAAAAGAAAGTTATCATATTGAAGAGGAAAGGGGGAAATTGCAAGAAGATAGTGTACATCACTTTAATTAGATATATATTGATTTACTATGATTATGCACTTTGCATTATGCATTATATATTATTCATTCTGTTGTGCTTAGCGTCACTGTTCATTGAAACGAAGTCACTGGCACCTAACAACAATAAAGCATGATGCTTTGGGGAATTTCCTGTGTCACCTTTGAGCATTCCTCTTGAATCTTCAAATATCACTGGAGATGGCATCTTTCATGTTGCTTTACTCTCCAAAAATGTCAGATTTGAACCTTCCACCTCCTGTGCAGCAGTTAATATGACATTATGCTTCTTGAGGCAGACCACAGCTAAACTACAAACAAGGATATGCATAAATTCAATATGTATGCCTTTTTAAAGTTTGCTGAGAAAAGAACTTGCTAGATAGCATCACAGATTTGGGGAATAATTTACTTTGGCATTATATGCATTGAAGATACCTGGACCTTACTAGGATATTCTTATGCCAAATAAATATATAAACTTTAAAAACCCACTGTTGCAGCCTAAGCAATTTATATGTAGTTGCTGCCATTAATGGGGTTATAGAATGAAGCCCTATTATAACTACTTCATGTTGAATGACTCTGATGAGAAAATTGTGTGAGTTTTAAAATATATGGTATATAAACATTTTAGCTTTGTTTTTTATTTTAGTTAGTTTTCATTTTTCCCATATTCTCAATGTACAAAACTTTTTTTAAATTTTATTTTATTATTTTTGCGTGAGTGTACCGTCAAATCAGATCTGACTGGTACAGGAGGAGATTGTCCCTCCTTCCCCGGCAGAGCATCTGGTGGATTCGAACC
>NW_006400004.1:831278-832928 GCF_000299155.1 Elephantulus edwardii
TTATAAAAAAAATCTTCTCTCAAAAACATTTTACTACGTATTATGATTTTCCAGCGATAAAATAAGAAATTTAACTAAAAATATTCCATGACTCTTTAGTCATGTAATTATATATAAAGTCTACATACAAAATTGATGTCTGTTTGCTTTATTCCAGAGGAAAAAATGTTCCATAGTTTCCATTAGAGTTTCAAAAGGAGATTTTTCTAACAAAAGCATGGAATGATCCATTTGTGAAATTATTAGCTTCATATATGTATACCATAAAACTTAAATTAACTCCTATATTTCTATGAATTATAGTTGAAAAAGGGAAAGACATTCTAAGTGCAGTGTTAAAAAGAAGTTGAAGAGTAAGGCATGGCTTCTAATAGGTTTACACAAGCTTCCAGTGGGCATAGATCAATTAGAATACCCTGTTTTCTTGGATTCCGCTCACAGAGGCCACTTGTTATTGCTTCATCACTCACTGTTAGGGAATATTTTCATTATTTTAGAGTTTGAAAACAAATTTCTGAATTATACTATAGGAAAGTATGAGAGAAAAGTAAATGTATTTTTATTATACAGATTAGAGAAAATTAGTAAGTATCTCCAAGTAAGTACTTTTTTTAAGGTCTATGAAACTCATAAAACCTCAGAATAGTAGATAAATGCACAAGAGTTAGAGGTAAGATGAGCTACTTGAAGGAAAAAGTAGAACCCATAAAAACCCCCAAAAACTATTGATCTAAAAAATTCATTGATTTTCTTGCTTCGTTCTTTGTGACTAGATCTTTATACTTCTCATTAGGAATATGATTAAATTAAAAAATATATTTTTGTGTCATTAAGCAGGATGTTCAAAAGATTGTGGAAAAAATGTTGTTTGGATGCATATGGTTACTGAGCACACATGTTTTTGAAAATTTTTAATTTATGCCTGCCTTAGCAACACAGATGCCCTTTGAAAAGTTATCCTGGGATACTCTTGTTTCCTGTAGGTTGTTTGTTTTCAAGAAAATATTTTCACTGGATTAGCAGAATATGATTTGCTCTAATACTATCAGTTGCAACTAAACCTAACCCCATCCTCACTCACTCATTATCACTGAGTAGAAACTGACTCATAGCTCACCCTCCACTAGGTTTCCCAGACTGAAATCACACAGGAGATTGTCCACCATTCTGTCTCTAACCCACCATTGGATTCTAATCGTCAAGTAGGCATAGCCTTTGTATTAGCACCACGATATGCTGCTGTGTATCATACAGTAGAAACTGTGCCATAGCTGATCCTCCAGCAGGATTTTACAGGCAGTTAATTGCACTAAGAGATTGCCTATCCTTCTCCCATGGAGCAGCTGGTGGATTCGAACTGCAAGCCTTCAAGATTGCAATAAAATACCTTACCATTCACCCATCAGAGTTCCATTTACTACATAACAAGTCATGACATAATGTTTTATTGCGGTTTTGCTTTGCTTTATCCCAGTAACTAATGATGTTGTTGTTATGTGCCGTCTAGTCGCTTGCAACTCATAGCAACCCCATGTATAAGAACCCTAAACACCAATCTCTCCCGTGCCAACCTCACCATCTCCATCATACTCATTCCCACCACTCCAATCACAGAATCAATCCAACTCATAGAGGGTCTTCCTCTCCTGC
>NW_006400004.1:833920-839144 GCF_000299155.1 Elephantulus edwardii
CCAAGAGGGTTGATTATGGAAACGAACAAGTTGAAATTGTGAACAATTTTAATCTCTTTCCCATCTCTCATGATGCTGTCAATTGTCCTGTGGTGAGAATCTTTGTTTTCTTGACAGACAGGCTTCAGTGGAGTTTCCATATTAAGATAGACTAAGAAATAGGACTGGCCTTTCACTTGTGAAATCACCAGTCTTTGAAACTCATTGAAGGCCAGAGGATAGACAAATCTCTGATCTTATTTAAAAGTTGTGTCCTGGTTTTCCTTTTGCTAGCAATTTGGTTTTATTTCATTAAGAAATATCAACAGATAATTTATTCATTTCTCCAATGCATATAGATTGAAAACTCCAAAAATAGTAATTTACATTAAGAATCTAGTCTACCTTCCATCTTAATAAAAGCGTAATTACTATTGACAAATCAAAAGTATTGCATTTTAAATTCCAAATCAGTAAAACATATAATGTTTTAAGGATGATGTTATTTTTTTTTCCAATGGAAACTGTCTACTCCTCCAACTAGAATCATAAGCAGGAAAAGCTCCTTTAAAAAAGAAAAAGTAATTTTTACAAGGCAATCAGACTCTATTTCACAGCATTCAATTGACTGATTTTCTTGACAAGCTTCAATAGTAATATCTCTTCTACTGTGTTTGGAAAATACCAAACATTTATCAAGTAACCTTGAGGATAATTCTCCTTTTACATGTATTGTTTTCTAAAAGAGGAGAAGCGGCATATTATAGTTTACCTCATCTTTCATTAAATCACTTAGTGTTAGGAGAAAACACTGTCATTTTTGTCAGTCTTCTTAAATTGTTAAGATAGGAGATTTCATTTTAGTAAATTAAGTAATTAGTTCATGAAGATTTAAGCACTTTTCCAAACTTAACAAACATTTTATTTTTCTATCCTACTCAAGTACAAAAATATTAGCCAAAAATCACTATGTGTTATATAAGCCTCTGGCCAGATTTTTTTAACCATAAATTTTGATAAAGCAGATATTTAAAGTTTAGCAATTTCATACTTGGTTAAAAAAATCTATACAACCCTTGCCCTTCTATTTTAATGAGAATAATATATCAAAGGGACAGTGAAGGAGAAAAGAGATCATTAAAATGAACCAAAAGATATGAACAATGAAAAATTCATAAGCAGAACCAGAAGCATTGACTAATGGAAACAGAAGATGATGTGGGGTGATATCTGAAACAAATGTTGCAGAAATAATCCAGGAGAAGTAATTGAATGATTGTGATTCATTATTATGAATAGATGGTTAGTGGGAGTTAAAGGATATTAGCAATACATCTGTTCTTACTTACCACCTCCTTAAAACTAGATAATAGTGTATTAAATGTCCCTAGTAAGTTGATAGCATTAGAAATGTATTAAGAACATTGGCTATTCTTTAATGCATCTTTAAGACTAAAGAAAAAAAGAATTAAAAAATAAAAATTATTAAAGATTAAATAAAGATACATAGGATTCATACTATATATATATGTTTAGAATATATTGTCATATTCTCTGTATTTGTTAGTGTAAACCCGTCAACTATAAACAACTAGTATCTTCAAATTGTTAACTGACTTAAAACCACTATGTTTTTGTTGATTGCCTTCAAGACGAGCACAACTCATAGAGACCCTATGAACGAAAGACCTGAAGCCCCTCTACAACTACCAACAATTATCAAGTTCATTATAGTCAGTTATAAAAGAAGACAAGCACATATAGTATAACTAATTAATTGTAGTTGAGTTGATTTGGACTCAATGATCTTTTACATGTCAGAGTATGTAAAAACAGTGTGATCAGCACAGTTCTGGACATGTCTGACCTTTAAAAACTAGAAAAATCAATAAAATTCAAAAATATAATTCCCTAGGTATATTTTAATCTGAATTATATGAAATAAAAATATGAAATAAACTAATATTTGACCATTTACAACTTGTAAAAATTATAATTTTATATGGTTAAACTTAGTAATTACTGGTGAAGAGCAATTGAAAGTCTGAGTATTAGAAACATAATAAAAGAAACAAAACAGATATGGCATCAAGAATAAGTATTATGTTATTTAATTATATGTTTCCCATAAGTGGGAAGAGTCACCATTTACAACATCTACAACACAAAAGCAATTCCTATGAGGTCATACATGAACTCCAAGCTTTCCACATCAACAACTATCTTAACATCAATTGTATCTCCCATGGCTCTCACTATTCCACTACTGGGTATGCTAACTAATTGCAATGGCCACACAGAGCTTACATCATATTCACTATTACTGGATTTATTATGAAAGTGAGCACGTTACGATTCAGGTAGAAAGCAGTGTAGTTCTCAGTCAGTATTACATCTCAGGCATGCTAGTCAATGTTAGAAAACTCTCTGAAACTCATTACTATCAAGTTGGAACCAACTCATAGCTTATCTTCCAGTGAGTTTCTAGGAGGCTATAAATCACATAGAAAAAAAAAATCACATAGAAAGAGATTCTTAGTTTTTTGCCCCATGAAGCTGCTGGTAGATTCTAACCACCAGAAAATATACCCCTCTGGGTTACCAGTGCAACTCCTTACAACGTGCATCATCAGAGCTCAAAACCCTTTTGTTGTTGTTGTTTTTATGTGCCTCTGAGTTTGAACTGACTCATAGCTAATCGTCCAGCTGGTTTTCAGAGAAAGTAAATTACACAAGAGGAGATAGTCCATCTTTCTTGGACAGAGATGCTGATGTATTCAAGCCAGTTATCTTTGGGTCAGCAGTGCAATTTCTTACAACAAAGTGACCAAAGCTCCCTGACCTGCCATTTAAAGGGTCCCCCTGTCCTCTCAGCAGCCCTCCTTTAAGTCTGGGTGAAGGTTCGACTCTGATTGAACAGGGTATCAGCTCTAGTCCAACGCTGTCTTACATGGTCCTCTGGTTGTATTTTATCTCTGTGGCTTCGGCTGCTGCTGCTGTCTTGCATAGGAATCTCTGGCACAGAAGAATGTTCTGCCCTCTCTACTTATTTCTTGACAGTAGCAAGATTCCTATGTTCTCCTTGTAAACCAGCTGAATGCACCAAACAGAATGGAAAAAATGACCAATCCCCTTCTGAGTAGTCTACACACCCTATAAGCATGTTTCCACACAAGATACTACTATTACATCATTGGAACAGTTCAGCTTAATGGTAAGAAATTGTGCCGTCAACATAAAGGTACACAGGTTGAATCCACTAGCTGCTCTACTGTAGAGAAAAATGGGCAATCTCTTCCCATGCAATTTGCTACCTCTGAAAACCTGACCAGAGAGGGTCAGTTCTGGATTGGATCCAACTCGACGTTACACCACAACAACCTAGCCTATGCATGTGAGAGTCAGACAATGAATAAAGATGACAGAAGATGAAACAATGCCTTTAAATTGTGTTGTTGGTGAAGAATATTGAATATTCCATGGACTTTCAAAAGAACAAACAAATCTGTCTTAAAGGAAGTCCGACCAGAGCTCTCCTTGAGGAAAGGATGGTGAAATTTTGGTTTATTTTGGGCAATTCTCACGAGAAGCAAATCCATGTACAGAGGCATCATGCTGGGCAAGTGCAAGGTCAGAGAAGGGAAGGAAGACCCTCACAAGATAGAATGGCAGTAACTACCACAATGAGCTTAAGCTTAATTTTAAGTTGATTTGCTTACGAAGTTTGTATATATTGTGCTTCACACTATCCTTCATTCACAATGTGCTTCATATGCATAATTCCCGTGCATTATGTTCTATAAAATTATTACCATTGGACCTTGTCCATGATTACCCTGTCTTTTCAGATCCCAGATCCTTCCATTTCCTTCATCCCTTCCTCAGTCCATCTTGTTAAAGGTTTCTCTTTCTCTGACCCTCCACCTTTCCCATCATGATGTCTTATTCCAAGGATTGGTTACCATGCTTTTGCACAGGAGCACTCTGAATGAACTTCCTCAAAGATAAATTTGTTTGTACTCTTTCTTTTGCTGTCATCTTTATCTTTGTCTGACTTTAAAATGAATAGATGTTTCAGAAACAACTTAAAATATCATGACTTATATAGACATACACCTTAATCTTTTAACAAACTTCATTGTTGTTTAGCACTTTTGAAAGGTCCTTAACAGCTGATTTTTCCAATGTAACATGTCTTTTTTAATTTATTATTTCTTCACAGTTGTTGCTATAAGTGCTGACTGTTGATCCAGGTAAAACTAAATTGTTGACAAATCTAACCTATTTTCCATCTTGCCCATTGATCCAATAGTTTTTTTGTTTTCTTTTTGGGCCATTTTCAACACAGCTTTTAATGGAGGTGGTTTGGTTTTGGTGGTGGTTGTTTTTTTGTTTGTTTTGTTTTTCCAAGGAACAGAACCAATTTATCTGGGTTTTGGTCACTTTTTTTATTTTAATGAAAGTTTACAGATACTTTGGATTTCTATTCATTCATTGTTGCACACTTTCCTCCCTGCCCATCCATCCCCCAGTTCACTTTTCTCTTTGAAAAGTAAAACAAAAAAATAATAATAATAATCTTTCATTGTTATACAATCCCCCCAAACCCAGTCCACTCCACTATGCAGCTTTCATTCTGGATTCTTGTCATGACAATAATATTTAATCATGTATTCCTTTTAAACATTTCTCTCCCTCATCTGTTTCAGTGTGCAGTACAGTATTTATCCCCTCTTTTCTTAGGTTTCCCTCACCTTACAAGAGTGAAACTATGCAAGATTTTTCCTTTTGTGACTGAGATATTTCACTCAGCATAATGTCCTCCAGGGTCACCCAGTTTGTATAATATTTCATAACTTCTTTGTTTTTCAATGCAGCATAGTTTTCCATTGTGTGAATATTTCACAGCTTCTGTATCCATTAATTTGTCGATGGGCACTTGGGTTGTTTCCAACTCTTTGTTATTGTGAACAAAGCTGCAATAAACATAGGTGTGCCAAAAGGACAAATACTGCCTGGTGCCACAGTTGTAGAAAGTGACTGAAATCAGGGTTGGGGTAAGACTGAGAAAAACTGGATAGATTTTGTATACTGAATTGAAACAGATGAAGGAGAGAACAGTTTAAAAGTGATATACGATAGCATATTATGATTATCACAGGAATCCAGAATTAAGGTTGCATAGTGGAGTGCATTTGGAGTTGGGGAGGACGGCAGGAGCAGGGACGGGGGGTTTATATACCAA
>NW_006400004.1:839396-849580 GCF_000299155.1 Elephantulus edwardii
AAAGAACTGTATTACACACACACACACACACACACACACACACACACACACACACAAAATGGGTGTCCCTATATCTGTTTGGGTAGCAGTTCTGGTTTCTTTAGGGTATATTCCCAGTAGTGGGATTGCTGAGTAAGATGGTATTTCTATTTGCAACTTTTTGAGAAAGCGCCATACTGCCTTCCATAGTGGTGGCACCATTTTACACTCCCACCAACAGTGAATAAGTGTTCCAGTTTCTCCACAACCTCACCAGCATTTGTTGTTTGCTGTTCTGTTAAATTTTGCTATTCTTTCTGGTATGATATGATATATCATAGTTGTTTTGATTTACATCTCTCTTAGAACTAGGGATTTTACTATTTTTGTGAAATGCTCTGTTGGCCTAGTGGTAAAATCTGTGCTGCAATCCTAAAGGCACAGAGTTCCAGGCTACCATCTGCTCCGTGGTAGAAGGATGGGCATTCTCCTCCCATGCAATTAATTGCCTTTGAAAACCCACTGGAGGATCAGCTCTGGGTCGGTTCTGACTCAACAGTACATAACAAGAACAATAACTATCCATATTAATGGCTGTAGCAGATTGTTAATGAATCTTCTTTCAATTCTGATGCCATATTCTTCTTTATGTAGTCTAGTTTCTTGGAAGGATTTCAATAACATAGAAAACCTTTCTGCCAGACATCTTTCCTGATTTTGAGGGCTGAAACAGATCATTCAGGGCTTTATAAGGAGCAATGTAGCACCAGGATTGGAGGAAGACTCATCAACCAACTGTTATGTAGATGACACAACCTTACTTGCTGAAACTGAGGAGGATTTGACATGCTAGCTGTCTGTGGAAGGTTAAGGATTGTAATCTTCAATATGGATTGAAGCTCAACATCGAGAAAACAAAGATTCTCACCACTGGGCCAATTGGAAGTTCCATGATAGATGGAGAAGAGATTAAGAATTTTAACAATTACAGCTTGCTCAGCTCCTCAATCAACACTCTTGTCAAGAAATCAAAAGACAAATTGCACTGGGAAAATCTGCTGTCAAGAAACTCTGCAGAGTACTGAGAAACAATGTTATCAGTCTAGAGACTAAGGTGTGACTGATTGAGGCAATGGTCTTTGAAATTAATTGCTATGCATTAGAGAGCTAGACAATGACTAAAGATGACAGAAGAACAATTGATGCCTTTGAGTTGTGTTTCTGGAGAAGAGTTTTGAACATGGACCACCAAGAAAATAAGTAAGTATCTTGGAGAGGGTGAAACCAAGTTTCTCCTTGGAGGGTAAGATTTTGAAGCTCTGTCTCACATACTTTGGGCACGTGTCCAGGAGGAACATGGACAAGGACTTGTAAGGGTGGAGCAATAGCGCAGGAGAGGAAAACCCTGGATGAGATGGATTTATGCTGTAACGGGGAGATAGGGGTACATGTTTGGGAGTCAGTGAAACTGGCTCAAGATAAGGCATACTTCAGAGCTGTTGTACATAGAGTCGCTATGAGTTGTAGGTGACTCGACAGCACACAACAAAATCTCTTGTTCTGTCTTGACAACTGTTTCTTGATCTACATATAAATTTCATATAAATTCAATTAAGTGTTCTCATACTCCCATTCTTCTCAATGTTAACTATAATTTGTTATGATCCACACAGTCAAATGCTTCTGCATAGTTAACAAAACATAAAAAAATATGTTTTTGGTATTCTCTGATATCAGATAAGGTCTACCTGACATCAGCAATAATATCACCCATGTCACAGTATGTTCTGATTCCATATTGAGTTATAGGCTATTTCTTATTGATGGATAGTTCCATTCATTTTTTTAATAATCTTCTGAAAGATTTTACACACATGTGATATTAATGAAAGTGTTCAATAATTTCCCTATTCTGTTAGACCACCTTTTTATGGAAAGGGAAGAAATATAATTCTCTTCCAGTCAGTTGGCCAGTTGGCTGTCTTCCAAATTTCTTGACATGATTCATCCACAATCATGGTGGACTAGACAGGTAACAGTTCTGAATTTCACTATATAAGACAACGTGAAATAAAGATAAAGGATAAAAATAAGAACTTCAAACAGTAAGTAATGGAAGAAGCAGAATTAAAATATTGGGAGAATAAGGAAAAGAACAAAACACAGAAATGTAATCCATAAACCCTACAGAGATATCATCTTGAGGAGATACTGAAGTGGTATGAGAAGCCAGAATGAAAGCAACGGTCTTAGTAATATCCACCTAGCTAAAAGGTCAATCTCTTCTGCACCCAATTCCCACTGCTACTCAACAGGTTTCGGGCATAGTTGCCCCCTTTCCCCCTAAATCCAGGCTACACTCACATCACCTTGTACCTAGAAGCTCTCAGATACTTTCCAGATCTCGTAGCCTGTGCCACATTTGGTTTGTAATGAATTCCCAGATTAGTGTGGTCACTTCCTCTGACTGAAGTCCTGCCCACTTTTAACTGACACACTCCACAGCCACACTGGGCCACACAGACATGTCAGATTGACAGTGACTATATCTTTAGGTAGTCAGATCTGACTGAGTACCCTGCCGGTACTCATCGCTTGGCTTGTCAAAGACATAGGCCTTGTAATGCCAACAAAAAATGAAACAAAATTTAGCAAGGCATGAGAGAGTTTAAGCACGTTTGTCAAGGGAGCTAGATTATACAGAATGAAATAATGCATAATGGAGTCAGAATGCTTGGTTTTCATTTTGACTTTGCTGCTTTCAGCTGTTTACTGAAACTACTTTCAGCACTTGTTTTTAGATTAGGGATCCATAAGGAAATATCAAGCTCTCAAATTGTACGATATTGGTAAACCAAATTTTAGAAAGATGACCAAGTCCACATGCTCTGAAGTCTAAAAATGAGACTCAAATTCAAATCCACTAAGATCAAATCCTATGTCCGTACTGCAACACTCTGCTTAAGTGACACCTCTTGGTAAGACGTAATGCTGAAGAACCATTATGATCCAATATACTAACCAACAGTACGAGAGTTTACAAAATCCTCAGATTCAGCAGATGTCTTTTTAAGTTTTAACTTTACAAGCAGGAAAAAAAAAACTTTTGGAAGAAACTCTATCCACTTTTAGGTTATTAAATATGAATGAAAACAAAAATATAACAATACACAAGGAGTGGTGGGAAATGGATAAGAGTAAAGTAAGAAATAGTATTTCTGCCTAGCAGAAAGAGACTGGTCCACCATGGTAAACATGGTAAAGTATGGCCAGCAATAAAATATCATTCAGATATAAGGTCAAGGACTGCAGCCTGAAATATGGATTGAAACTCAACATCAAGAAAAAAAAAAGATTCTCACCAGTGGGCTGACCCACAACATCATGATAGAAGGTGAAGAGGTAGAGATTGTTAACATCTTCAGATGGCTTGGCTCCACAATCAATCCTCTTGGTACCAGCAGCCAGGAAACAAAAAGACAAATTACATTGGACAAGTCTTCTGTCAGGAACCTCTCCAGAGTACTGAAGAGCAATGATTTCAGTCTAGAGTCTAAAGTGTACCTGATCCAGGACATGGTATTTTCCACTATTTGCTATGCTTCAGAAAGCTGGACAATGAGTAGGGAAGATAGAAGGAAAATTGATGCTTATGAGCTGTGGTGCTGGAGAAGCATACTGAATATTCCATGGACTGCTAGGATAACACATAGGTTTGTCCTGGAGAGGATGAAACCAACGAGGCTGCTCCTTGAAGGCAAGAATTGTGAAGACCATGGATAAGATAAATTGATTCAGTAACTAGTGTAATGCAGGTAGGTGTGTCAGAGGCAATAAGATTGGCTCAGGACAGAGGAGGATTTAGGGCTGTTGTACATCGGGTTTTATGCATAGCAAGCAACTTGACAGCACAAAACAACAACAATAAACATTTTTTAAGTTTCATATGTTGTTGTTGTTCTTATTAAGTGCCATCAAGTCACTTGTGACTCATAGCAACCCTATGTACAACAGCCCTACACTCTGCTCTGTCCTGTGCCAATCACACTGTCTCCGATACACCCATCCCAATTACTCCAGTCTCTGAATCAATCCATCTCATAGAGTGTCTTCCTCTCCTGCACTATCTCTCCACCCTCCCAAGCATGATGTCTCTCTCCAAGGACCGGTCCCTCCTTACAACATGTCCAAAGTACGTCAGACGAAGCCTCAGAATCCTGACTCCAAGGAGCACCTCAGTTTAACCCTCTACAGGATGAATCTGTTTGTTTTCTTCGCAGTCCATGGTACCCTCAATACTCTTCTCCAGCATCACAGCTCAAAGGCATCAATTCTCCTTCTATCCTCCTTGGTCATTGTCCAACTCTCTGATGCATAACAAGTGATTGCAAAGACCATGGCCTGTATCAGATGCCCCTTAGTCTCCAGAGAGACACCATTGCTCTTCAGTACTTTGGAGAGATCCCTAACCATAGACTTTCCCATCGCAATACGCCTTTAATTTCTGGCTGCTGTTGCCAAAGTTGTTGACTGTGGAGCCAAGCAAACTAAAGCTGTGAACAATCTCTGTCTCTTCACCACCCATCCTGATGCTGCCAGTTGGTCCAGTGGTGAGAATCTTTGTCTTCTTGACATTGAGCCTCAATCCATATTGAAGGCTGCAGTCCTTGACCTGACACAACAAGTTTCATATAAAGTTTAATAACTCATTTTTTATTTATCCTTCTAAGTTTTTGCCTTAATCTGAGACATAACCCACTTGTTATTTTATTTGATGTTTATCTTTACTTAACAGTCTTTATCAGAAATGTTACTTTGATTTTTGTTGTGTACTTTCAATTTGGAACTGACTCCAAACTTATTCTCCAGTGGGTTTTCAGAAGCAGTAAATTACACAAGAGAAGATTTCCCATTTTTCTCCAGTGGAGCAGTTGATGGCTTTTAACCATAAAACTTTGCATTTCCAGCACAATTGTACCTTATTCGCTTAGTAGAAATGTTACTGTATTAGCTATGATTCCTATGTTGGGGCAAATTTTTATATGTCATAAAACAGGAAACAATATCCATAACCTATATAATACTCATGAATGGATAATTTTCTATGTAATATTCATGAATGAGTAATTTTCATCCTCAAAGAACTATCAAAAAGATGTCAGTAGGATGTTATATAATTTCTATTTCTTAATTTATTGTTTTTATTTTGATATTTTTCATTTGATCCTTTAAGCTCAACACAGTGCTTCTTTTTGACATTTCCATTTGTTGTTAGATGTCAATCTAACTCATAGTGAGGACCAGAGCATTAAAATTGGCACAACTGATAACCAGAACTTCCATAGGAAACCACTTTTATGTCAAAGAAAAAAGACTTATCAAGTAATTTATGCCATCCCTTTGAGATGTGTACTTATCTTTCACTTGATCTTTTTTTAACAAGAACTAGTCACATTTTAAAAAAATAACTAAATGTGCAAGCAATTCAGGAGGTAAAATATGATCAAGAAGCAATCTGAGAGAAGAAGTCAAAGCTTCACTGAAGATATTGGCAAAAACAATGCTTCAGGACTTGAGGGAATGAATACCAATTCACATGTTTCAACAGATGCAGTCCTCTGTTCACTTGTCTATGCCAAGAACATTGTAGGATTGCTACCAGGCCAACTGGCTGGAAGAAAGCCATAGTTTTCTTCATTAAAAAAAAAAAGGTGAGCCAACAAAAAAGTGAAACTAGTGAACAGTATCATTAATGTTATTAATGCCAAAAAAATCTTGCTGAAGACTGTTAAAGGCTGAAGCTGTACATCTACATGGAACTCTCAGAAATGTAAATAGAATTCAGAAGAATGTATGAAACAAGTAATATCATTATTTACTTCAACTGAATTTTGGCAGTAAAAATACAACAAAGACGTTTGCTTGTGTTTTATTGACTGTGCAAAGGCATTAGGTTGTATGAGTAATCACAAATTTTGTAAAATATTGATAAAAATAGGAATTACAGAACATTTAATTTTTAATTGTGGAGAACCTGCACAGGAACCAAGAAGCATATTTTAAACAGAACAAGGGGATAAAATCTGAAAATATGTGCATCAGGGCTGTATCATTTCACCACACCTGTTCAATCTGTGTTAAGAAATATAACCAAAAAAGCTGAACTATATGAAAAAGAATGTGGCAACAAGATCAGAGGAAGTCTCATTTGACTTTGTGGATCACAACAAATTGTGCTAACACTGAGAAGAATGGAAATCCCGGAATGCTTGATTGTGCTCATGTGAAACCTATATTTATACCAGGAAGCAGTTGTCTAAACAGAGCAAGATAACACTGGATAGTTCAAAATTAAGAAAAGATTATGTCAGGAACGCACCCTTTATCCTTACCTTTTCAATCTATATGTAGGGCAGTCATTTGGAAGACTGTACTTTATGAAAAATAATGTAGCATCTGGATTGGAGGAAGACCATCAAGAACCTGCCTTATGTAAATGATACAATCTTGCTCACCAAAACTGAAGAGGACGTGAAGCATTTCCTGTAGAAGGTCAAGGGCTGTTGCCTTTTATATGAATTGCATCTCAACATCAAGAAAACAAAGATTCTCATCACTATACCAATTGGCAGCATGATGACAGATGGAAAAGAGATTGAAGTTTTTTATTAAGTCCACAATCAACACTCTTGTCCCCAACAGTAAGAAAATCAAAGGACGAGTTGTTTTGAGAAAATCTACTATGAGGGACCTCTCCAGACTACTAAAGAGTAATGATGTCAGTCTTGAGACTAAGGTCCACCTTATTCAAACCTGTGCCATCTTCACACTTCCTGACATACTAGAACCCACTGTGGCAGTCACCATGTCAAGTTACCTGGTTGAGGGTCTTTCTTTCCTTTGCTGACCCTCCATCTTTCCAAGCCTAATGTCCCTCTCCAAGAACTAAGCTTCATCATCTTTGCCTCCAAAGAGAACTCTGGCTCCACCAACTCCAAGACAAATTTTTTGTTTTTCTGTCTGTCCATGGGATGATCAGTGCTCTTCTCCAATATCACAGCTCAAAGGTGTCAATTCTTCCTAATACAAAAACAGAGGAGAAGAAAAAACCAAAATGGATGTCAGAAGAGACTTTAAAAGAAGTGGAGTACAAAACAAAGGGAAAACATGCCAAAGTGAACCTGGAGAAAAGCACGAAACATATCAGGGATGACCAAGAGGACAAATAGGTCTGTCCTAGAGAGGGTGAAACCAGGTTGCTCCTTGGAGCCATAGAATTTTAAATTCTGTCTTACATACTTTGGGCACGTTGCTAGGAAGGATCAGCCCTTGAAAAAGGACACCATGCTTGCAAGGGTGGAAATCCAGAGCAGGGGAGGAAGACTATGGATGAGATGGGTTGACACAATGACTGTGGCAATGGGGACAGGTGTGTCAGAAACAGTAAGATTGGCCCAAGTTAAGGTAAAGTTCAAAGCTATTGTTCATAATGTTCCTATGTAGTCAACTCAATAGCACATATCCTGCTCTATGTGAAGAGAAAAAGTGAAGACCATTTGAAGCACTTTTAAATGACACTTATAAAG
This sequence comes from Elephantulus edwardii, assembly GCF_000299155.1. NCBI lineage: Eukaryota > Metazoa > Chordata > Mammalia > Macroscelidea > Macroscelididae > Elephantulus > Elephantulus edwardii. Next base: position 846,962 of record NW_006400004.1, read on the forward strand.
CCTATATTTCAGCATGAAAATATATAAAGAAATATAAAGAAAACTAAAAGAACTACAAATACAATATAAGAAAAGTGTCATAACTAGACCAATAAACAACTTCATGATAAATGTAGAAAAGATTGAGAGATTCTGTGGTCGAAAATTTTTGGAAAGACATAGCAAAAACTATTCTATAATGCCTGGGCCTCCACTGAAAAGGGCTAAAATCAGAGACTTGTTTGTTAGTGTCAGGTTGAAATCAGCTGAAAGTATTTTTCTTTGTATGTCTGGCAGTTTATAATGGTTATTATCTATGGCCTCTGCTGGAACTAATGCCTGGAACACCTAGACATAGCCTTTCCATGTGACTTTGGCTGATTTACAGCATGACAAATTCAATGTAGCTAAATTTTCATCTGCCGGATGGCTGCCACAACAGCAAATATCCCAAGGGAATTACACAGAGGCTGCATAAATTGTATGACTTAACTTCACAAGTCAGTAATGCCATTCTCTGCTTTGCTATAAAGGCTGTAGTTGAGTCATTAAGGTTGGTCTTATTGTTGAATATTCTGTGTCAATATATCTCATGTTGGGCTTTTTTTCTTTTTTGCTGACCCTTTACTATACTAAGCATGATGCCTTTCTTTATAGAAAAGTCTCTCCTGATATAATCCATCTAAATTACATATAAATCTTGCCTTCATCCCTTCCAGTTGTATTTCTGTCAAAATAGATGTGTTCATTCTTGTTTGTTTTCCTTTTAATTTATTTGTTATCTAGCTTTTGCATGATGTTGTTGTTGTTGTTGTTGATTGCCTTCTAGCTAATCATGACTCCCAGCGACCCTATGAACAAAAGACTTGAACCATGAACCATGCAGTGTTACCCTGCTCTGTTCTGATGACTGCCTCTGCTCTAGGATTCCCATTCTCCTCAGAGTCAGCCATAACTATGGTCATTTCTCAAAGTCCATAGAGTTTCCAGAGGCATGTTGTTTAGGAAGTGGATGGTGGTATTTAATTTTGCATACTTTGGACATGTTACCAAGAAGGGCTTATCCCCGGAGAAAGACATCAGACTTAGAAAAGTGGAGGGTCAGAGAAAAAGAGGGAGACCATCAAGAAGATGAATAGACATAGTGAGAACAGTGTAGTACAGAGCAGGGTTTCCTTCTGTTATGCACAGGACACCTGGAAAGTATCTGACAACAGAAAGGAATATGTTCTTTTTATTGTTGTGTGCTATTGAGCTGGAACTGACTCAGAACTGTCCCTTCACAGACTAGAAATCACATGATAGGAGATTGTCCATCAATCTCCCTCAGAGCAGCTGGTGAGTCAAAATTTTAAGTTACAGTGCCACTCCTTGCTCACTAATCCACTAAAAGCTCTTTTGTAAAGGCTTGTTTTTTTTATGTTAGGCCCTGATAGAGGACTGTGAGAGCTTGACTATATGGGATCTCTCCCTGACTTTTCTGCTCTTTGATAAAGCAGGTCTAGAAGGTGTTACAGGGCCCCAACTCATTTCTTGACTACTTTTTTACCTCTTAACTGATATCAAAACTAGGCAATTTGTACATAGGAAAATTGGAATATTTAAAGGAATTATTCTCTCTAACTCACTTCTGGAAGTGAACAGTAATTTATTTTGGCATAGTAGAGGGGAATAGAGAATTTTAAACAATAAGGTCCTTGATTCAAATACATTTTCTTTTGCTCCTGGCTTCCAGAGTGAGGGACAAAATGCTAAGCATTATCTAATCAGAATACGGTCCAGTCAATTCTCACAATGAACAATTGTTCTTGTCTTACTAATTTGTAGGGAGCTTTGATAGGATGGACATGGTCCATAGGGAGTTGTGCTGCCAACATAAAGTGGCAGTACTCTTGCAGTTCCAAACCAGCAGTGGTCTAAGGAAGAAATATGGGCAATCTTCTCCTGCATAGCCTTGGAAACCTTAAAAGGCTCAGCTCTGAATCAGTGCTGACTCCATGGCAATGAGTCTGAGTTACTAATTTGTATCGAGAGAATAATAAACATTCGGCTCCATCAGAGCTTCCCGCGACTAAATTATATAGTTTCACTGTGGCAGAAACTCAGCTGCAGTTCTCAAAGATACCCACCCCTCCATGATGGCAACCACGCAGAGCAGCAGCCTTCAGCAGTAGCTCCTGTTAACAGTTCTTCCCACTCATTACTCTCTGATAAAAACTTGAATTTCCCTAAAAAGCTCAATGAAATTCTCACAGCACGATTTCCAAAGGGAGCTCACCACAGAAATACTCCTAAACCTTGGAAAGGTAAGGCCTATGATATAGAGCTCTTTCAATGAAAGAGCTCAAAGTTTCCAAGAATTGCATTAGGAATGCAAGCCATAAGGTTTTCCTAGTGCCACATTTTATTTAACCTCCCAAGTAGTCTGCTATTCCAACATGAAATGAGATCAGGTCCTTGAGTGCTGGAAACGCATAATACCAAAGACTAGAGTGTTGAAAGTCTTCATCCAGCAGAAAAAAAATCTGTCTACATAGAATTTTACAGAAAAATTGCCAAGAATCAATTCTTTATTTCCTTTATTTTCATATATTTGAAAAAGCTATAATTTTCTGATCCAACATTAGCAATATGTAATAT
>NW_006400004.1:849680-854776 GCF_000299155.1 Elephantulus edwardii
AAAAAAAATAATACATCTTTTAATGTAGACAAAACTTTAATAAAGAGCATGAGTAGCAATGTATATATAGATTTAAAACCTAGATTTACAGCCTAAATTTTTATCCTTAAGTTGAAAACACAAAAGTAATTTGGTATTATTAATAAATACATAGCAAAAAAATACAACAAAAAATTAAAAAATAAACAAACATAAATGAGAACACTGAGTGTATTGGTGACAACCTGGGAGTTGACATGCTGTGGGGAATATAAGGACACTGAAGGCCATCTACATAGTCATTATTTTGAGGTGTTCACCAATAAGTCTCAGTAGTCAATTATTAATAACAACATTGAGATAAAAGGCTTTAGAAATGCCTTTATAATTATTGAGTTCTATTTGGTGTCCTTTTTCTACCTCAGATTGTTTTCTTATTGATTATGAACTTTCTCTCACTATTCTTGGTATGCTAATATTTAAGTATTACTAAAAAAATATTTTCTTGTCAACAAAATGGATAGAAATTTACTTCATTACTTTGTAGAGCATAATTTACTTTCTAGTTTAGAAAATTAGAATTAGTGAAAAGTAAGCCTACAAAAAGACATATCATTCCACTCTACCTTTTAATAATTTTATATGAAGAATTGTTTATTATTAAGACCCTCAACCAGGTAGATTTACACGGTGATTGCCACAATGGGCTCTTTTGTGTCAGGAAGTGTGAGGATGCACTGGATAGAACAGGGTTCAAATCTTTAGTTTACAGCACTGCTATGGTCATACTCGAGGGCACATAACAACAACAACAACATGTTAAATAATCTCAATTCATTGATAATAATTGAATAGTGTCTTTTAATACTAAAATAGATTATAACAAAATTTTAGCATTTCATCTTAAATTTATTCTTCGATAATTATCTAGTGAACTTTGTACCTTGATAGTCTTAGATATTTCTCTGGTGTTTAAACATACTATAATTTCATAAAACTCACTTTAAAAAGAATACAATGTTAGAACACTAAAAAGCACCTTGGCCACACTCACAATTGACCTTCTTCAAGTGATGGGTTGGTTATAACTAGCATGCCCCGTGATAAAACAAGAATCGGCACTAAAGCAGTCATTTCCGAAGATTGATGCTTATTATAATTACCTGGAAAGCTTTTAAAACATTCTGGTTGCATAGCCTGTAACATTCTGTGCTACTAACCAAAAGACACAGCTTTTCCAGAAGTTTTAATCCACTAACTGCTTTGCAGGGAAAAAAAGAATACAGAATCTCAGCTCATTAAAATCAACAGTCTTGGAAACCTGTTGGCTCTGAGTCAGGACAGGCTTGAAAGCAGTGAGAGAGAACATTATAAACATCCAGATGTCCAGATATATTCATACTAAATAAGAATATCTGAGAGTGGAAACCAAGTGCACTAAAGTTTGTCACTATTGTACCAAGTGATCTTCAGATCCTTTCAGTTCTAGAATTATGTGATTGCCTTGTTATTCACCTATCAGTTTGTGACACTATAGTGGTTTATATGCTCCAGTGATACCAGAAGTTATGCCAGCAATATTTCAAACTGAGTCACTCATAGTAGGCAGGTTTCAGGAGAGGACCCACACTAAGGTAGAGTAAGAATAACAGCCTGCCTCTCTACTGCCAAATATTCTTGTTCTTATTATATGTCCTCAAGTTAGAACTGACTTATAGTTGGAAACAATCTTAGTGTCCATCAACAAATGAATGGATAGAGAAACTGTGGTATATTCACACAATGGAGTATACACTGCATTGAAAAACAAGGAACTCATGAAATATTATTCAAAATGGGTGACCCTGGAGGACATTATGATGAGTGAAATATCTCAGTCACAAAAGGACAAATACTGCATAGTGACACTGTTGTAAAACAGGACAGATATCAGGGTTGAGGGAAGATTAAGAAAGGTGGGATAAATAATGTATACTGCATTGAAGCACATGAGGGATAAAATTGTTTAAAAGGGATATGTGATCCAGAATAAAGGCTGCATAGTAGAGTGAATCTGGGGGAAGGGACTGTAAAACAATTAAAGACTTTTTCTTTTACTTTTCAAAGGGAAGAGTGTACTTTTCAAAGGGGTGTGGTGGGCAGGGAGAGGGGTACAACAATGAATGAGTGGAAATCCAAGGTCTCTAAATTTTCATTAAAATTAATAATAAAAAATTTCAAAAAATAAAAAGAGCTGACTCATAGCTGATCCTTCAGTTTCAGAGGATATAAGTCACACAGGAAAAGATTGTCCTTCTTTCTCATGTAGAGAAGCTGGTGTATTTGAACAATGTGCTTTTGGGTTCATAGCTCAACTCCTTACTACTAGACCACCAGGGCTCTTTGACAGATATTAGATAGTGAAAACATTATGGATCACAGCAAAACTTTGACTGATGTTCTTACTTTGCACATCTCACTTGGAAAGATCACTCACTACAGAAAGGCAAAATGTTTGGTGAAGTAAAGGTCAAAGAGATCAAAGGAAGCCCTCCATTAGATGAATGTTCAAAATGGCCACAAAATGACTTAAACCTACCAGAAAACATGAGAGTGACACAAGACTGGGCAATATTTAGTTTTCATATGGATTCTCACTACCCATAACTTTCTCCAAATGGGAGCTAATAGGTAATCCTTTTACCAAGATCAGTATCCTATTATATTATTAGAGTTATTTAACATTTGCATCATTATTTACAGGATACTTAATAGTTCATTTCTTCACCTAACGGCTCTCGGAGAATTTCTAGTGACATAGTCCATACAATGTTACACTGCTAACCGAATCTGAGCATTTCTAGCAGTTTAAAACCACCAGTAATGAACAGTCTCCCACCTTTAAGAATTATACACTTAGAAACCCAAAGGAAGGTTTCTATAAGTCAGAACCAAGTTAATGACAGTTAACTTCAGTACTCTGGAGAAGTCACTGACCGTAGATTTTCCCAGTGCAATTTGTCTTTTAATTTCCTGGCTGCTGGTACAAAGACTGTTGATTGTGGAGCCAAGCAAGCTGAAGCTGTCAACAATCTCAATCTTCATCTATCATGATGTTGCCAATTTTCCCCAGTGGTTATAATCTTTGTTTTCTTGTTGCTGATCTTCAACCCGTATTGAAAGCTGCAGTCCTTCATTTACTGTAGCAAATGCCTCAGGCCCTCCTGTTTCAGCAAGCAAGGTTGTGACATATGATGAGTCTTTCTCTAATCCTTATACCACATTCCTCATCACAGAGCCTCATATAAACTGTGGTATTAAAGGTGTGTTGTTCGAAATGGCTTCCCTTGCCATTAACTGACTTGGCCATCTGGGTGGGTGGGAATATGTGAATAGAGAATTTTAACTTATCCACAAGTGAATTGACTAGGGTCGCCAAATTGAATGGAGCTAAATTGAAGAACCTAACCACTAGTAAAGAAGCAGAAGAGAATGCAACATGTTCTTTAGGGCCAGAGATTCCTGTTCCAGTCAGACCAGGGCCTATGGGGAGTATCATCTGCAGCAGAGAATCAGAGTCCTGATATAAGAAAGAGCAGACCTTGGGACTGCTAACCACTGAAACCAAGACTAGGATCATTTCCTCAAGTTTGGTGGACAACTGGGGGAGAAGGAACCATAATTAGTAGGACTGAGAAGTTTGAAACACTGGCCTAAAGCTTCAAGGGTCAAGGCTGAGGTTTCTGCAAGCATGTATCAAAAGCTATCTGACCAAGTTATTTTATCTTGCTGCCAATCTGAATTATAGACCTTTTGATTTCTCTCATAGGTTTCTGTGTGGTCTGTGAGCTATTGCACTGGAGTTTGGACCCAATAAATCAGTAATATTGGTGTTGGGATGGGCAGAAAGAAGTATGATAGCTGACCTCATGGGAACTGGGTTGTTGATGTTGTTGACAGGGACAGTTCCTCTTGGTGAAATTGGTAAAGATCAGATATAGTCACCTTCACACAGACTTTGCTCTTTTCACAGAAACCAAAGGATTAAATCATGTGCCCAATGACATACCTGTTATGTGAGAGAGAGAATAAATGAAAAGACAATGTAGAAGAAAAAGGTAAGTAATACTCTAAGCTATTAGAATGCCAACTTTGGCTTTCAAAATAGTAAATACAGACTTTCTGAGGAAAAATATTAATCTATGTCCCATATGCCTCACAGACTAATGAGGTTTAGCAAATGTGAAGACTCCACTTGCTGTAGTCTCTCTCTCCATATCTACTCAATCTGTGTCTTGAGTAAATTATCTATCTGAGAAGCTGGACTCTATGAAGAGGAGTGTGGCATCAGGATTGGAGGGAGACTCATTAATAATCCACATAATGCAGATGACACAGCTTATCGAAAATGAGGTGGACTTGAAGCACTTTTGCAGAAGATCAAGAAATGCAGCCTTCAGAATGTCAAGAAGATGAAGATTATTACCAGTGAACTGGTAGGCAACATCATGGTGGACGAATAAGAGCTTGAAACTGTAAAGAGCTTCATCTTCCTTGGACCCACAATTAATACCCTTAATATCAGCAGTAAGGAAACAAGGAGATACATTGCACGGGAAACTCTGCAGTTAGGAACCATAGTTTTTCTGATTACTTGCTATGCATCTGAGGGTTGGAAAATGTAATAAGGATGGATGAAGAAGAATTGACACCTTTGAGCTGTGGTGGTGAGGAAGAACACTGAACATGCCATGGATAACTAGAGCAAATGGATATGTCTTGAAGAGGGTTCATAATGCTCTTTGGAGGCAATAATGATGAGACTTCTCACATATTTTGGGCATGTTGCTAGGAGGAACTGTTCCTTGGAGAGGGACATGATACTAGGAAGGGTGGAGGGTCAGCGAAGGAGAGAAAGACTCTCAACCAGGTAGATCAATACAGTGACTGCTGCAATGATCTCTTGTGTGTCAAGAAGCGTGAGGATGGTGCAGGATAGAACAGGATTCAGATCTTTTGTTCTTAGGGTCACTATGAATTGTACTTAACTTGATGACACCTAACAACAACAAGCAATCAACATATAGCAACCCTTTGAAAAACAGATCTGAACCCTATGTTATCCTGTGCCATCCTTA
>NW_006400004.1:857481-862269 GCF_000299155.1 Elephantulus edwardii
TTGATGGGCACTTAGGTTGTTTCCAGCTCTTTGCTATTGCGAACAAAGCTGCAATAAACATGGGTGTACATATATCTGCTTGGGTGGCAGTTATGGTTTCTTTAGAGTATATTCCCAGCAGTGGAATTGCTGGGTTAAACGGTATTTCTATTTACAACTTTTTGAGAAAGTGCCATACCGCCTTCCACAGTGGTTGAACCATTTTACACTCCCACCAGCAGTGAATAAGGGTTCCAGTTTCTCCACAACCTCGTCATCATTTGTTGTTTACTGTTCTGTTAAATTTTGCTATTTTGACTGGGGTGAGATTATATCTTGTAGTTGTTTTGATTTGCATCTCTCTTAGAGCTAGGGATTTTGAACATTTCTTCATGTGTTTGTTAGTGCCCTGTAAATTTCAGGCCGTTCTTTAAATGATTATTTTTGATCAGAAGTTCTATTGAAAATTCTTCAGCATCAGGGCCACAAGGAAGGCTCCACTGATGTTTGGGACCGTATATGATGTGCATTAATCAGGAACTGATCCCAGGTCTCTGTTGTGGAAAGCAAAATTCTACCACTAATCCACCTAAACCCATTGTAGTCAAGTTCATTCTGATTCATAGCAATCCTCTAGGACAGGGTTTCCAAGTCTATAAATCTTTATGGACGCAGACTGCCTCATTTCTCCTGCACAGCAACTTATGCATTCAAACCATTGACATTTCAGTTAGCAATAATCAAATATTTAATCCACTGTACCACTAGGGCTCTATTATGGTGGAAGGGAAGAGAACAAATATCTCAATTTCTGAAATGACTGCTGCAAGGACCCAATAACAAGTCATAATCCAGCAAGAATAATGATCTATAGAAATCAGTTTTAAGGTTGTAGAACCCAGGAGAGAAGAACAGATATTCAAGTATGGTGCGGTTGCAAGTATAGAATTACTAGAACAGTAGGATTTCAGAGAATGAGTCAACAATGGTGTCACTTTGTGTAGCTTGGCCCAAACATATCTTTTTTTATTACTATGTGCAGTTTTGTCTTGACTATTATCTATCATCTTTTTATTTGGGATGCATGTTTCACAAGGGACATTGTCTATCTTCCTCACTACAGATTTCTAGACTCAAAATTTTATTCTGGCATGTGGAATTTTTAAATAAGTATTTGTTTAAAGATTGTGTGTCAAGCTATCAGTTTGAATGGCTTCTAGCTTTCAGTCTAAACTTTCTAAATTGGGAAGCTTCAAAGCAACTTTCCTGTAAGGAATATTATTCACAGTTAGCATAAACAAACGGGCAGTGGAACCATAACTCAAGATGAACTAAAACAAAATTCACAAAGGATCAAATTCCTGGGTCATTTTTTGCCTGGAAACAGATCTGGGTTTTAGCCAAGGAAAGCCATTGTACAATGTTTTGTGAAAAGATTTAACCAACACTAGGGAACCATTCAGTTAATTTCCCAAAGAAATCATCTTTCTCTACTAGAACCAGGAGCCAGAAAGCCTCAACATGAATAAATTTCCAAAGAGCTCTTTGAAGTGAGACCTGCCAAAGAACAGCAGTGGAGGATGAAGTCCGACAGCTCTTCAGACAGAATCTGCTTTGGCCAAATGAATTCATGTCAAATTAAATAAAAACCTAAACAGTCATTAATATATCCCAGGGAGGACAATGAGTTCTCTCATTCTATTATATGAAGCTATCTAGACATTACAAAACTATAGAATTACAATTACATAAAATTTCCAAACATGAAAAGCTTATCACTTTATATAGCAGAAATAGTATTTATACTTCACTTCTCGGCCTTTTGGCTAAGATCAAGTGTAGAAATAGTATTTATCCATTAATTTAATATTTACTGAGAACTTACTATGCACCATTTCCTGTGTCATCAAACATACAAATATGAGTAAAGTATGATCCCTGACTTTCACTGGATTATAATCACATTTCCTTGGAATCAAGGAAATGAAAGTTACATAGTCAAGCCTAGGAAAAAGACTCTCTAGTTATCTAATGCCTCTGTTAACAGAGACACCACAAATGGATGACTTTTACAAGCAGAAACTTATTCTCCCGCAGTTTAGGAGACTATTGTTGTTGTTGTTGAGTACCATAGAGTTACCATAGAGTCATAACTGCTCCATCACTGACCCTGCAGAGGGATTTCAGAGGCAGTTAATTATAAGGGAGGAGACTGCCCATCCTTCTGGAAAGAGTTCTGGAGGAAGGTCATTGCTTCCCCAGCACCTGCAAGCCTAGTATTTCTTGGAAATGCCCATGTGTTCCAATCTTTCCAAGCATCAGTGAACTTCCTAGTGCAGAGATTTAATCTAAAAGGATGAATTCCACTCCTGGAAATTCTTTTCTACTGTATTTCAACTGTTTTCTCTCTTGTCTTGCTTGACGTTTCTTTTATTGGCTGTGAGATAAAAGGTGTCAGAGACCCCACTTGAGGGAAACTTCTCTTATATCTGATCAGACAAGGGACATTGTATTCAAATCTTCAGGGTTTTTTTTTTATTTAATTTAGTTTGTTTATTTTTCATTTCAATGAACATCTACAGAGATTTTGGAATTCCATTCATTCATTGTTGCACCCTTCTGCCCGCACACCCCCTCCCAAATCTTCAGTTTTGCAAGCATTTGGTCTATATATAAAATCATCAAAGCTCTTTACATATTTCTATGTTAAATCATTGACACTTCTGTTTTTATGGGAACACAATTTAATCCCCAAGACAGGTATAAACAAAGTATCGTAAAAACATAGAATGAGTTTCTAAGGTCTACCAGACAGCATCAAGAAAGATTTTCCAACAAGATGCCTTTTAAATTGAGCCTAAAAGGATTGTAGAAATTAAACAAGATGCAATGACAATAGGGAAGACATGACAAGTACTCCATGGTACTGTTGATAGTTTTGCTTTTGTTTACAACCATCAGTTGTTATTTTAACTGTGATTAAGCTAAACTAAGGCTAATTCTGAGGCTCCATCTAACATACTTTGGACATGTTGTAAGGAGGGACCGGTCCTTGGAAAGAGACATCATGCTTGATAGGGTGGAGGGACAGTGCAAGAGGGGAAGGCCCTCTATGAGGTGGATTGATTCAGTGACTGGGGTAATCAGGATGGGCGTGTCAGAGACAGTACGATTGACATAGGACAGAGCAGAGTTTAGGGCTGTTGTACATAGGGTTGCCATGAGTCGCAAGTGACTCAACGGCACATAACAACAACAAGGCTAAAAATACAGGTAGAATCCATTTACAAATAATACCATATGAAAACCATATGACTGCCGAATGGGCTATGTGAACTATACTGTTAGAATAGGAAAGGACTTTTGTTGTTAAGTTCCATCTAGTCTATTACAACTCATAGAGACCCAAGACTAATAATTTGAAACGTTTCCTGTGCTGTACCATTTCCTAATGTGCTCCAGCCCATTGTTAACTATTACTGTGTCAATCCATCTTGTTGAGGATTTTCTTTTTCTCTTACTTGCCACCTTTTCCAACATGATATCTTCTTCCAATGACTGGTCCTTCCTAACAAAGTGTGCAAGACAGTTTCACCATATAAAGAGCAACCAGGTTGTTCATTTGGCAGTCCCTGGAATAGTCAGTACTCTTCCTCAACACTGGAATCAAAGATATTCTTCTTTAAGTCATTCTTATACCTTGTCCAACTTTCAGATGCATAGAAAGCAATTAAAAATTTCATGACTTGGATTTTGCAAACCTAAGTGTTTAAACTGTTATTTTTGCTCATTAGAACTTTGGAGCGGTCCTTGACAGCAGATTTTCCCAATGACATGGTTTTTTTTTATTTCTTGACTGCTGTCACTATGCCTCTTGATTGTGGATCCAAGTAAAATGAAATCGATCCCAATTTTAATCTTTTCATCATCCATTAAGATGATGCCTGTTCGTTCAATGGTGAGAATTTTGTTTTATTGATGTTATAATTCTATCTGTATTGAAAACTCTATTTTGGTTAAACCAGGCTACTCCTTGGAAGCAAGGATTCTGGGGCTTCGTCTGACATACTTTGGACGTGTTGTAAGGAGAGACAGGTCATCATGCTTGGGAGGGTGGAGGGACAGCGCAGGAGGGGAAGATCCTCTATGAAGTGGATTGATTCAGTGACTGGGGTAATCGGGATGGGTGTGTCAGAGGCAATGTGATTGGCAGGATAGAGCAGAGTTTAGGGCTGTTGTGCATAGGGTCACTATGAGTTGCAAACGACTTGATGGCAATAACAACAACAACAACAGTGAAAACTCTAGCTTTCAATCTTCTGTCACTAAAGTTCTTCATTTACTGCAAGAGAAGGTGTAGAATTTGCATAATTTCCAATCCTGAAGGCACATTATGCTTTGTTTAGTTAGGTTTCATAACAACTTAGTATTACTTGGATCTACAATCAACTCTTGGTCAACAGTAGTCAAGAAATCAAAGACATGTTGCAATGGGAAAAATCTGTGGTAAAGGATCATTCCAAAGTACTAAAGAGAAAGAATGTAAGTTTAAAGACTAACATGTACTTGATCCAAGTCATGATCTTATCAACTACATCCTAGGCATCTGAAAATTGGATGATGAATAAGGATAACAGAAAAAGATATGATATCTTTCAGTTACGGTGTTTGAGAAGCATGCTGAATATTCCATGGACTGCCAAAAGTGCAATAAGAGTGTTACTTAGGACAGAGAGAATACAGAGCTGGAGCTAAGAAAAGCAATACCCTTCACAATAGCTAATCACAAGATTAAATATTTGGGAGTAA
>NW_006400004.1:864149-867781 GCF_000299155.1 Elephantulus edwardii
AAAAAAAAAAGAGTGTTACTTAGAGGCAAAAATGGTGAAACTTCATCTCTCTTAATATGGACATGTTGTCAAGAGGGGCCAGTCCTTGGAAAAGGACATCCTGGAAGGAAAGATGTAGAGTCAAATAAATAGAAGAAGATTCCATCGTGATTAAAAGACACAATGACTGCAACAATGGGCTTCAGTATATAAAAGATAATAAGGATGGTGCAGAACAGGGCATGGTTCAGATTCATAGGGTCACTATGAGATATAAGTGACTTGATTTTACCTAACAATGACAACAATATCTCCAAGGATTTGTTCAGCCTACGAATCCATGGTCCATATCTACATTTCACAAGAGCACAATTAAGTATTCTGGGATTTCCATTTTTTCCAAGAGCCAAAATTTGTTATGATTCACACAGTCAAATACTTTTGTCTTGTCAGTAAGTAACAAGTAAATGTTTTTCTCGTATTTTCTACTTTCAGACAAGATCCATCTGACATCAACAGTGATATCACTGGTGCCAAAGCCTCTTTCAAATCCAGCTTGAATTTCTGGCAGTTCCCTTTATCTATGTAGTGTTCCAGACAGTTTTAACAGTCTTTTGCAAATTTTATTTGCTTATAATCTTAGTGATATTGTTATAAAATTTCCACATTCCATTGAATCACCTTTTCTGGGAATTGGAATAAATATGCATCTATTCCAGTCAATTGGACAATTAGCTGTCTTCTAAATTCCTTGGCATAAGCTAGTGAGTATGTCTGGGCTGCATCTGCTTGTTGTAAGAAGTCAATTGCCAATACCATCAGTTCAGCTTGAACTTCTTCCTTCATTGTCATTCAGTATTGGTTGGCAAATTATTTTTGGTACGATGACTCTATGTATTCCTTCTATCTTCTTTTGATGCTTCCTTCATCACTCAAGAATTTACCCATAAAACTATTCATATTATTACCTGAGGCTTGAATTTATTCTTCAGCTCTTTTAGCTTGAGAAATACCAAGTGAATTCTTTTCTTTGGATTTTGTAACTCCAGATTTTCATATATTTCTTTATAACATTTTGCTTTGTCATCTTGAGCTACCATTTGAAATCTACTGTTCATCGTTTTTTATTGGAGCCTGCATCCAAGGACAGCATGAACCTGCACTGGGAGGCATGGCCAGTGCCTCTTACAAAGGCTGGAGCGTCTACCTCCAGCAACTCCTACCTGCACAGCTCCCTCTTGGTACCACCTTCACCAGTGCCCAGGGAAACTGTAGGTGACCTGCTGAGCAACCAGAGTGAACTCCACAGGCCATAGTCCCCCCCCCTTAGGAGCACAGAGTGCCATATAAGAGGGCCACTCTGGCAATGTTTACCCTTTCCTGATGGCTACAGTCACACATTCAGACTTGCTCCAGCTCTGATTTTCTTTGGCAAGTTTCTTCATTTTGAACCTTTGGTCACACTGCCCACAGACTTCTCCTCCACCCACAGTGGCCCACCTCCATCTTCCAGCAAGGACTCTCTGTACCTGAGAGATCTGCTAGCATAGCCAAGCAGAATAGTGACTTCCTCCAGGCGACCTGACCTCCTTGGAAGATGGGATACCAGGGCTGAGGCTGCAGCTTCCACACCAGCCTAGATCCCTTTGATGACTTCCATGATTCTAGCTAAGGCCTTCAAGGCATTGCCATCGAATTCCCTCTTAGCGGCTTCAGTCACAACATGACATATCTCCTAAGGGTGGTGGTAGTCCCTGAAAGTTCTGACTTCCCAACCAGAGTACCTAAAAGTGTCTCCAGATCAAGCCAGTCCCCAACAACATGCACTATACCTAATGAAACTATTTTCTGATTACTAAAAAAAAAAAGACTAGACCAAATACTTTTTCTTATAATTTGTTTTAAATTGTAGCTTGGGTCTCTAGACTTGAAAATTATGGAAATAACTTGGCAGGGATATTTGATCAGGGCTTCCATCTCCAGATAATAATTGAGTAATTGCATCAGATCTTATCTTCGACCTAGCTATATGTCCCATCTTTCAGGCCAAGATGTAAGTAAATAAATAAATACAGCTTTGCTTCACACAGATATTTTGCCTTAATTTGCAAGGCAGTCACCACACTCCTAGCATGACATGAGGTGATTCAAAAAGGAAAACTAATGTGACAGAATAAGGTAGCTGGACTCCTCATTCAATTCCTAATTCAATCAGAGGCTCCAATAGCTGGTGTATGTGCTAGACTTTCAACAATGTTAGTATTTCCAAGTATCCAGACCCTAACTCTAAACTTATTTAAATCATTTGCTTTTTGGATTAATACATTGCCTCTTTCTTCCCATTTTCAGTAGGTTCATTTGTAAAGCTCTCTGCACACATCCATTGGGCCTGACTTAGCTTTTGCCCTGTCCATTCTCCATGCTGTTTCTGAGCAACTTTGCTTCCCACAAGAAGCTAAAAGTTCACCCTAAAAGGAGTTTTTTATTGTTCCTCTGGGGCATGCATAATTTCCTGTTCTTGAAAAGGGATCTCTCAGATGATGTTCCAAAGCTTGCATTCACAGTCACCTGCACAGAATGTGCCTAAGGTTGAGATGGCAGGACAGTCTTTCAGGTGACAACTTAGAACAACAACCCAGATGCCTGGTTTTATGTTGTAGCTACATTTTTGTAATGTGTCCCTCACAGCAACTACAGGAAACTTGATGCCAGAGAAGCCAGAAGTTTATGTTCTCTCCTAGGAAACTGCGAGCTGCCTTTCTAGAGCAGGGAATAGGACGTTCAAAAATACACACAAGCCTATTTTTTGCAGCAGAGTGGCAAAATTCCCCTGCCCCATCTTTGCACCATGTGTTTGGAAGGCAAAATTCTCCACCACCTCACTGCTCTGCCCTCCAGATATTTCTCAGATTTATTCTTCTTAACATCTCACCTATCTGATAAATGACTGAAAGGACTCCCCAAACGTCACACACACACACACACACACACACACACACACACACACACACACAAGCGCGCGCGCGCACGAGCAAGATGAGTGCTCAGAAAAGAAGGTCCAGATCCCAACAGCCC
Source organism: Elephantulus edwardii (assembly GCF_000299155.1). Lineage (NCBI taxonomy): Eukaryota > Metazoa > Chordata > Mammalia > Macroscelidea > Macroscelididae > Elephantulus > Elephantulus edwardii. The sequence continues at coordinate 867,204 of NW_006400004.1, forward strand.
CTGTACAAAGGGCAGAAAAGTATGTTACTGCCATTCTCCTTGAGAGCCTGGGAGGAGTAGCGAAGAGAGATTCCATAGTGTAACCAGCACTCAGCATTCATCACACACATGTAACTAACAAGCGGTCCTTGAGCTCCTATTAGTACTTTGGGAACAAAAATTATAAGGATAAATGGAATTCTCATTTTTTAACACAAATCCTTCCCTCCTAAGCTCTGAATGCCTATTTTTGGGAGGCTGGAGTATAAGAGACAAGTATCTCAAGGAGGAGGGACATGAGAAATACTACCTGAACCAGATACACTGGGTTGAAGAGGAGAACACTTTTAGATTTTAATAGTCTGTCTAAGAACATATTTGGGTTTGTGACAACCCCATCCTTTCTAGTTTTGTTTGGGGAGTTTTTTTAATAATTAGTGTTGTTATTGTTCAAAACTATCTCAGGAACAGGTTTGAGGCCTTGAGCGCCAATGAGAGTGGACCAAATGAGCTCTGGGAAGATATCAAGAAAATCGTCCATGAAGAATGCAAAAGATCATTACAAAGGCTAAATAAGAAGAAAAGACCAAGATGGATGA
>NW_006400004.1:873321-881427 GCF_000299155.1 Elephantulus edwardii
GACTTCTAAGAGAACAAACACATTCATCCTGGAGAGGGTGAAACCAGGCTGCATTTCAGAGGCAAGTATTCTGAAGCTACACCTGACAAGTTTTCAGGATGTTGCAAAGAGGGGCCAGTCCTTGAAGAGGGATATGATGCTTGGGAGGGTGGAGAGACAGAGCAATAGAGGAAGATCTTTGATGACATAGATTGACTCAGTGACTGGGGTAACAGATGTAGGTGTTTCAAAGACAATAGGTTTGGCTCAAGATAGAGCAGGTTGCAGAACTGTTATTCATAGTGTCACTATGAGTTGCAGGTAACTTGGCTGCACATAACAACAATAATGGGTATTTAGTAGCCAGTAAACTAAATAAAGATGAATTTACTTGTGCTTACAAATGAAACTAGAGTGCTCAGTTTTATGTAATATTGTTGCTGAACTCAAGGGGTTCTTTCTGTAGTCAATTGCCAATAAGACAGAGCCTCCTCATCTGGGAGTGGTCATTAGACTTTTACACCAGGGTTAGACACCAACTCACTCAACAATGCACCTATGTTAGTTAAATCAAAGATTTTCTACATCTGAAAAAAAATACAAAAAAAAACCCCAACAATTCACACACAGGTACCAGCACACAGGCAATTTACAAAATAGTCAACACATGACTAAGAAAAATAGACACTGAAAAGATAAAGGCTAACTCAGGAAAGGTGTAACAGGTGTAACTCCCCTCCTGGCAAACAGGCAGATTAATATACAATTTGCATATGATTGGGGGAAAGTTTCAAATATGCTGATCTAGGAAAGATGCATTTCATTTCCTGGAAAACAGACAACTTAAACTATTTTACATTGGCTACAACTTGACAGCACTTAACAACAACAACAGCATAACAAAAGATAAGTTATCCTAGTGGACAGAAAGTGATGCTACCAAGCCAAAGGTGGGTGACTTTAATCCACAGCCCTCAGGCCTGTTTCAAACATCCTTCTCAGTCGTATAGCCCTGGTATGTCCATTTGCTGTACAGAGGTAACTCGTGTTTGTTGTGATGCTAAGCACTGTGAAACTGATGTGTCAAATGTGATAACGGTTACCCATGGTGGACAGTGTTTGGTGGAGCTCCCCAATTAAAACAAGGTTGGTAGCAGGAGCAGCATCAACTTCTGAAATAGCTTGCCTCCAGAAACCCTATGAATCTGGAGAAAGGATAAATGTTATACAAGTGTTCAGGTCTTTTGTTCATAGGGTCACTATGAGTCATCTATGACTCCAAGGCACTAGACAACAACAAATAAAAGGAAACAAAAAAAATTCTAAGGCAAAGTACTCAGTTTGGCAGGCTGGAGAAAACTGATGTCAGTTTTATAACTATGTAACTAGAGTTTTAAAACAGATACGTATTTAGAGAATTCTGAATTTATTAATACCACCCCATCAAAATTGGGAAATTTACCAGCATATGAAAACTGCAAATTACAGATTAATATGTAAGCATAAGTAAAACAGAGCTGACTTCACTTATTGTGTAATGTTATCTCACCACTAATAGTAAGTTAGAGTCCATTAAAATAGTTGAGAAACTTGAAAATAAGGAGATGAGCACAATCTTCCTAAGTGCTCAGTGAGGGGACAGTATAAATCCCATTTAAAAAAAAAAACAAAACACACCATTAATCCCAGAAGCAGAAGCAGGCCATAAAAATTCTTAGCTTAGGAAAGGTAAAGCAAACACAAATGTGCCATGTAAAGTCTTATCTGTCCTTGCAAAGTAAAGAATTAGCTAGTGTCTATGTGACACAAAAAGAGTAAAGGTGGGCAAAGTAGGCAGCCTATCAAAAGCTGACTCACATGATTAATCCCCTGGCCCACTAATCATGCTCCCAATCTCCCCACCTTGGACAGAAGCACCCAGGAAGGCCTTAAAAACAATTGTGTGGGGGACTCAGGACTCTCTCTCTCTCTTACATCTTTCCACTGAGGGAGGGAGCCCCACATGTGGAAAATTATTAAAGTGTGCTTTTTGTTTTTACATGTGTGAAGAGCTCATTTCGGGTAGAGCTTTCTTGGGCACAACACTCAGTAATCAATATTCTGATGGAATGTTATCAAAATTGTGGTCTCCCAGGAAATTCTATTTTCATAATTATTTTCCAAGTGTTTAAGGCTTCACAATAGTACACACAGCATCTGTAAGGTCACCGAGGAAGGACAGAACGCTATGCCAGCAAGGAAAGATAGCTTATTGAAGAAAAACTGCTGGGCTGGCTCCCAAGCAGAAGACCAGCCCCCACTAAGAGTTAGAGAGGGATTTTATACTTTCTTACAGGGGAACTGGGGAAGGGGGTGGATACAGATGCTTCCTTCAAATAGGGAAGTGGGCTATAACTATTCCTGGGAAAATGGAGGTAGTGTAGTTTCACAGAAAGAAAAAGCGCAACTGCTGTTTCCTGTTATTGGATTCTCTTAACAGCCATTCTGGGAGAGGAAAAAGAGGGCTCTGCAGTTCTAATAGCATCAACTGACTTGAATCATCAATTGTTTTTCTGAAAGAAAACATGCAGCTGTTAACAAATACATAGGTGTTGTGAAATTTTCACAGTTTACAATATTTCTCCATTAAGAGATATCTATGCCATGAGTAACAGTAATAATAGCCTCTGATTCACCCAAAAGCCCTTAAAAAAGTCAAAACAACTATGTCTACACCAACACAGTATCAGAGTAGTATAAACCCAGAACCCAAAGACAGAGTTGGCAAAGCCTGGCTATACATTTCAGTCCCAATTCTATGGCTCACAACCTAATCTGCCTTTCTGTGGTCTGTATTTTAATGTATTTTTATTATATCGCTAGCTATTCTAATTTCTATTTCCCTGCATATTCTGTAATAATAGGAAACCTAATCTTTAATTTTTACGAGGAAAAGAAATCTTCCTTTTTTTTTCTTTGTCACTGGACTGTGAATGGGCGTAACTTAATTTAAACATACATTGTAGATCATTTTCTTAATATCATGCTGAGAATGAGCCCAAAGATTTATTTCAATCAATCATAAAGATTTGAGTTTTGACATACATGTAACATACCCAGTAAGTTTATTTGTATCATAGTTTATAGTATTGTACATTCTCAGTAGAGCTCAATTTTTTTAAAACCCCATTTTGCTGCAAACCCAGTGACCAATAATTTTACTAAAATTTGTTTAAAAGATCCTGATCTATCAACATTATAGATTCAAGTAAATTTCTCTATTACATTTATTACCAATTTTCAGAAATGAAAACTCAAAGATTAGAATGATGCCAGCAAACATTGTTGTTGTTAGGTACCACTGAGTTAAGTACAACTCATAGCAATCCTATGAACAAAAGATCTGAACCCTGTTCTATCCTGTACAATCCTCACACTTCCTCACACACAAGAGCCCTTTGCTGCAGTCACCATGTCTACTCATCTAGGTGAGGCTCTTCCTCTCTTTCCCAGCCCTCTACCCTTCACAATATCATGTCCTTCTCCAAGGAATGGCCCCTCCTAGCAACATGCCCAAAGTATGTGAAGCGAAGTCTCATCATTCTTGCCTCCAAAGAGCACTCAGGCTGCATCCTCTACAAGACCTATCTGTTCTTTTGGCCATAGCTTCAAGCTGTGGGCTGGAATCCTCTTGTTTAAGCATTCAAGACCTGGCAGAGCAGGCCTTTGTATTTAAAAGTTGCTTAAGTCCTGCCTGAGGGCGAATCTCCAGCTTGGAGCAGTTGAATTCTGGATGTTAAGTGGGGTGTCTTTTTAATTTGCAAAGCTGGGTCTGGTTCAAGAAGACTGACACTGAGGAGCTGCTCACGAACAGCTCCCAGAACAAGGTTCTGGCGACCTCCTCGGAAACGCTGACCGAGCGGCACATCAGCAACCCGGACCTGGAGAAGGACCTGGGCCTGTACGTGTGTAACGGCACCAGCTCCCCAGGCACTCACCAGGCCTCTATCACCCTGCGTGTGTGCAGCTGCCTGGCCGCTCTCTGGCCGTTGCTGCGCATCCTGGCTGAGGTCCTCATGCTGGTCACCATCATGTTTGTCTATGAAAAGCGATGGAAGCCGGAGGAGGTGTTGGATGACGAAGACATGGGCTCTGCGCCACTAAAAAGTGGGAGTCACCATGTCAACGACAAGGAAAAGAACGTCCTCCAGAGACATACCAACTGAGCACTGGCTACCTCCCAGGACAAAGGAGGAGCAGCGCCTTGTCACAGTCCTGCCTCCCCAGCACCCATCCCAGCGTATGCACCTCTGGGGCGCCTGAGAAACATGCCTGGGCGAGCTGCCTCAGAGCCGGGGTCTTGTTCCAGTTCCTCCCCTTCCAGCCAAACTTGGCTTTCCCGCCTTCAGAGTTGCACTCAGTCCAGCCTCTCATGGGGTCTTGTTTTCTTTCATTTCTTGTGAACCCCAGGGAATCTGTGAGGTCCAGGCTACCTGTCAACCTCCTCTGAGGGCCTAAACTGCCCCTCCCACTGGTGCCCAGTCTGCTGTGCAGACCCAGCCATGCGTGCTGTCCAGTCTGAAGCCCTAGCTGTCCACTCTGTGCTTTGCTGTTCCCAGGTGTCCATGGGTGCTGCGTGGGCTTGGGGGCTGAGTACCCCCACACTCCCAGGACCCTGATGTGCCATCTCAGTCCTCCAAGCCCGGGCTGCCTGGACAACTGGTGGGGGCCTCCCCCACCTGACCACAACTCAGCCCCTACCACCGTCACCCCACTAATAAAGACTCCCTCCACCTTATCTCAAAAAAAATCTTTATTTTATGTTGGTTTGCATAAAGGATTCATATTCATTGTGTTTCATTCACATACATTGTGTTTCATACATTTCTTCATTCACATTGTGTTTTATACAATCACTCCCATACACACATTGTGTCTTATAAAATTATTCACCATTGATCTATGCCCACTATTACCCCTTATTTTCAGAATCCCACTGCATCTTTCCTAATTCCTTGTTTAATCTCTTTATATCTCAAGAGAGTGACTCAATATCCCCCCTACACTAATTATTTCTCATTATCATAAAAAAGATAATTCATTCCCAAGAGGGTTATAACCCCAGGCTGAAGGTTAGGATTCACAACACATATTTGAGGACGTGATTGAATTAAAAACATAGATCCAAGGCAAAATGGGTATTTGAATGTCAAATGAAGATGCACTACAGAAATTCTAACCACTTTTATATGGCAAACAATAATTCTATTTCAGGAACAATTTCTGCTACATTCAAATAATTTTCTTAATTTGGTCTCATCCAGTCTCATGGCATTAAGTACAATTTTTCTCTTGTGTGATATAACCCGCTGGAGAGTCAAATAGGAGTTGGTTTTTATGCAATGACATTAAGTTGTGTAGATTGATAGATCATTTTTGAGAATTACTTTGTTGGGTCCCCCCACCCATTTTTAATAGGCTGATATCTCCAAAATTGTGACAGACTGAGATTCAAACTCATCAATTTCCCTGTGTCCCTAAGGGAGAAAATATCTGATATTTTATGCCATTAGGGCTCATTCTCATTTTCTCTCTCTCTCTCTCTCCCTCTTTCTCTCTCTCTCTTTTACACACACACACACACACACACACACACACACACACACTATTCTATCTCTTGCTTCTCCTGACCCTCATATTTAGCTCTCTGACTTTATATTCTGTTATTCCTCCTCTCAGTCACTATGCTCTTGTGTCCATCTGCACTGACTTCTCTGTGGTCATCAACAAAGTCAAGCACTCTCCTGCCTCAATGCTCATCATTCCCTCTGCTACTTTCCTCATACGCTTTAAATCTCAGAGACAGATTCTCTGGTTTGGTAAATCTCCACCACTCACACCTTTGTCTCAAATTCAGTTGTGTGTAGTTTTTTTCTCCCCTAAACTATGACTTAAAACATATTCTACCATTTTCTGTGTTTCTTGTCTATCTCCCTTGACCTCAGGCATAGATTTCTTTTTTTCTTTCATTCCTGTATGTTCAGTGTCTAATAACATATCTAGCATGCTGAAATTGCTAAATAATAATATCACATTTTCATTTTTTTAAAATGAAGCTTCTAATTACACATTAGCATGCTCTTAATAATACATTTCCAGAATTCATTCAACAAATATTTGTTAAACTTTCAAACCAGGAGGGGGCAGCAATGTCTCATAAACTGAACAAGAAGTCTCCATACTGGTTCAGTAATTCAGGGGGGCAACTAATGGAAAATGAGGCAAAATATACGAGTTGAAGGGGCTAATGCCATACACTGGTGATGAACGTGCCCTCACCAAGAAGAATGCAAGAAGTCAAGGAGAGTCCTGGAGCATGACAGCCAGAGTAAGAAGTCCATGGAATAAGCAGACAGCTTCTCAGGGAGCCTAATAAATTGCCAGGGAGCTCTAGGGGCCTACTTCTTAGGGAGTTGTGGTAGCAACTCTAAGTCCTCACCTCTCTGGTAGTTTGAATACAGTAGTGGCTCTGAGGGAAAGCCTGGTAAAGGGAGCTCTGGTGTATTCAAATTCTGTGCCTTCTGTTTGATAGTATAGTGCCTTTACTTTGGCTATCATGAAAACAAACTTACCAGAACTAAAATATGACCTTGAGTCTATCCCACTTGAATTTTAAACCCATCTCAAGAACAGATTTGAGGCTTGAACATGAATGAAGACCAAAGAGCTGTAGGATGATATCAAGAATATTATCCATGAAGAATGTAAAAGGTCGTTCCAAAGACAAAGGAGGAAGAAAAGACCAAGATGGATATCAAAGACTGTTAATATTAGACCAGCACACTGAGAGCCAAAGCAAAGGCAAGAATTCGGGAAGTTAAGGAGCTGAACACAGTATTTCAAAGGGCAGCTCAAGAAGACAAAGCAAAGTATTACAAGGACATGTGCAAAGAGCTGGAGTTAGAAAATCAAATAGGGCAAACTCATTTAACACTTCTTTCTTTTCCCCCCCCCACCCCTGCTTAGTTTGAAAGAACTGAAGAACAAATTCAAGACCTAAATGACAATTCTTAAGGATGCTATGGGCAGATTATTGGGTGATCCAGGACGCATTAAAAAAAAAAAAGATGAAAGGTGTATACAGAATCACTGTACCAAAAAGAATTAACTGACACAGAAAAGTTAATGAAACAGCATACAATCAAGAAGTAATGGAAGTGATGGAGGAAGTTTAAGTGCTTTGAAGGAATTGGTAAAAAAATAAAGCCCCAAGATTTCATGGAATAATTAACTTATTTCAACAAACAGATTCAGTCATGGACATGTTCACTAGGCTGTGCCGAGAAATCTGGAGGACAACCACCTGGCTAGAAGAAATATGTATTTATACCCTTTCCCAAAAAGGCAATACAACAGAGTGTGAAAATTATTGAACAATATCATTAATATCATAAGCAAGCAAAATATTGCTGAAGATTACCCAAAACCAACTAGTGAATTTACAAAACTACCAGAAAAACAAGCTGGATTTAAAAGAGGCCATTGCCCTAGGGACATCATAGCCAGTGCCAGATAGATTTTAGCTGAAAGTAGAGGGCTCCATAACAATGTCTGTCTATTTGTGTTTTATTGGCTATGTAAAGGCATTTGAATGTGTGGACCTCAACAAATTGTGGCTAACGTTGAGAAAAATTATAATCCCAAAACAGTTGATTGCGACCATGTGAAACTTGTACTTAAGACCAAGAAATAGTTGTCAGGACAGAGCAAAGAAACACTGCATGGTTCAAAATCAAGAAAGGACTGCATCAGGGATGTTTCCTTTCTCCATAATTTTTCAATCTATGTGTGGAACAGGTTATTCAGGAGGCTGGACTTTATGAAGAAGTCTTTGGTATCAGGATTAGAGGAAAACTCATAAACAACTTGCACTTTACAGATGATACAAACTTGCTCACCCAAACTGATGAAGTGTTTGTTGCGAAAGATCAAGGATTACAGTCCTGTATGGATTGCCTCTCCAACATTAAGAAACAAAGACTCTCACCATTGGGCTGGGCCAATTGACAGCACCATGATAGATGGAGAAGAGAATGAGATTATCAACAATTTCAGGTTGCTCAGATACACAATCAACACTCTTGGCAT
>NW_006400004.1:882347-883227 GCF_000299155.1 Elephantulus edwardii
CACAATGTGGTGGGTGGAGGAAGAAGAAGAAAATGGGGAAGGATCTGGAAGGGACCTGAAAAGATTGAATAATGATGAACTCTAGAGATATAGGTCTTGTTGAGCTGTTCTTTGAAATCTTCTGTCCATCTCCCTTACTTTAGTATTTCTTCCCTTTGTTCTAGTATTCTTACATTCTAGTACAAATTTCACAGTCTCTTCTGATATCCATTTTGATCATTTCTTTATTTCCTGTCTTTAAATGGGACTATTTTAATAACGTTCTTGATGTCATCCACAGCTCATCTGAAGAATATTTGACATTTTTCAAGTTGTATCACAAATTCAAGCTCTGCGTTAAAATGCTGAAAGATTATGTGGGCAAAATCTTGAATGATACAGGAAGCATCAAAAGAATATGGAAGAAATACACAGTTACTATACCAAAAATAATTGAAAGACCTGGAACTATTTCAGGATGTTATTTTTATGTGCCATACAGTAGCATATGATTAATAACCAATGGTAAAGAAGGAAGATGTTCAAGCTACACTGTGAAGGCATTAACAGAAAAAGAAGGCCCCAGGAACTGAGAAAATACAATTTCAGATGTTTCAACAGGCAGATGTGACCCTGGCCAATGAATGTATAAGACAGCTCTCTGTCCAGTTTTCTGGAAGAGATTAATGTTTGCTCCTATTACAAAAACATATGTGAGATGACTCATAGCAACCCTATGAATTAAAGACGTAACACTTGTATAACATCGGTCATTTCTTCATGTTCATAGAGTTTCCAGAGGCAAGTCATTTTGGAAGTTGATGACACTCCTGCTTCTAATAGGGAACATCAATAATTTTTTTTATTTTTCTTTTATATTGCTTTGCTTACAAAGTTCATA
>NW_006400004.1:884957-938181 GCF_000299155.1 Elephantulus edwardii
GTGTTGAGGGTACCATGGACTGCTAGGAAAACAAACAGACTCATCCTGGAGATGGTTAAACCAGGCTGCTCCTTGGAGGCGAGGATTCTGGGACTTCGTCTGACATACTTTGGACATGTTGTAAGGAGGGAAAGGTCCTTGGAGAGGTACCTCATGCTTGGGAGGGTGGAGAGACAGCGCAAAAGGGGAAGACCCTCTATCAGGTGGATTGATGCAGTAACTGGGATAATCGGAATGTGTGTGTCAGAGGCAGTGCAATTGGCACAGGATAGAGCAGGTTTTAGGGCTGTTGTACATAGGGTCACCATGAGTTGCAAGCGACTCAACGGCACATAACAACAACAACAACAGAAGTGTTTTATCGCATATATCATTGCCAAATATTTTTTCTCAAGCAGCAGCCCAATTGTCTACCAATAAATGGAGAGAAAAACACACAATAGATTAGTATGCAGCATTGAAAAACAGTGAACTTTTAAAACACTACACAACATAGATGAATCTTGGAGACATTGTTATTGTCATTGTTATGTTCTATCTAATTTATTATGACTCTTAGCCACCCTTGTGAACAATGAATCTAAAACCTGCTATATACCGTAAGCCAATTTCCCTTTCTCTGAAGCCACAGTCACTATCTGTCAATCTATCTGTCTTCCTTTTCTTCACTAATCCTCTAACCTTCCAAGCATGATGTCATTCTCCAAGAATTGTTCCCTTCTGGCAACATACCTAAAGTATATGAGACAGAGTTTCAAAATCCTTGCCTCCAAAAAAATAACTTGGTTATACCCTCTCCAGTAGACTTGTTAATTCTCTTGTTAATTCCATAATATGTTCAGCACTCTTATTCAGCACCACAACTCAAAGGCATCAATTCTCTTTCCATCCTTAGTCATTGCCCAGCTCTCAGAAACATAAAAATCAATTGAGAAGACCATTATCTGTAGTAGACCTACCTAAGTCTCTAAATTAATACCATTGCTTTTTAGCAATCTGGATAGGACCCTGAGACTGTGGACTTTCCACTTTTGATTGGATCCTAACAAGATGAAATTGTTAACGACTTCTATCTTTTCTCCATCTAATATGATGCAGCCAAATTGTCCCAGTCAGGAACCTTTGTGATTTTAATGTTGAGAGATAATCTGTATTGGAGACTATAGTCCTTGGCCTTCTACATCAAATACTTCAAATTCTTCTCAGTTTCAGCAAACATGGTTGTATTATTTGCATAATGCAGATCGTTGATGAGTCTTCCTTAAATCCTGATACCATATTCTTTTTCATAGAATCCAGTCTCCTGGATTATCAATTCCCAACGCAGATTGAAAAAGTATGGAGAAAGAATACATCCCTGATGCACTCCTTTCTTGATTTTGAAGCATGTAGTTTTACTTTCCCTTGTTACAAATAAACATTCTTCTGATACTATCTGCTTTCAGTTAAGATATGTCCAACATTGGAAGTGACAGACCTAATGCCACAGCTCCTTCTAAACCCAGCTTATATTACTGGAAGTTTTTTGTTGATGCACTGTTTTAGTTGGTTTTGGGAAATCATAAGCAAAATTTTGCTTGCATGTGATATTGTTTGATAATTTTCACACTCTGTTGGATCATCCTTTTTTGGGAATAGGAATAAATATAGATCTCATCTAGTCAATTGGCCACTTAGTTATCTTCCAAATTTCTTGGCACAACCTGGTGAGCACATCCAGATCTGTGTTTATTAAAGTGTATAAATTTGTATTGCATGGATTCCCTTTTGATTTTCTGATGTTTGCACATTTTGTTACAATACGTTTTTCCCCCAAGCTATCTTTTGAAATCTTCTGTTCATCTATTTAACTTTGTTATTTCTTCCCTTTGTTTTTATTTATATCATCCCACAGCTTATCTTGTCTTCATTCTTAAAGGCCTCAAACCTTCTCTTGGGATGGTTTTTAAGTTTAAGTGGGATAGACTCAAGATTGTATTTTGGTTCGTGTGGATATGTTTTAATTTTCTTCAGCTTCCCTTTGAACTTGCACGTGAGTAGCTGATGGTCTATTCCACCATCAGTACCTGACCTAGATTTCACAGCTAATATTGAGCTTCTCAAGCAATTCTTCCCACAGATGTAATCAACCTGATTCCTATGTATACCATGAGGTGAAATTCGTGTGTATAGTCTGAGTTTATGTTTCCTATAAAAAATATTTGCAATGAATACCATATGTATCTAATAACCCTAAATTTGAACATCAAGATAATGGTTTACAATCTAGAAAATATCTGCGGAACTTGTAAAAATATTAATTGAAATTGTTGGTTTAGTATAATTCTTAGTATGATATATTGCACTGTTAAGATTGTGTGAACCTTAGTTCTAGAAACTAAAAACAAACAAACAAAACCCACAAACACTGAAGCCATTAAGTCAATTCCAACTCATACTAATCATCTGTTGGGTTTCTATAGTTGTAAATATTTATAAGAGGAGACTACCCATCTTTTTCCTATAGAGTGGCTGGTGACATTAAACCACAGTCTTGCAGTTGGCAAAGTATTATAACCAAATGTACAAAGAGCTGGAGTCAGATAATCAAAAGGGCAGAATTCATTTGGCATTTCTTAAGTTGAAGGAATTAAAGAACAAATTCAAGTCTTGAGTTGCAATGATTAAGGCAGAATTTTAAATGATCCAAGAAGTATTAAAAGAAGATGGAAGTAGTATACAGAGTCACTGTACAAAAAAGAATTGGCTGACACAGAATAATTTCATGAACTAACGTATGCGCAAGAGCCTGTGGTAATGAAAGAAGAAATTCAAGTTGCTCTGAAGGAATCCTCAAAAAAAACAGGCTTCCAGGAATTTACAGCATGCCAATTGACATATTTCAACAAACAGATGATGCTCTGGATGTGCTCACCACGTTGTGCCAAGAAATCTGGAGGAAACAACCTGGCCAACTAGACTAGAAGAAAAGTGACCTGACAGGGTGCAGAAAGCTGGGCTTTATGAGAAGGAATGTGGCATCAGGATTGGGAGAAGATTCATCAGCAAACTGAGTTATGCAGATAACACATTCTTACTTGCTGAAACTGAGGAGGACCTGAAGTGCTTGCTGCAGAAAGTCAAGGACTGTAGTCTTCAATATGAATTGAAGCTCAACATCAAGTAGACAAAGATTACTGTCACTGAGCCAATTGGCAGCATCATGATGGATCAAGAGGATATTGAGGTTGTTAACAATTACAGCTTAAAAAAATATATTGGTTTGCATGCAAAAAGTCTTAATGCTAAAGTCATAAATTAATGAACTTTTGTCTTTTTTTATAATGCTACAGAATAAAATAGATATGGAAGCCTTGTTTAGATAATAGAATATTTTGAGACATTAATGTTGGTTGCTTGATACAACTTCTGCTTATGGTAGCCTCAATTTCATCCAAGCACTGCTGTGTTCCATAGAACTTTCAAATCTCTACTCTTTCACTGCTAGATTTTCAAGACTTTCTTATGAAGTTCCTTTGAGAGAACTCAAAACTCCAACTTCCTAGCTAACTGTCTAGTGCTTAACTTAATACCTCAGAAAAACTTGAAAGAAAGCACTGCTTTAAGAGAAATCCTATTAGGGACTAGTCTTTGATCCTAAAAGTTACCTGACATTTCTCTGGTTCTTTCTTCTTGGTTTCCTCAAGCAATGGATTGTCTCAAGGTCATAATGAAAATATTCATTCCATCTTCTTTTGTTATATCCCTGTGAACTTGCTGGCAAATTTGTTTGCTTTTCAGGAATCTTGTGAGCATCTCTACCCATCTAATTTAGAACAATATCTCTGTGGTACAGATGACTAATAGGATCAACTGCTAAGCAAAAGGTTGACGTTTCAAGTGTGCTCAGAAGTTCTTGGTTGGGGGAGGAGGGAGTGTCTAATCTACTACTGAAAGATCTTTCACAGAAAACTTCATGGAGCACGGTTCACAGTACAAATCAGAGCCAACAAACAAAAGAATAGAAAACTATCACTTTGTAATACTTGAGACAAAAAGACTCTCTTTTACAACTAACGGATACAATAATAGCCATATAATATAATGAAGTAGTGAGGGATGGACTTTCTTTTAGCCCTAAAGAGTTATCAAACTAAAAAGCCTATTTGTTCTCCTTTCCCATATACTCTTGTAATCCATGGCTAGGAATAAAGTTTCAATTGTGTATAGTTATATCTCCAGGATATTGAGTAGACAAGAGCAACTAGTCCAGAATATGATCACCGAGAGAATAAATGTTCTTTTTATGTACTCTCGAGTGGGAACTGACTCATATCTGACCCTGCAGGGGATTTCTCAGAGGCAGGAAAAGATTGTGGTGCAGCTGGTGGGTTTTAACTACATGCCTTTTAATTGATAGCACAAAAGATGGTAGTATAAAACCTTCTCACACTCCACCACCCTATCTCTTCCCTTTATAAGCTCCCACAGTCTCCTAGACAGAGAAATAGATTTAAGAGGCTGTCTCCTATACACTGATACATAGTAAAACCTCTGTTTTTTCCAACCTACTCCACATTCAATGCTGCTTTATTCAGCTTTAGGCAGCAAAACCATGTTAATAAACTAATGACCTTTAGAAGAACTTTGGTTCCTCAGTAATTTGGAGAGATCCTTGACAGTGGACCTTTCAAATGCACTGCATCTTCTGATTTCTTGATAACTGGTATCAAAGATATTGATTGTGGATCCAAGTAAGAGTTAAATAATTGACAATTCTGATATTGTCTTCATTTATGATGGTGTTGCTTATATGTACAATGGTGAAGATTTTTTGTTTTCCTGATGTTGAAATGAAATCCATATTGAAGACTATATAGTCTTTGATCTTCTACAGAAAGTGTTTCAAGTCCTTCCTCACTTTCAGCAAGCAAAGTTGTTTGGAGTCTTTCTCCTATTCTGATGTCACATTCTTTTTCATATAATCAACCTTCTCAAATATTTGCTTAGCATACAGACTGAATAGGTGTGGAAAGTATCCATAGGGTGGGTAGGAGCAAAGGGATAAGGATGGGGGGCAATCATAGGGTCACATCACACAATTTGACAGGTGAAGGGAGGGGTGGGTTAAGGAAATAGGAAAGATCCAGTGTGAAAACTATGTATAATAACTTTGTGAGTAAACCAGTAAAAAATAAAAATTGTGGATATATGGATGCAATATGATGGCACAATATTCCTGATTTTACACCATGCAGTGGTACTTTGTTATGTTTGAATAAAAGCTTTTTAGTCTAGGTCTAGATTATATACAAGCATAATTAAGCTTAATTAAGTTCCCATTCTTCTCAATGTTAACCATAGTTTGTTAAGATCTAGTCAAATGTCTTTGCATAGACAATGAAACACAAATATACATTATCCTGGTATTCTATTTTCAGCTTTGATAGATCTGACATCAGCAATAATATCCCTGATGTCATGTCCTCTTCTAAATACAGCTTGAAGTTCTCAGTGTACTATTTTAGCAATCTTTGGATAATCTTCAGCAATATTTTACTTGCATGTAATATTAATGATATTGTTCTTCAATTTTCACATTCTGCTGGATCACCTTTCTTGGGGCTCGCAACAAATGTGAAAATATGGAACTCTTCCAGTTACTCAACTAAGAAGTTGTTCTTCAAATTTCCTGACATAGATTGGTGAACACATCAGGGCTGCATCTATTATTGGAAACATGTCAGTTGAGATTCATTTGATTAATGGGGAATTTTTGCCAATGCTTTCAGTACACCTTGAACTTCTTCCTTTGTTATTATTGGCTCTTGTTTATATGGAACTTCATGAAAGTTTTCAGTATTAAATGGTTCTTTCTGATACAGTGATTCTGTGTATTCCTCCAATATGGATTAAGGATCAATGTCAAGAAGACAAAGATTCTCACTACTGGGCCAATTGGCAGCATCAGGATGGATGGTGAAGAGATTGAGATTGTTCCCAGCTTTAGTTTGCTTGGCTCCACAGTCAACACTCTCGGCACCAGTAGCCAGGAAATTAAAAGGTGCATTGCCATGGGAAAGTATTCTGTTATGGACCTCTCCAAAGTACTGAAAAGCAATGGTGTCTCTCTGGAGACTAAGGTGCATCTGATATAGGCCATGGTCTTTGCAATCACATGTTATGCATCAGAGAGTTAAACAATGACCAAGGAGGATAGAAGGAGAGGTGATGCCTTTGAGCTGTGGTGCTGGAGAAGAGTATTGAGGGTATCATGGACTGCTAGGAAAAAGATTCATCCTGGAAAGGGTTAAACCGGGTAGCTCCTTGGAGGCAAGGAGTCTGAGGCTCCGTCTAACATGCTTTGGACATGTAAGGAGAGACCAGTCCTTGGAGAAGGACATCATGCTTGGGAGGGTGGAGATACAGCGCAGGAGGGGAAGGCCCTCTATGAGGTGGATTGATTCAGTGACTGGGGTAATTGAGATGGTGTGTCAGGGACAGTGCGACTGGCACAGGACGGAGCAGAGGTTAGGACTATTGTCCATAGGGTCGCTATGAGTTGCAAGTGACTTGACTGCACATAACAACAACAACAATTCAAAAATTTTCACATGCCTTCTCTCAATATTGCACCTCAAGGTTTGGATTTGTTTTTTAATTCTTTCAACTTTAAAAATATTTAGTGATTTTTTTTGGATAGGATTATCATTTTCTCCATATTGAGTCTTCCTATCCATGAACAGGGCACATTTTTCCATTTCTTTAGGTCTTTTACCATGTCTTTCAGAAATGTTCTATAGTTTTCTTTGTCTAGGTATTTTGTATCTCTAGTTACATTCACTCCCAAGTATCTCAATTTGTGGTTGGCAATTGTAAATGATGTTGTTGTTGTTGTTGTTGTTGTTATTATGTGCCGTCGAGTCGATTGCGACTCATAGCAACCCTATGTACAACAGCCCTAAACCGTGCTCTACCCTGTGCCAATCTCATTGCCTCTGACACGCCCATCCTGATTACCTGTAGAGGAACTCTACTGATTTTCAATGCAATCCCAATTCAGATACCAAGTTCCTTTTTCAAGGAGATTGAAAAAGAAATTATCAAATTTATTTGGAGCGAAAAGAGACCCCGAATAATCAAAACACTTCTGAGAAAGAAAAATTAGGTTGGAGGCATAGCACTCCTTGACCTCAAAACCTACTGCACAGCAGTGGTAACCAAAGCAGCATGATATTGGTACAATGACAGGTACATCAACCAAGAGAATAGAATTGAGAACCCAGAAACAGACCTAGCTATCTATGGTCAACTGATATTCAACAAGAAAATCAAAGCTATTAAATGGGAAAATGATAATCTCTTAAACAAATGGTGCTGGCAAAACTGGACATCCACCTGCAGAAAGCTGAAACAGGATCCACATCTCACACAATACACAAAAATCAACTGAAGGTGGATCAGAGACCTGAGAGTAAAGCCCAGAACTATAACATTCATGAGAAACAAACTGTGATCAAGCTTATAAGTGCTAGTCCAAGTCATAAAGAAACTGCCAAATACAGAAATGCAATCTAAAGAGGATAAAATTGATGCATGGGACCTTCTAAAGATTAAATCCCTGTGCATATCAAAAACTTTTTCTCAACACGGTTAAAAGAAAACCTACAGACTGGGAACAAACATTTGGTAATATCATCTCAGACAAGAGTTTCATAATAAAGGTTACAGAATACTCCTGGACCTCTACAAGAAAAAGACTGATAACCCAATTTCAAAATGGGCAAAAGGCATGAAAAGAATTTTCACAGAAGACAATATTCAAACGGCAGACAGACACATGAAGAAATGCTCCAAATCACTGACAATAAAAGAGATCCAAGTCAAAACCACAATGAGATACCATTTCACTCCAGTAACAGTGGTAAAGTTTAACACAGCAGAAAGTAATAAATGTTGGAGAGAATGTGTTCTGGGATTGTAAAATGGTACAACCATTCTGTAAGACAGTTTGGTGCTTCCTCAAAAAGCTGAACGTAGAAATACCATATGACCCAACTATTCCACTACTTGGAATAAACTCTAAGAATATGAGAACTGAGGCACAAACTGAGATTTGTACACCAATGTTCATAGCAGCATTATTCATCATCGCAAGAACATGGAACAAGCCCAAATGTCCAACCACAAATTAATGGATTGAAAAATGTGGTACATTCACACAATGGAATACTATGTAGCACAAAGGAGCAATAACTTTGTAAATCATTACCTAACTTGGGAATGAACTAACTCAGTCCCACAGAGATAAATATTGTATAAAACCCTTATTGTAGAATGAGTATAAGGATCCAAGGGGGATTAGGATGTATGGGGGGAGATTAATCATAAATTTGTATAATTTGATGTGTGGGGGTGAGAGAAATTTGAAGAGTCTGTTCTGGAAAACAATGTATTCAAATTTTGTGAATAAACTAGTATAATTAAAAAGTTGTATGAACAAGTTTGACAGGAAAAAATGCTGTTTCATCAAATATTTATAAAAGAGGAAACAAAAGAATATCTTCACACAATGTGACTTCAGTACTACGGGACAAAGAAAAGAGGTAGAAAATAGAATTTTAATTTACAATACTGTAATGAAAATAAAATCGTTCTGCTACTGTACTGGATCTTGTACTTTTTCAGTAAGGTTCTCTTTCAGGAGAAAAGAAGTTTAAGCTTTCTCTCTCTCTCTCTGTGTGTGTGTGTGTGTGTGTGTGTGTGTGTGTGTGTGTGTGTGTCTGTCTGTCTGTCTTTTCCCTGAGCCTTCTACAGAGGACTTACTGTGTAGTGACTGAATGCCAGTGACTTCCTTCCCCTCCCTTCCCTTACATGAGAGGCACAGTAAAAACCCAGAAGTAAGGTCTCAGAGCAGAACTCAAAACTTTAATTGGACATCACTACTACCAGTTTCAAGCTTAGCCACCCAGGAGGCAGAGAGAGTAATTGAGAGAGTTTGGCCTTATCAGGCTTGGTGTGCCTCCTTACATCACATCATGATCTTAGTTATAATGGAAAACAACCATCTTGGTTGCAAAAGTTTTTTACTCTTCTTTAGAGTAGCTTTTATGTGGCACACTGTGTGTAGGGAAAAGCTAAAGAGTAGGGGAAACAAGGGAGCGTGCCATCATGGCAGTCTGCCCAAGACACTGGATGGCTGCATTTTAGTGAGAGGTAAAATTTATCTTTCCATAAATTTTTGTCCCAGGATGAGAATAAAATAGAAGAGATAAAAAGCAAAGGAAACAACTAGTTACCTGTATATTGGAAGGAACTTGAAGGTGTGTAATAAATGTGTTAAATATGATAAAGTCAAAGGATTTGTCCAAGAGAAGAAGAGAATCCAGTTGTCTTCTTAAATTGCTTAACTGAAGGCTTTAGAAAATATATGGATGTGTGACCTTCAGTACAAGACAGGGCGAGCTTTGATGGAGTGCTTTTTATCAGACAATCAGCCCCAGATATTAATAAAAAATGAAAACATATTACTTAAAACTTTTCCACCCAAACTCTGTCTCCAGGATTTATTTTTTGAAGATAGGAGGCAGAACGGTGTTTATACAGTAACAAGACTAACCTGTGCATCAGGTAAGCACGGACTTACTTGTGCTTACTTACTAATCTGTAATGAATAATTCCACTTCTTTTCACTCCGTAAATAATTCTGCTTCTGGATATGGCTGGCAAATATCTCTTTACCAAACTCGAAGCAACTTCCTATGATCTCAAAGCATCTTTTCAAATTTATGATCCCTGAGAGGGACAGAGTACTCAGAGAACTGAATATTACAGATTAGTTAATAAGCGCAAGTCAGCCTGAGTTTACTTTGCTTATTGGATATTTAACTTGTGGTCCGAGGGTCAAGTCCTATGTCTATAAATAACTCCCATCCATACATCAAATAGTAATTCACCCAGGGAAGTAGGCTCTCATACCACTGAGAAGTCAGTCCTGATCATGTTGTATTGTTGTTGTTGTCGTCGTTGTTAGGTGCCGTTGAATTGAGTACAACCCATAATGACCTTATGAACAACAGATCTGAACCCTGCCCTATCTTGTGCTATCTTCATACTTCCTGAAACACTTCAGCTCATTGAGGCAGTCACTGTGTCAATCCACCTGGTTGAGGGTCTTCTCTTCTTCGCTGACCCTTTGTCTTTCCTAGCACCATATTCCTCTCTAAGAAATAGCCCCTTCTAGCAACATGCCCCAAGTATGTGAGGCAAAGCTTTATCTCCTTTGCCTCCAATGTACTCTGGCTTCACTTTTTCCAGGACATATTTGTTTTTTCAGCAATCCATGAGGCGTTCAGTACTCTTCTCCAACACCACAGCTTAAAAGCATCAATAATTCTTCTGTCAACCTTATTTATTGTCCTGCTCTCAGATGCATAACAAATCATTAGAAAGCTCATGGACTGAATCAGATGTACTATAGTCCTCAAACTGACATCATTACTCTCTAATAATTTGGAAATGTCCCTAACTTCAGGCTTTCCCATTGCAACATGTCTCCTGATTTCCTGACTGCTGGTACTAAGGATGTGGGTTGTCATCCATAATAACTTTGTAGGATGAAATAATTGACCGTTTTAATCTTTTTTTCCAGTGGTAAGAATTTTTGTTTTCTTGATGTTGAGCTGCAATACAGACCAAAGGCTGCATTTCTTGTCTTCTACAACAAGTGCATCAAGTCCTCTTTCAGGAAACATGTCACTTTCAGTAAGCAAAGTTGTGTCATCTGCACCATGCAAGGGTCTTTGCAGTTACTTGTTATGCATTAGAAAGCTGGACAATGACTAAAGATTATAGAAGAAGAATTGATATCTTTGAGTCGTGGTGCTGCAGAAGAATATTGAATTTACCATGGACTGCTAGGAGAACAAACAGGTTCATCCTAGAGAGGGTGAAACCAGGCTGTTCCTTAGAGGAAAGGGTTTTGAAGCTCCATCTATCATACTTCGGGCATGTTGTAAGGAAGGACCAGTCCTTGGAGAGGGATGTCATGCTTGGAAGGGTGGAGCAACTGAAAAAGAGAGGTAGACCTTGGGTGAGATGGATTAATTCAGTGACTGGGGTAATGGGTAGACGTGTCAGAGTCAATGACGTTGGATCGAGATAGAGTAGGGTGCAGAGGTGCTGTACATAGGGTCACTATGAGTCACAAGTTACTTGACCGCAAATAACAACAACAACAACAACCTTTTGTATAATATTGTCATCCATGAAAAGAATTTTTAAGTTCTGTCTCACATACTGTGGGCATGTGGCCAGGAGGGACTAGTTCTTGGAAAAGGACATCAAGCTTGGAAGGATGGAAGGACATCACTGGAAAAGAGGACCTTGGATGAGATGGATTGGCTCAGTGATTGAAGAAATGGGATTAGGTCTTCTGGAGATGATGAGATTGGCTCAGGATATAGCAAGGTTCAGAGCTAAAGTACATAGGGTTGCTATGAATCACAGGTGACTTGATGACATATAACAACAACAGCAACCATCTTTGACTGAGTCACTTCACTCTTACAGGGCATGCTCACCCAGCACACTCCAGGGCCACATTGGTATAAGTGTTCCCTTTGCAGAGCATGGCATCCATGGATATCTCAGGTCAGCAAAGACTGTCTATCTTAGCCATCTCTGACTGCTTACTCATCTCCTAGGCCGGCTCAGATGCCATCTCAATCCAGGCAGACTGTTCTGGGCTTCTCTGAAGCCAGCACTAACTTTATTCCAGACTGAGTGCCCAGCCCCTAACACAGCCCGAGACTGGAAGTGGTGTAACTTGTGACCAAGCTCACATCTTGAGACCTTACCCACCACTTAGATGAGCAGAATCTCCAACCTGACCTGCCACCCCAACTCCAATCTTCTGCTGAGCTTGAAAATACACTGTCCCAAGTCAGACAGCTTAGTTTTTTATTTCCAATACTTATGGATATTTGTCTGTTTTGTTGCAGCTTGTGTGTTCCTAGGATGCTGAAAATTATACCACCAATGTTTCAAATACCAGCAGGGTCACCCATGATAAATAGGTTTCTGATAAGCTTCCAGACTAAGAATCAGGACTGTTCATCTAATGTAGAACATTTTTGGACACAGTGTCAGAAGATGTGCTACTCATTTGATTGGAAGGCGCTAAAAAATGAGAAGAAACAGCTACAAACATCCATTAATAATTATAAAATGGAATGTACTAAGAGTGAATCTAGGAAAATTGAGTGTTGTGAAAAATGAAATGGAATCCATAGCATCTCACATCCTAGGCATTAGTAAACTGAGACTGGTTTGGGCTATTTTGAATCAGACAATCATATGAGAGGTAAAGTATGCAGTCAATGTAGAACCTTAATCTACTGATGCAATATGACTAGAGATGAGAAGGAAACAACAGCAAATATGCAGCTTGCTTCAAAGATGAACCTAAAAAAAACTGGAAATTAGAAAAGCTTAAATGGAATGAGTAAAGCTGAGTAGCTGTATCTCCTAAGTACTCTGAAGTTAAACTGAATTTTTATTAGAGCTGTTGAGTGGGATAATCATATGGTCTTACCATGTCAGGAGTGATTAACAGAAGTGGAATTACATTGTTTTTATTCTAAAAGATGGCATTTCAAATCTATCTTGTTAGAGTTTAATGTTGTCAGTGATAGGGTAGTATTCATATGCATACAAGGAGTGTTAAGTACCGTCTAGTAGTACATAAGTCATAGTGACCCTATGAACAAAAGAATTGAACACTTGTATAACTTTCATCATTTCTCCAAGTTCATAGAATTTCCAGAGGCACGCTATTCCAGAAGTGGATACCACACCTGCTTCCTAGCCTGTTTTAATCTGGGAGCGCCACCAAACACTGTTCACCATGGGTAACCATTATACTATTTGGCACATCAATGTCACTGTGTTTAGCATCACAGCAACTATGAGTTACCTCTGACCTATTCCTGTGCCTATTCAAATATTAATCAAATTTACCCACCAGCCACTAATCCAAAAAGGAAGAAGTTAAGGGTTTATTCCTTTTTGTAGCCTGAAATTGACCAAATATTCACTCAAAATATATTAATTATTGGTCTCTGGAATACAAAAGCTAGAAAAAAAAAGAACTAGTAGTTGGAAAATAAGGCCTTGGTAGATGGAATACCAATTGACATATTTCAGCTAACAGATGCTGCCCTGGTTGTGCTCACCAAGTTGTGCCAAGAAATCTGAAGAACAACCACTTGGCCGACTGACTGGAAGAGATCTATATTTGTTCCCATCCCAAAGAAAGGTGACCCAACAGAGTGTGGAAACTATAGAACAATCTCATTGATTTCAGATGCAAGCAAGATTCTACTGAATATTATCCAAAAACAACTAGAACAGCACATCAGCAGAGAACTGCCAGAAGTCCAGGCTGGGTTTAGAAGGGGTCATGGTACTAGGGATATTGTACCTGATGTTAGATGGATCTTAGCTGAAAGCAGGGGATACCAGAGGAATGTCTATCTGTGCTTCATTGACTATGCAAAGGCGTTTGACTGTGTGGATCATAACAAACTGTGGCTGACTCTGAGAAGAATGGGAATCCCAGAACATTTGATCATGCTAATGCGAAACATATACTTGGACCAAGAGGCAGTCGTCAGAAGAGAGCAAGGAAACACTGCATATTTCAAAAGTGGGAAGGCTGTACACCAGGGATGTTTCCTGTCTCCATATCTTTTCAACCTGTCTGCAGAACAGATTATCTGAGAGGCTGTGCTCTATGAGGGGAATTTGGGGTCAAGATTGGTGGAAGATCTATCAACAATCTGCGTTATGCAGATGACACAACCCTGCTTGCTGAAACTGAGGAGGACCTGAAGCACTTGCTGAAGAGGGTCAAGAACTGCAGCCTTCAATATGGATTGAGGCTCAATGTCAAGAAGACAAAGATTCTCACTACTGGACCAATTGGCAGCATCAGGATGGATGGTGAAGAGATTGAGCTTGTTCACAGCTTTAGTTTGCTTGGCTCCACAGTCAACACTCTCGGCACCAGTAGCCAGGAAATGAAAAGGTGTATAGCCATGGGAAAGTCTGCTGTTATGGACCTCCCCAAAGTACTGAAGAACAATGGTGTCCCTCTGGAGACTAAGGTGCATCTGATCCAGGCCATGTTCTTTGCACCTGTTATGCATCAGAGAGTTGGACAATGACCAAGGAGGATAGAAGGAGAATTGATGCCTCTGAACTATGGTGCTGGAGAAGAGTATTGAGAGTACCATGGACTGCTAGGAAAACAAACAGATTCATCCTGGAAAGGGTTAAACCGTGTGGCTCCTTGGAGGCAAGGATTCTGAGACTCTGTCTAACATACTTTGGACATGTTGTAAGGAGAGACCAGTCCTTGGAGAAGGATATCATGCTTGGGAGGGTGGAGGGACAGCACAGGAGGGGAAGGCCCTCTATGAGGTGGATTGATTTAGTGACTGGGGTAATTGGGATGGGAGTGTCAGAGACAGTGCGAATGGCACGGGACAGAGCAGAATTTTGGTCTGTTGTACATAGGGTCGCATGAGTCACAAGTGACTAGACGGCACATAGCAACAACAACAACAAACAACAGAAATGAGACATAAGACTGAATTACAAAATTTTGTATAATCAGCAATTTATTCCTTGACATACATTTTTTTTAAAAAAATCTCCATAAACAGTGACTTTACAAATTCATCTCATCTTATATAATACACAGGGATCATATCAATTATATCTGAGGAAAGCAACAGTAGAGAAGCTCTGTATCAATAGTCACAATGAATCCTAGAGCTGTTATAAAACAGATCATCAATTATTCATGTGAAACTTCAAGTTGAGCCTGAAGAAAATGAAAACAAATACACAACAACCAAAATACAACCTTAAGTATAGCCAAACTGAATTTTAAAATCATCACAAGAATAGATTTGATGTTCTGAACCCAAATTACCTAAGATCAGGAAAGTTATAGGATGACATCAAAGACATCATCCATGGAGAAAGCAAAAGGTCATTACAAGATAGAGGAAAAACAAAAGACAAAAGTTGATGTCAGAAAGGACTCTGAAACTTGCAACAGAATGTAGAGAGGCCGAAACTAAGAGATGAAATGCTGAAGGAAGTAAGAGATATTAACAGA
The DNA here is from genome assembly GCF_000299155.1 of Elephantulus edwardii. NCBI lineage: Eukaryota > Metazoa > Chordata > Mammalia > Macroscelidea > Macroscelididae > Elephantulus > Elephantulus edwardii. The sequence goes on from NW_006400004.1 coordinate 900,127, forward strand.
AAATTTCAAAGGATAGCTTGAGAAGATAAAAGGTATTAGTATAATGAAACGTGCAAAGAGATAGATTTAGAAAACTGAAAGGGAAGAACAATTTTGGCATTTCTCAAGCTAAAAGAACTGAAGAAGAAATTCAAGCCTTGAGTTGTAGTACAGGAGGATTCTATGGGCAAAATCTTGAATGCTGCAGGAAGCATAAAAACAGAATCACTGTATGACAAAAGAATTGGTGAGCACTGAACCAATTCCAGAAACAGCATGTGATAAAAAAAAAAGAACCAAGGGTAGAAGAAAGAATTCATTGCACTAATGGTATTGGCAAAAATGAAGTATTCTATAAAAATAAAAAAGAGTACCTACTGAGGTGTTTCAACAAACAAATACAGCCCCGAGTGCTTACTAGCCTACTTAGACCCACAATCAACATGGTAGCATTAGTTAAGAAATCAAAAGATGCTTACATTGGGGAAATCTCAATATGTTACATTGAGAAAATGTGTTATATTAGCACTCTGACTAAGTGCTAAAGAACAAGGATGTCAGTTTAAAGACCTAAGTACACCTGATTCAAGTCAGGGTATTTTCAATTGTTTCTTATAAATTCTTTGGTTGGACAAGGAAGAACAAAAAACAAACAAACAAATTTCTGCCATTGAAATGTGACATTGTGAACAGTATTGAATATCAGATTGTTTTTGTTGTTGTTAAGCGAGTCAGCTTGCTAACAACTCATAGCGACCCTATGGACAACAGCTCTGAAGTCTGCTCTATCCTGGGCTAGTCTCATTGTCTCTGACACACCTACTCCTGTTATACAAGTCACTGAATCAATCCATCTCATCAAGGGTCTTCCTTTCTTGTGCTGGCCCTCCAACCTCCCAAGCATGATGTCCCTCTCCAAGGACTGGTCGCTCATTGCAACATATCCAAAGAATGTCAGACAAAGCTTCAGAATCCTTGCCTCCAAGTAGCAGCCTGGCTTCACCCTCTCCAGGATGAACCTGTATGTTTTCCTAGCAGTCCATGATATATTCAGTACTCTTCTCCAGCACCAGAGTTCAAGGGAATCAATTTTTCTTCTATCACTCTTAGTTATTGCCCATCTTTCTAATGCATAGCAAATAAGTGCAAAGACCATTGCCTGGATCAGGCACACCTGTCTCCAAACTGACATCATTGTTCTTCAGTACTTTGGAGAAGTCTCTGAGAGCAGACTTTCTCAAAGCATTTAGTTTTTAATTTCCTGTCTATTGGTACAAAGAGTGTTGATTGTGAAGCCAAGCAAGCTGAAGCTGTTAACAATCTCAGTCTCTTCATCTCTAGTATGATGCTGCCAATTGGCCCAGTGGTGAGAATCTTTGTTTTCTTGATGTTGAACTTCAATCCATATCAAAGGTTACAGTTCTTGATCTGCAGGAAGTGCTTCAAATCCTCCTCAGTTTCAGCAAAGAGGGTTGTGTCATCTGCACAATACAGAGTGTTGATGAGTCTTCCTCCAATCCTGATACCACAGTTCTCCTCATAGAGCCCAGCCTTCTAGATAATCTGTTCTGCATATAGATTGAAAAGGTATAGAGATAGGACACATCCTTGGCATACACTCTTCCTAGTTTTGAACCACACAGTGTTTTCTTGCTCTGTTCTGATGACGACCTCCTGATCCTAGTATAGATCTTGAATAGACACAAATAAACTGGGTTTCCCATTCTTCTCAGCGTTACCCGCAGTTTGTTATCCGCACAGTCAAATGCCTTTGCATAGTCAATGAAACACAGATACACATTCCTCTTGTAATCTTTGCTTTCAGCTAAGATCCAACTAGCATTAGCTTTAATATCCCTAGTATCACAGCCTCTTCTAAACCCAGCCTGCACATCTGGAAGTTCTCTGTTGATGTACTATTCCAGTTGTTTTTTAATAATTTACAGCAGAATCTTGCTTGCGTGTGTTATTAATGATGTTGTAGTTTTTGATTGCCATCGAGTCAAGCACTACTCATAGTGACCTTGTGAATAAAAGGCCTGAAGCCTTTCTATAACTGTCGTCTTTTGTCAAAGTTCACAGAGTTTCCAGAGGCATGTTGTTTAGGAATTGGTTCATTTCCACTCTGTTGGGTTACCTTTCTTTGGCATGGGAACAAATACAGATCTCTTCCAGTCATATCCCATAGATTGCCAAGAGTAATAAATATGTTTTGAAGAACCAGAATGCTTCTTAGAGGCAAAGTAAAGCTTCATCAAGTATACTTTGGGGATGTTGTCATGTGGGGCAAGTTCTTAGAAAAACATTTCAAGCTAGGAAAGTTAGAGAGTTAGCAAATGAAAGAAAGATCTTCAGCCAGATGGATTGACACAATAACTCTAACAATACACTCGAGCAAGGTAGAGATTGTGATCATGGTGTAGATTAGGGCAAGATTGTTCTTTGTTCTTCACAAAGTCACTATGAGTTGCAGTCTTCTAGAAGGCCCCTAATAACATTAATGAATGAACTATGCCTCCAAGGATCCTTAGGCAGGTGTATCATTTTAACGGACCTAATTTTTATGCTATGCCTTTCTAAATATTAATACTTTTTACTCATGTGTTTTTAACAAGCAACATAAAGCTCTAAATAAATTTAAATTTTCCTCATTATGTAGCATAATAATAGGAGACAATGTGCCTAGATTTGTTGATTCATGAAATAGATGGTTATTTCTCTTACATTTCTTCCACTAAACTGTGTTTTTAAAAAAACAGATAACTTGCTCTTCTCAGAAAAATATATTTGGAGAATTACTGAAGTAGCAACTTCAAAATCTTTTTGAAAAAACATCCTTGGAAGAAATGCTTCTTTGTCACTTCAAAGAGAAATTACATAATCATGACATTCTTTTTTCCTGAGACATACTGTCACTTATGTTTTAGTGTGGTCACTTCAACTTGTCACTTTAAATTAAAAATTTGTTTTAATAGTACTGGTGCTGCCCACAACTGTTTTGAATTCTTTTGAAATCTCCCATTTACAAGCAACATAGAAGCATTATTTATAATCACATTCATAACCCATGTTTATTTTTGCAGGCTTTAAAAAATTATTCATCCCTGTTTGAACCACCTATATTTTTTCTTTAACCTGGTAGATAAATTTCTACATGGATATAAAATTCAATTTAAAAGTCCTAGTGCCCATTTAATAATAACTCCCCATTCATAGTGATGACTAATCAATTTTTTTGCTATCAAACATTTGACAATGTGGTATGTTTTAAATGTATAACTCAATGATAATGATTATGTTCATTATGTTATGCATCTGTAATTACTATATTTTTTTTATTTTTTTCACAGGAAATCAGTGTTGCATAAGCAATGGTGTTCTTTCCCCATCCTTTCAGTCTCACATCAATTGTGTATACTTATTTTTTCTGGTTATTTCATGTACTTGTTGTTGTTGTTGTTAGATGCTGTCAAGTCTAGTACAACTCATAGTAACTCTATGAACAACAAATCTGAATGCTGTTTTATTCAGTGCCATCCTCACAAGCTCTGATACATTTGAATCCATTGCTGCCATCACTGCGCCAGTCTATCTGCTTGAGGGTCTTCCTCTCTTTCACCATCTCTCAACCTTCCCAAGCATAATGCCCATTTTCAAGGAATAGCATCTCTTAGCAACATATCTAAAGTATGTGGCATGAAGCTTTATTATTTTTGCTGCCAAGGAACTCTTTGGTTGCACATTCTCCAAGATAAATCTGTTTGTTCTTTTGACAGTCCATGAGATATTCAGTACTCTTCTCCAAAACATTTATTCTTTTGTCTTTCTTATTCAATGTCCAGATCTCAGATGCATAGCAAGTGATTGAGAAGAATAGGACCTGAAGCAAGTAAAACCTCAGTCTTCAAAGTGACTTCATTGCCCCTCAGCAATAGAGAGGTCTCTGACTATAGACTTTCCCAGTGGAAAATGTCTCCTGATCTGCTGGTACCAAAAGTGTTGATTATGGATTCAAGTAAGATTAAGTCATTGTCAGTTTCAAACTTTTCTCCATCTATCATGATGTTGCCTATTGGTCCAGTGCTGAGAATTGTTTTCGTGATGTTAAAATACAATCCATATTGAAGGCTGAAGTTTTTCATCTTCTGCAGCAAGCACTTAAAGTCCTCCTCACTTTGAGCAAACAAGGCTGTATCATCTACGTAAAGAAAGTTATTGATTAATCCTCCGAAAAATCTAATGACATATTCTTTGTCATAGAGTCTAGCTTCTCAAATAATTTGCTCAGCATACAGATTGACTATGTCTGGAGAAAAGATACAACCCTGAAGTACACTTTCCCAAATTTAAATCTTACAATGGTTCCTTGCTCTGTTTCCATAATAGCTTCTTGGTCTAGGTCTAGGTTTCACATAAGTACAATGAAGTGTTCTGAGATTCTCATTCTTTTTATTGTTACCACAGTTTGTTATGATCCACACAGTCATGTGCTTCTGCATTGCCAATAGAGCACAAATAGACATTTTTCTGGTATTCTTTGCTTTCAACAAAGCAAAGCATTATTGACGATGTCAGGATCCATCTGACATCAGCAATGGTATACCTGGTGCTTTAGTCTCTTCTAAATACAGGCTGAACTTCTGATTGTTCTCTAAGTGCTGTTCCAGACATTTTTGAATGATCTACAACATTATTTTCCTTGCATATGATATTAATAATATTTCTTAATAATATCCACATTCTGTTGGATTACTTTTCTTTGGAATAGAAACAAATATATATGGATCTCATTCGGTCAGTCAAACAGACAGCTGTCCTCCAAATTTCTTGACATAGACTGTAAATACAATCAGGGTTGCATCTGTCATTTGAAATGTATCTATTAGTATCTCATTGATTTCTGGGCCTTATTTTTATGTCATTGGCTTCAGTGCAACTTGAACTTCTTCCTTCATTACCATTAGCTCTTGATCATATGATACTTCCTGAAATATTTCAGTGTTGGCCAATTCTTTTTGGCTCAGGGGCCCTGTGTAATCCCTCCATCTTCTTTTGATGCTTCATAGATCATTAAAGATTTAGCCAATAGCATTTCCACGTATTGCAACTAGAGGGTTGAATTTGTTTTTAAGTTCTCTGAACTTGAGAAATGCTGAGTGAGTTCTTCCCTTTTTATTCTCTAATTCTAGGTCTCTGCACATTATACTTTGGTGTTATTTTAAATAAAATTTTTATTTTACGCTGGTTTATTTAAAAAGTTCATAAACATTGCTTCTCAGGCCAGATCTTTCTCATTTCTTTTACTCACCTCACCCTCCACCCATCAAACTATGTGACCCTAGAATCAGGATGGATGTTGAAGAGATTGAGATTGTTCACAGCTTTAGTTTGCTTGCCTCCACAGCCAACACTCTTGGCAAGAGCAGCCAGAAAATTAAAAGACTTATTGCGATGGGAAAGTCTGCTGATAGGGACTTCTCCAAAGTACTGAAGAGCAATGGTGTCTCTCTGGAGACTAAGGTGCATCTGATAGAGGCCAGGGTCTTTGCAATCACTTATGCGTCAGAGAGTTGTACAATGACTAGGGAGGATAGAAGAATTGATGCCTTTGAGCTATGGTGCTGGAGAAGAGTATTGAATGTATCATGGACTTCTAACAAAACAGATTCATCCTAGGGAGGGTTAAACTGGCTGCTCCTTGGTGGCAAGGATTCTGAAGCTTCATCTGGTATACTTTGGACATGTTGTAAGAAAAGACCGGTCCTTGGAGAAAGACATAATGCTTGGTAGGGTGGAGGGACAGAGCAGGAGGGGAAGGCCCTCTATGAGGTGGATTGAGTCAGTGACTGGGGTAATCGGGATGGGAGTGTCGAAGACAGTGCAATTGGCACAGGACAGAGCAGAGTTTAGGGCTGTTATACATAGGGTCGCTATGAGTTGCAAGCGACTTGACTGCACATAACAACAACAACAACAACAACATGATTACCTTCTCTCTCCCTTATCTTAATCTCTTTGTTTTCTTAAGCTGCCCTTCATATTCTTCTGTTCAGCTCTTTTACTTCAACATCTCTTTTCCCCTTTGTTTTGGCTTCTTGATGTCCTGGTGCAATTTTCAGGCTCTCTTCTGATATCAATTTTTGCTTTTTCTTTTTCCTCTATCTTGGTAGTCACCTTTTGCTCCCTTCATGAATGATGTTCTTGATGTTATTGCACAACTCATCTCGGTTTCAATCACTGTTGTTCAATGCTTCAAATCTAATTTTAAGATGACTTTTAAATTCAGGTGTGATAGATTTTGTTTCTCATGGACTTGTTTTGATTTTTTTCAACCTCAATTTGAACTTGCACATAAATAAGTGATGGTCTGTTGCATAATAAGGGCCTGGCTTGGTTTTGAATGCTGATATTGAGCTTCTCTAACGATTCCTTCCACAGATGTAGTCAATCTGGTTCCTATGCAGTCCATCTGTTGAGGCCCATGTGTAAACTCACCGTTTATGTTTTATAAAATTGGTATTTGCAATGAATAAGTTATTGAAGCTACAAAATTAGATCATTCTGTTTTCCAGCCTCATTTCTTTTACCAAGTCTATACTTTCCAACTTTATACTTCCTTTATTGTTTCCAACTTTTGCATTCCAGAAGCCACTTACCACTAATTTTAATTATCTTTTTGGTCAATTTTGGCCTGCAAAATTTGTTAAAATCTTCAGTTTCCTCTTTTTTAGCTTTAGCTGTTGGTGTGTATATGTGTATCTTTGAATAATAGACATATTAACAGATATTCATTGTATACATATGGATAATTCCTATCATTCATAACATTGTATTTTAGGAGAGAACTTGAAATTCCAAGTCTCACACATTATGCAATCATGAGATACATTGTCAACTTGCCGTCTGTTCCATTTTGGGCCCTGAAACAGATTTCTGCAATATCCTGCAGCAACAAGCAGATGTCTCAGATACTCTATAGTCGTGAGGTACATTGTTGAGTTTCCCATAATTACGATCATACAATATTTACCTTTTTATGATATACTTATTTCACCCAACATAATGTTTATAAGATCTCATGAATTGATGACAATTATCATGCTCCAACTAACAAATGAAGCTCTGGATCAGTCTGTGTAAAAAAAATTGGAAGACAGCTATCTGGCCTACTGACTGGAAGAGATCTGTACTTGTTACTATTCCCCAAAAAAGTGATCCAACAGAAAGCGAAAACTACCAAACATCATTACTAACACACACAATCAAAATATTGCTGAACATCATAGAAAAAATGGCTAGAAGTGTATATTGATTCAGAACTGTCACAAATTCAAGCTGGGAGTAGAAGAGGCTGTGACGTCATTATTTTTTACATCATATTATTGCTGATGTTAGGTGGTTCCTGGCTGAAAGCAGAGTAAACCAGAACACTGTCTAAACGTGATTTATGGACTAGGCAAAGTCATTTGACTGTTTGGACCATAACAAGTTATGGCAAACATTGAGAAGATTGGGAATCTCAGAATTATTAATTATGCTTATACAAAATCTAAACTTAGAACAAGCAGCTGTTGTCCAAACAGAGCCAGGGACACTGTATCGTTTGAACTTGGGAAAGGTGTGTATCAGGGCTGTATCCTTTCTTCAAACTTATTCAACCTGTATGCTGAGCAAATTATTTGAGATGGTAGATTTATGAAGAGGAGCATGGCTCCTCTTCAAGATTAGAGGAAGACTCATCAGCAACCTGTTTCATGCAGATAACACATACTTGCTTTCTGAAAGCAAGGAAAGCTAGAGGCACTTGTGGAGTGGATCAAGGACTTCAGCCTTCAATATGGATTATATCTCAACATCAAAAAACAATGGGTTTCATATGTTGACATTTAGCTAGTTTCCATTTTTTTTTTCTATTTGTGAACGGGGCTGAAATGTACCTTAGTGTGCAAACAACCATTTTCAATTCTTTTTTTATATAGATTTTGCACTAGGATTGCTGAGAATTGCTGTCATTTGACAACCTATGTTCAATGCTTTTTAAATCAAGGAATTAATGACACTCCGACAAGTTAACATTTATTCTAAGAGGCCCTCTCTCTCACTTAGATAAGTACTTCTGGTTTTATCACCATCACAGTTTACCAGCTGACTGTAATTTGACACATGTGGAGTAAAGTACACCTTGATGGTTAATCCTGGTTGCCCACAGGTGGAACTTTAAAGCACAAAAAAGGTAAGGAAGATAATATAAGAAAGGAAAACTTAAGTAAAGGTAGTGGTGCCGTTTTAGAAACGTAAAGGGGTCGCAAAAACCTCTATCTTAGCCAGCACAAGTGGGCTTGGATTTCTCAAAGGGCTGGGTGGGTATATATATATATAACGGAGAGGAACTGACAACTTCTGATATTCTGCCAAGAGGGTAGACAAGAAAGAAAGTTTCCTTGTGCTCTGCCTGACCACGCGCGACCCGCGGTGCCAGGAAATTATTCGCTGGTCCAAGGCCGGGCGCCGCCCACGCGCGCCTCGCGTCCGGAACCCACAGCGCTGGGCCGAGCTTGGCCGGGGGCGGCAGTAGCCCAGCCGCGCCGCGTGCGATGCCGCGGGGTCGTGGCTGCAGCGTAGCTCGAGCGCTTTCCACGGGGTTTGGCTCCTGTCGCTTCCCGTCTCACGGAACCCGCATCGCCACCACTCAAGCCGCCACGAGTCCTCCGGGCCGGGTTTGAGGGCGCTCGGTCGCGCCAGAAGGGGGCGCAGAGCCCCTGGCTCCGGGGACAAGGACACAGGTAAGGGCTGGCGGATCCACGCCCGCCCGGCGGGCCCAGCGCCATTGGCTCGTCCGCCGCGCTGCGTGGCCTCAGCCCAGTCCCGGCCGCCCGCGATGCTTCAGGCCCCAAGCTCGCCCACGCGAGGACGCGCCGAGGGCCGGGGCGGAGCCGGGCTGGCCGCGGGCTGGGGCGGCCCACTCCTGCCCCGGCCTCAGGTGACGCGGCGGAGGTTTAACTTTCGCACCTGGGGCTTTTGAGCCGACCTGGGGCGCGACAGGCCGAGAGGGTGGAATAACACGGAGCTGGAAATGTGAGGCTTGAGCTCAGGCGCTGGAGGCGTGGTGGGGGAGGGCAGGGTCCTTGCCGAGGGTCCTGGGGGTGGGCTTGGAAGGGGTGGGGTTGGGCAAGGAGGGTGGGGTGGAGACGCTGGCGGCGTCAGCTTGTGGAGCTGAGATGTCTTCATTCTTGGAGCTGGTGGAGAGTCCGCACACACCCCTTCTCTGACCGGATCCCTCTGCACAGGTCCACTTTCTTTTGTCTGGTCCATTTCAGCGTTAGCGTTTTAAAACTGCTTTTGTTGCAGCCTTGCGTCTGGAGTTGACAGACTTTCTGCTAGGCAGCGGCCATAAGGAAGAGCTGAAATGTGTTGGGATGAGGGGGCAGGGTGGGGAGAGTGTCTTTTGGGAGAAAATCATAATTAGTACTGTAATTAGAACCAACATGTATATATTGCAGTGTTCTTTTCAAATTAATATTAATATTTTTTTTTATATAACATCCACTACTTTTAAGTGCTCTGGTGAAGCCCCTTTTGACACCTAGCAGACCCTCCTTTTTTTGTTGCCCAGATATAAATTGCATGGGGGAAGATTGTCCATTTTTTTTCTCTCTGAGCTGTTGGAGGGTCTGCACCCCTTACATACACCTTTGGGTTAGCATCACCACTCTCCAGGGGTTGTGCCACTACCAAAATGTATATATTGTAGCATTCTTTTCAAGACAGTACTTTTTTTTTTTTTAAGCATCTAATAATTTTAAATGCACCTGGTGAGAACGTTCATTAGTTAACTTCAAAAGAGCCCCTGTGTGGGCAGGTTACTATTAAATCGCCTATTTTATAGCCAGACAGCTGAAGCACCCACGAGGAAAAAGTGATTATATCAAAACTAAGTAGTACTCTTCGCAGCTATGATTAGAACTTGTTGGTTTGAGAGTTGCTTTGGTCCAGTAAGTTAACTGCCCTACAAACAAAATTTAGGTCTCAAAGAATGATAAGTAGGAGTGAATCAAAGAAAGAATCAGTATGATACTCTATTTTATTTACTTTTTTTTTAAAAGTATACACTACTTTTAATATGACCCTTTTAATAACGCAAATTATTGTTAGTTGCTAGTGATTCTGATTCATGGATGGCAGTCTCGTGTGTGTGTGTGTGTGTGTGTGTGTGTGTGTGTGTGTATATGTATAAATTTGCCCTATGAGGTTTTCAAGGCTGAGGCAGATAGCTAGACCTGTCTTGAAGTTACTGGAAGAGTTGGAAACAACATTGTTCCAGTTTTTGCCTCCTAGAGAGAAAGGCCAAAGTATTAATCCGATCAAAATTATTTTAGTTGTTGGGTAAGATCATTATTAGAATCTTAAAAAACTTTTTGCTCTCATCTTTCCAAATTTTCCTCTCCTGTTTAAATTCAGAGGGAGAGCTAGTGGTGTAGTCCTTTTGTAGTTACACTGCTAACCCACAGCCTGTATCTCTCAGGCCGTTTCAGTCTACCAGTAGCTGTTCTGGAGAAAGATGAACATTCTCCTTCTGTGCTGTTTACAACCTGGAAAACCAACTGGAGGGTCAGCTATGAGTAGGTCCCAACTAAACAGCAGTTAGTCTATATATAATACATTGTTGTAGTTGTGAACCGTCGAGTCAGAACCAACCCATAGCTGACCCTCTGCCAGATTTTCAGATGTAGTTAATTATACAGCCCATCTTTTCGCGCAGAGCAGCTGGTAGATGTGAACTGCCCTTACTTTGTGATTGTAGTGCAGCTTCTTGCTGCTAGGCCACCAGGGAACCATTATAGATGAATTGCAATGGGAAAGTCAGCTCAAGAGTATTGAAGAGCAACAATGTCAAGCTGGAGACTAAGGTGCGCCTGATCTGGGCTATAGTCTTCGCAGTTACATGCTATGTATCAGAGAGTTGGACAGTGAATAGGGTTGATAAAAAGAGAATTGATGCCTTTGAGCTGTGATGCTGGAGAAGAGTGTTGAATATACCATGGACTACTAGAAGAACAAACAGGTTTGTCCTGGAGAAGATGAAGCTGAAATGCTCCTTGGAGCCAAGGGTTCTGAAGCTTCGTCCGACTTACTTTGGGCATGTTGCAAGGAGGGAATTGTCCTTGGAGAGGGACTTCATGTTTGGGAGATTGGAGGGGCGGCAAAAGAGAGGAAGACCTTCAATGAGATGGATTGATTCTGTGAGTGGAGTGGTGGGAATGTGTCTGAGATGGCTTGGTTGGCACAGGATAGAACAGCGTTTAGAGCTCTCGTACATAGGGTCATTTTGAGTAGCAAGCAACTCGATGGCACGTAACAACAACACACGTGTATGTGTACATGTGTGTGTTAGGTGCCTTTGAGGTGTCTATGATTCAGAGAGACCCTGTGAATAACAGATCACAACCTTGTCCTATTCTGTGCCATCCTTAAAAGTGTTGCCGTCATTGTGTCAGGCCTCTTTGAGGCTTGACCTCTCTTTTTCTGACTCTACCTTTCCCAGCATGAACTCTCCCAAACGTCTAACCATAAAATTGAGGCAGATTATATATATGTATGTATACACATTGTCACAGAATCCAAATTGACTCATAGCTAACCCTCAAGTAAGATTTTTGACGCTGTAAGTATGATGATGCCACTAGGAGTTCAAAAAGGAGTCCTGATGGCACAGTGATTAAGCACTTGGTTTGAATTGCTCTAATAATTACTCTGCAGAGAAAGACGTGGCAGTTGGCTTTTGCAAAGATTACTGCCTTGAAAACCTTATGGGGCAGTTCTGCCCAAAGGTCGCTGTAGGTCTGACTCAACTCTATGGCAAGAAGTTTGGAGAAGGTCAAAAGTATGTGATCATATCATATCATACCATATCATATCATAGCATATTGGAAACCTTAAGTGTTTAAAAAGGATGCTGTTGTTGTTGTGTACTATTGAGTCAGAACCAACCTACAGGCACTTAATCAAATGGGAGGAAATTGCTCATCCTGCTGAGAAACTGGTGGTCTTGAACTCTGTGCCTTTGTGTTTTCAGCACAATTTCTTGCCACTAGGCCAACCGAGCTAACCTTTTAATCAGTAAATTTTTAGTTACCTCAAATGTTGTTGTAGTTGTTATGTGTGATGGAGTCGTCTGTGACTCATAGCAACCCTATGTACAACAGCCCTAAACTCTGCTCCATCCTGTGCCAATCTTACTGTCTCTGATACACCTACCTGTTACCCCAGTCATTGAATCACTCCATCTCATCAAAGGTCTTTCTCTCTTGCTCTGTTCTTCCACCCTCCCAAGCATGATGTCCCTCTCTGAGGACTCTTAATTCCTTGCAGCATGTCCAAAGTATGTCAGACAAAGCTTCAGAGTGCTTGCCTCCAAGGAGCATCCTGATCTCAACCTCTATAGGACAAAACTGTTTGTTCTTCTAGCAGTCCATGGTATATTCAGTACTCTTCTCCAGCACCACAGCTCAAAGGCATCAATTCTCTTTCTATTATCCCTGCTGTTAGGGACTTCTCCAAAGTACTGAAGAGCAATGGTATCACTCTGGAGACTAAGGTGTACCTGATACAGGCCATGATCTTTGCAATCACTTGTTATGCATCGAGAGTTGGACAATGACTAGGGGTGATAGAAGGAGAATTGATGCCTTTGAGCTGTGGTGCTGGAGAAGAGTTTTGAATGTACCATGAACTGCTAAGAAAATGAACAGGTTCATCCTGCAGAGGGTTAAACCAGGCTGCTCCTTGGAGGCAAGGATTCTGAGGCTTCGTCTGACATACTTTGGACATGTTGCAAGGAGGGACCAATCCTTGGAGAAGGACGTCATGCTTGGGAGGGTAGAGGGACGGTGCAGGAGTGGAAGACCCTCTGTGAGGTGAATTGATTCAGTGACTGGGATAATTGAGGTGGGTGTGTTGGAGACAATGAGATTAACACAGGACAGAGCAGGGTTAAGGGCTGTTGTACATAGGGTCGTTATGAGTTGCAAGCGACTCGACCTCACATACCACCACCACCACCACTCAATTTTCCAGGTAACAGACTTTCATGTATTTTGGCTGAGATTAGAAAGCATGTTCAGTGTTGCATCTGGAATACTAATCTGTAGTGAACAATGTGACCTCAGATATTCTGCTGCTTGATATGAGTAGCATATCCTAACTCCATGGCATCCTCCTCTAGAATCAAAGCTTTTTAAAAGTTTATAATCTCTTACAGGGACAAAATATCTGCTATTCAAGGTAAACACAGACTGATTTGTGCTTACTTTCTAATTTGTGGTGAACAATTGTACACCATGCTTACTACAGAATAGTAAAATAAGCACAGATAATCAACCCTTGATCTGAGGACAGAGTCCTTCATTGATAATAAGTAACTCTTCACATACGCATTCATCAAGCAAGAGTTCTTTCAGGCATGTGCTCAATGAATTAATAAAATTTTTAAAAAATAATTATTCTAATAGATCTATGTAACATTTTATAGCACGCTTACCTCAAACATAATGTACTGTTTGTTCACAAACAAGGAGTATAAAGGTGAAAACAAACTCACACTGTGCTTGCAGTTATTGGGGACAATGTGCCTAGACTTAATTGTTGATTCAGGGAGTAAACACTGTTCTCTTTCCTTTATATTTCTTCCATTTAATTTCCTAAAAATAGAATTGTTTTGGTTCACGGAAAAATGTATCTGAAAAATTAATGTGGTAATGTCTGGATTTGATTTTTTTTTAACTGAATGGAAGGAAACTTCTTTGCAACTTCCAAGTGATTATGTAGCCATAAAACTCTTCACCAAAACATGCTGTAATTTATGTTCTAAAAAGAGCAGTGTTTTCACGTCACTACCTTGTTATTGTTGTTATTGTTAAATATTACTAGGTTGGTTCTGACACAGTAACATCATGTATAACAGACCGAAACACTGCTTGTTTCTGCACCATCCTCATCTATGTTTAAATGATTGGTGCGGCTACTGTGTCATTTCATTTCATTGAGGCTCTTACCCTTTTCTGTGGACTCTACAAGCATGGGGACCTTTTTCAGACTGGTTACTAGATGGTTCTTCTCTCTTCCTTATTTGTTGTCCAGCTTTTACATGAATATGAAACAATTGAAGATGCCATGACTTGTGGCAACCGTACTTTAGTTTTAACATTTTTTTTAGCCTTTAACTCTTTAACATCCTTACTCCCTACCCCTTTAAATAGGTGTGTAGTAGGAGATTTGGCAAAATAAGTATGTAATTTTTTTTCTTTCTTTTTATACTTGCTTATTTGAATACATTGTTTTTAAGAACAGATTCTTTCCGTTTCCCTCACTCCCCCACCCATCAAATTGTACAACCTCATGATTAACCTCCCCTTTCCTGCACATCCTCATCCCTCTGTTTCCACCACCATCCCCTGGATACTTATACTCACTCTACAGTAATGATTTTATACAATCTTTATCCTTGTTGGACTGAGTTAGTTTACTCAGCATAATGCTCTCCAGTCCCTTCCAAGTTAGGTAATAATTTACAAAAATCTTTGCTCCTGCATGCTGCATAGTATTCCATTGTGTGACTGAATTTGTCATTAATTTCCTTCTACTTGAATACATAATAAATACTCACGGTAATAGCAGTCAAGAAATAAAATGACATGGAAACAACCCAAATTTCATTTTTATTTCTTGACTGCTATTCCTGTGGATATTAATTATGTATCCAAGTAGAAGGAAATTAATGACAAGTTCAGTCTTTTCTTATAATTGGTGTTTACTGGTTCAATTGTAAAGAAGAATTGATGCCTTTGAGTGGTGGTGCTAGAGAAGAGTATTGAATATACTGTGGACTGCTAGGAGAACAAACAGGTTCATTCAAGAGAGGGTGAAGCCAGGCTGCTCCTTGGAGGCAAGGATTCTGACGCTTCATTTGGCATACTTTGTACATATTGCAAGGAGGAACCAGTCCTTGGAGAGGGACATCATGCTTGGGAAGGAAGGGGCACAGCGTAGGAGATGAAGACCTTAGATGAGATGCATTGATTCAGTGACTGAGGTTATAGGGATATGTGTATCAGAGACAATAAAATTGGCACAGGATAGAGGGCTATTGTACATAGAGTCGCAGCACAGAACAATAGCAGCATAACAACCACAGCATGTTAAGGTATAATTTATACAATGATCAGTATCGTTAATAAAGCATGCAAGTAAAATCTTTCTGAAGATTTGTCATGAAACACATAGGTGGATAGCAAACTGCCAGTACTTCAAGCTAGATTCAGAATAAGCTATGGAAAGAGGAATAACATTGCTAAATCAAATGAATCTTGGTTGAAAACCTGAAGGATTTTTATTTCTATGTTATTGACAATGCAAAGGTATTAAATTTTGTTGTTGTTGACCATAACAAGTTATAGGTAACATGGAGAAGAGTGAGCATTCCAGAATTCTTAGTTGTGCACATGTGGACTCTCTATGTTCAATAAGAAACAGTTGTTAAAATATGAAAAGGGGATATTGCACAGGAGAAAATTAGGAGAATTGTATATATTGAAAATATGCAGTTGGTATGCTCCACTTCCTCGAGTCCTTGTTTTTGACTTGTTTTCAATGCACTTTGATCATCTGTTTCTTGATCATGCTACCTAAAATAGTAGCATCAAGTAATTGATCAAGTCTTTTTGTCAAAATGTCATTCTACATTCTTACCATCTTTTGATATAACAAACTTTTTGTAATATTTTTTTTCTTTATATTGTAATTTGGGTGAACGTTTACAAAGAAAGAAAATTTATTTTCTATTCAATTATTTATACACATTTTGTTTCATAACTTTAATTACAATATCCACAATGGAGTTGCATTCTTCTCACTCCCCTGCCCACCCCACAATGTAATATGTATTAATCCTATCCTATGTCTTCCTTCTTAGTTTGATTTATCCTTGGGTAAATGCCTTTCCTTTGATCTTATCTACTTTATTCTAAGGAATGAGAAATTCCTTGGCATTATTGTTTACCTTATACATCTGTCTGTTGTTTGGCCAAGAGTTGAGCCACAGGGATGAGTTTTATTTCAAGTTCGAGAAATGGTGAATAAGTGAAATGTCATCTCTAGAAGAAGACTAGGGCCTTATTGTAGAACAGACAAAGCGTTGGTTGTATGAAAGTCACAATAGGACTTTAAGCATACCCCAGCCGAATTTAGAGAATATCCCAAAGAATAGATTTGATACATTAAACACTAATGACAGAGATCAGACATGTTGCGGGAATGAATGGATGTCATAAATTAAAAAAGCAAATGTTCATTAAAAAGCAAGAATGAAAGAAAAGACAAAATACGAGAGAAGATATTCTGAAATTTGCTTTTGAACAAAATAAAGTAAAATAAAGAAAATAAAGGAAAGCAAGGACCAATCAGAAAGACAAAGCAAAATAGCATAATGCAAAAACCTGGAGTTAGGAAAACAAAGGGGAGAAAACCTGGAGTTAGAAAAACAAAGGGGAGAAGCCTCTTGGTATTTCTTAAAGACTAAAGAGAAAAAAATTGAAATCATCAATTGTGATACTAATGGGTTATATTGGTAACATATTTCATGATGCAGGAAGCTTCAAAAGAATACAAAAGGAGTACATACAATGATTATTCCATGAAAAGCCCTTGCAACCATCAAGTGGATTCTGACTCATAGTGACCCTTCATTGAGTTTCCAGGGTTACAGATTGAAAAGAGAGGAGATTGCCTTAAGTCAGTCATGGATTTGAATCACCTTGGACATTAGGGCTTCTAAGCACCTTTGGGCTAGAATTACAATTCTCTTTGAACTACTTCACCAGAGCTCAGCTGTACCAAAAAAAATTGGTCAATTCTTAATCATTTCAGAAGATAGCATATAATCAAGAACAAGGGAATACTAAGGGAATGAGTCCAAGTTGCACTGATAACATTGGTGAAAAATAAGGCTCCACAAATTGAGAGACTACCATTTGAGGTGTTAAAACAAACTGGTATAAACTCTGGATATGCTGACTCATTTATGCCAGGAAATTTGCCAGAAGACAGATACCAGAGTCCAGATGACTGGAGAAATCAGTATTTGTTCCATTTCCAAATAAAATTGGTCTAAGAAAATATAAATTATTGAATAATATTAATAACTCATACAAATAGAATCAAGATAATTGAAAAACAGCTGGAGCATTGCATCAGCATAGAATGGTCAGGAATTCAAGTTGAATTCAGAAGCAGCTATTGTCTGAGGGGTATCATTGTTGACATCCTGTATGTCTTGACTGAAAGTAAAAAATACCAGAGAGATGTTTACTTGTATTTTAATGACAATGCAAAAAGCATTTGACTTTCTGGAGCCTACTAAATTATGGATAACATTGAGAAGAAGGGTAATTTGAGAACACATGATCGTGCTTATGTTAAAACCAGGAAGAATTTGCCTATTCAATCTATACGCTAAGCACATAATTAGAAGGGAAGCTGGAATATATGATGAAGAATGTAACATCAGGTTTGGAGGAAGGCTCACTAATCTGTGATGTGCAGGTGATGTAACCTTGCTTGCTGAATGTGAAGAGAATTTGAATTTCTTACTGAAGAATATAAAATACTGTACCCTTCAATATGGACTATACCTCAGTATTAAAAAGCATAATTTCTTACAAATAGACCAGTAAGCAACATCATGAGAAATCAAGAAAATTTGAGGTTGTCAAGGATATAATTTTATGTAGATCAGTAGTCACCACTTAATGGGAACAGCATATGAGTAATTGATGATCTGACCACAGTCAGTCCCTGGCCTAGTTTTAACTGCTGATACTGAGCTGCTCCAATTATTTCTTCCACACATGTACATGTAGTCAGTCTGATTCTAGTGCAGCCCATCAGGTGAAAACCACATGTAAAGTCATCTGTTGTGTCTTTGAGAAAAAGTATTTGCAATGAATAAATCATTGTAAATAAAAAATTCTTTTTTTTCTATATTTTATTAATTTTCATAAACATTTACAGAGATTTTGGGTTTCCATTCATTCCTTGTTGCACTATTCTCTCTACCCTCCTCCCAGTTTGTTTTTGTCCAAATGCCACAGTGCTTGTCAAAGCCAGTTCTGATTAATCTTCTTTGTCAGTGTGTCCTTTGCCATTCCCTATCACTCCTCCCTGAGAGAGACTTCACCCTGAGTCATAAGGAAAAGGGGATGGCGTATTCTCTTAGCTACTTCCTGCTGAAAAGGGACGCTGTGGGTTTCAGGGTGAAGATCTTCTCTCACTACTCTAAAGGGCCCCTTTGGCAGTAGGAAACACATAGACTATTATGGAGATTGATTTTGGGATTTAGATGCACTCTTATTGATTGTGCTTGGCTGTACATGTTCATATCCTTGAAGATGTATCATGGGGGTGTTGCAACCTAGAAGACACAAATTTGACTAACAAGTTATAAGTACATGAGTCCAAAAATTATGGAAAAGTAAAAGAAAAGATTCTTTCATTGTTTTACAAACCCTCCCCCAGGTCCCCTCCACCATGTAGCCCTCGCTCTAGTCTCCTGTGATGACAGAAATACCTAGTTATATATCTCTTTTAAACAGTTTTCTCCCTCCTCTGTTTCAGTGCAGTATACATTATTGAACCCATCTTACTCAGTCTCTCCCCAACCCCAAGGACAGTCCCATTCTACAACAGTGGCATCATGTAATATTTGTCCTTTTGTGACTGGGATATTTCACTCAGCATAATGTTCTCCAGAGTCAACCATTTTGAATAATATTGCATGAGTTCCTTGTTTTTTAATGCAGCATAGTATTCCATTGTGCGAATATACCACAGCTTCTCTAGCCATTCGTTTGTTGATGGGCACTTAGGTTGTTTCCAACTCCTTGCTATTGTGAACAAAGCTGCAATAAACATGGGTGTGCATATATCTGCTTGGATGTCAGCTATGGTCTCTTCAGGGTATATTCCCAGTAGTGGAATTGCTGGGTCAAATGGTATCTCTATTTGCAACTTTTTGAGAAAGCGCCATACTGCTTTCCACAGGGGTTGCACCATTTTACACTCCCACCAACAGTGAATCAGGGTTCAAACATTCTATTTCCAGCTTCTTTTCTATTACCAACCCGTATTTTCCAACTACTGTTCCTTCTTCACTGTTTCCTCATTTTGAATTCCAGTCATCAGTTACCATTAACACATCCTGATTGCATGTTTGGTCAGTTTTATAGTACAAAATCTGGTAAAAACTTCAACTGCTTCCTCTTTGCCTCTAGATGTAGGAGCATATACTTGAAAAATAGTCATGTTAACGTGTTTTCCTTGTAAGCGTATGGATATTATCGTATCACTCACAATATTGTATTTGAGGATAGAACTTGAAATTGACTTTTTTACTATGAATGCAATACCATTCTTCCTGTTTCTTATTCCCTGTATAGTATACCATATAATTGTCATAGCTGATCCATCACATCTCACAAGTGCCTAATATGTCAATATTCATGTGTTTCATTTAATTTTTAACAATTTCCAATTTTCTTACATTTAAGAACCATACATTCCATATACCAATTTTTAAATGATGTTTGTTACTGACACTTTTGAGCTGTGGTGTTGAAGAAGAGTACCAAACAAGAGAATGGACCGCCAAGAGAATGAACAGATACGTCTTGGAGAGGGTGCAGCCGAAGTGCTCTTTGGAGGCAAGAATTATGAGGCTTTGCCTCACATACTTTGGACATGTTGCTAAGAGGTGCTATTCCTTGGAGATGGACATAATGTTGGGAAGGGTGGAGGGTCAGCAAAGGAGAGGAAGACTCAACCTGGTGGTTTGACATGGTGACTGCTACACTGGGTTCTTTTATGTTAGGAAGTGTGAGGATGGCACAGGGCAGGACAGGGTTAGATAGAGTCGCTATGAGTCATGCATGTCTCTATGGTAACTAACTAATGGAAGCAGCAGTCAGGATGTGAAATGATAAATTACAATGGGAAAAATCTACTGTAAAGGGCCTCTTTGAAGTGCTAAAAAGTATGAATGTCACTTTATAGACTAAGATGTGTTTGACCCAAGCCATAGTAATTTTAACCACTTCATATGTATGTGAAATTTATACAGTGAATATGTAAACGTCTGAGTAAGAATTGATGCCTTTGAAATGATGTGTTGAGAAGAATATAAATTATACCATAGCCTGCCAAAAGAACAAACACGTTGGAAGAAGTCCATCTAAAGTCAACCTTAGAAGCAAGGATGGTGAGACTTTTTGTCACGTAATTTAACCATGCTATGAGAATGGGTGAAGACCTGGAGAAAGAGAATATATACTTGATAGAGAATCAGTGTTAAAAAAAAAAAAAGACCTTCAAAAGTATGGATTGACACAGCAGCAACAATGATGGCCTTCATCTACCACAGTGTAGATTAGAGATGTTGCAGGATTTCATTCTGTTGTAGGTAGTCTCTTGTGAGTTGAAGCCAGCTAAAAGGCAACTAAGAACAACAAGTCACACAGGAACCCAAAAGCTACGGTTGTAGCTAACCCCAAATCCACATATATAAAGTACTTGTTGGTCATTAAGGATTAAATGGAACTACTTGCACTTATACTAATATGAAATTTGTTAGTTTGAATCCACCTAATTATACCTCAAAAGAAAAGCCCTGTTCTGTTCTGCAACAGATGTTGTTATTATGTGTTGTTGAGTCACCTGTGATCCATAAAGACCCTATGTATAGCAGCTCTGAAGTCTGCCCTATCCTTATGGTATTACTGTAAATGAGAATTGACTGGATGGGTCTTAGATTTTTTAGCTTTTAAAAAATTCATTCTTCAAAGACAAGTACAGGTTTAGATTTATCACATTGAGAAATGCTAATATGATATGAAATTTTTTGCTTCAATATTGCTAATCAAATGGTTGAATTTTTCAGTATCTTCTAAAATTATAAATACTTGAAATACACAGAAAATACAGAGGATGATAAATTGAATATCTCTGTACTCAGTACTGTAGAAAGTATTAACATTTTACTGTTTTCTGTGACCTTTTTATAAAAAGAAAAATTCAGTACAGATAAAATGTAAATATCTTAGAATCCTTTCCCAGATTTACTATTTTTTTCATGTTGAAATTTCTCAGGGAATGGTGATTGCTAGTACTTTAAATATTCAACTGCCAGTCTGAAAAGTCTGTAGTTGACATTTATGAACTACTGTATGGAGAAAGATGAGAGACTGTTTTAATAAACAGTTTTAGCCATCGAACCCCACTGTAGCAGTTCTGATTGGTACCTGGTGACACTAACTATAATATCTATTATTTGTGATCATGTTTTTATGTTTCTACTGTAAAGAAGATGGAAAGAATATACTGAGTCGCTGTATAGAAAGGAATTGGCAGGCACAGAAGAATTTCATGAGACAACATATGAGCAAGAGCCTATGGTGATGAAGTTCAAGCTACTTTGAAGGAAATAGCAAAAAATAAGACCCCAGGAATAGATGGTATGTCAATTGCATATTTCAGCTAACAGATGCTGCCCTGGATGTACTCATCAAGTTGTGCCAAGAAGTCTGGAGAACAACCACTTGGCCAACTGACTGGAAGAGATCTATATTTGTTCCCATCCCAAAGAAGGGTGACCCAACTGAGTGTGAAAACTATAGAACAATATCATTAATTTCACATGCAAGCAAGATTCTACCGAA
This sequence comes from Elephantulus edwardii, assembly GCF_000299155.1. Classification (NCBI taxonomy): domain Eukaryota; kingdom Metazoa; phylum Chordata; class Mammalia; order Macroscelidea; family Macroscelididae; genus Elephantulus; species Elephantulus edwardii. The sequence continues at coordinate 921,867 of NW_006400004.1, forward strand.
GATTATCCAAAAATGACCAGAACAACACATCGCCAGAGAAATGCCAGAAGTCCAGGCTGGGTTTAGAAGGGGTCTTGGTACTAGGGATATTGTAGCTAATGTTAGATGGATCTTAGCTGAAAGCAGGGAGTACCAGAGGAATGTATATCTGTGTCTCATTGACTATGCAAAGGTGTTTGACTGTGTGGATCATAACAAACTGTGGCTGACTCTGAGAAGAATGGGAACACCAGAATACTTGATCATGCTAATGCGAAACCTATACTTGGACTAAGAGGCAGTAGTCAGAACAGAGCAGGGAAACACTGCATGGTTCAATATTGGGAAGGGCATATGCCAGCAATGTGTCCTGTCTCCATACCTTTTCAACCTGTATGCAGAACAGGTTATCCGGGAGGCTGGGCTCTATGAGGAGAAATGTAGCATCAGGATTGGTGGAAGATCTATCGACAATCTGCGTTATGCAGACGACACAATCCTGCTTGCTGAAACTGAGGAGGACCTGAAGTGCTTGCTGCTGAGGGTCAGGGACTACAGCCTTCAATATTGATTGAGGCTTAATGTCAAGAATACAGATTCTCACTACTGGACCAATTGGCAGCATCAGGATGGATGGTGAAGAGATTGAGAATGTTCACAGCTTTAGTCTGCTTGGCTCCACAGTCAACACTCTCGGAACTAGTAGCCAGGAAATTAACAGGTGTATTGCAATGGGAAAGTCTTCTGTTAGTGACATCTCCTGGAGATGAAGGTGCGTCTGATACTGGCCATGGTCTTTGCTATAACTTGTTATGCACCAGAGAATTGGACAATACTAAGGAGGATAGAAGGAGAATTGATGCCTTTGAGCTGTGGTGCTGGAGAAGAGTATTGAGGGTACCATGGACTGCTAGGAAAACAAACAAATTCATCCTGGAAAGGGTCAAACTGGGCTGCTCCTTGGAGGCAAGGATTCTGAGGCTCCGTCTAACATACTCTGGACATGTTGTAAGGAAGGACCGGTCCTTAGAGAGGGACATCATTCTTTGTAGGGTGGAGGGACAGCGCAGGAGGGGAAGGCCCTCTATGAGGTGGATTGATTCAGTGATGGGGGTAATCGGGATGGGAGTGTCAACGACAGTGTGATTGGCACAGGACAGAGCAGAGTTTAGGGCTCTTGTACCTAGGGTCACTATGAGTCGCAAGCGACTCAACGGCACATAACAGCAACAACAACAACTGTATATATTTCATGGTTACATATATGCATGGTTCAAAATCACGAAAGAAGTGTGTCAGGGATGCATTCTGTCTCCATACCTTTTCAGTATATATGCAGAACATATCATTCAGGAAGCAGGGCTTTATGAGGAGGAATGTGGCATCAGGAGTGGAATAAGACTCATCAACAACCTGCGTTATGCAGATGACACAACCTGGCTTGCTGAAACTGAAGAACACCTGAAGTGCTAGTTGCAGAAAGTCAAGGACTGTAGTCTTGAATATGGACTGAAGCTCAGCATCAAGAAGACAAAGGTTCTCATGAATGGGCCAATTGGCAGCATCATGATAGATGGAGGAGAAAATTAGCTTCCTTGGCTCCACAGTCAACATTCTTAATGCCAGTAGTCAGACAATCAGAAGATGAATTGCTTTGAGAAAATCTTGTTGTCATGAATCTCTCCAAAGTGCTGAAAAGCAACAATGTCAGTCTAGAGACTAAGGTGCACCTAATCCAGGCCATGGTTGTCACGACTACTTGCTATGCTTCAAAGTCCTGGGCAGTACTAAGCATGACTGAAGAAGAATTGAGTTCTTTGAATTGTGGTGCTAGAGAAGAGTCTTGAACTTACCATGGAGTGCCAAGAAAACATATAGGTCTGTCTTAGAGAGGATGAAGACAAGTTTGTCCTTGGAGGCTAGGATTTTGAAGCTCCATCTCACATACTTAGGGCATGTGGCCAGAAAGGATGGGTCCTTGGAGAAGGACATCATGCTTGGAAGGATAGAGGGAAAGTGCAGAAGAGGAAAACCCTGGATGAGATGAGTTGATTCAGTAACTGGGGCAATGAGGGTTAGTGTGTTGAAAGTAGTGAGACTGCCTCAGGACAGGGAAGAATTCAGAGCTGCTATGCATAGGTCTCTGTGGGTTACAGGCGGCTCAGTGGCACATAAAAACATGTGTACACACACACACACGACCTTAAGTGGTTGCACTGCCAATTCAAAGATGATTCAAATCCATCAGGTGCTCCGGGGGAGAAAGGTGGATAGTTTCTTCCTTTGTGATTTATAGACTCAGAAAACCTGTTGGACCATCAGCTATGTGTTGGTGTGACTTAATGGCACATAACAACAGTCTTGTTTCACATATTAGGCTGCATGTATTTTTGTGTGTATTTTTATAAGTTTTAATAACTGGTATTGTGATATATACTGTAGAATTTTTTTGCAGCTTTCTTCTCTTGTTCAGTATAAATTTGATAATGTTTATAGCCTGATTTATATAGCTTTAGTTTATGAAGTTTCTGTTGAGTTGACTCTGACTCATGGTGACTATGTTAAAAGAGAATGAGTTCCTGCCCAGTCCTGTACCAGTCTCACAATCTACTGTGCAAGTCAGCCAAAGCTCCTCATGTACTATATTGGTTTAACACCCAGGGAAACAAATGGGCAATAAAGGGTTATGGAGGACGCCTCCTCTGAAGAATGTAATGGAAAACAGAAGTAGTTTGTGAAGGTCTTTGGAGACAGAAAAGCTTCTTCTATAAAAACAAACAAACAAACCTCTTAACACCATAGATTTGAGAAAATGGACAGAAAAATAACTATGGATAATTTCCACATTTTACCTATTTAACAACAACTCTGGGTAGATCTTTTCATGAAAAAAAAGTGTGTAGAAGGATAAATAAATATCTAAAGCAACCTAAAATTAATTTTCTGAAATACAGTCAAGCAAAGGGAGATTTACTATGGAAAGGGAAATTTACTTGGTATATTTTGAATGGAGTTTGGTGGGTAGTTGCATGGATATTGTGGCTTTTTTACTTTTATTTTTATTTCTTACAATTCATTTCTAATTTTTTTTCATTTTACACTCGTTTACATACAAAATTTGTATATATTGCCTCTCATACAAGATCCCTCCAGCCTCCACAAACCTTCACCCCTCAACCCATCAAACCATGCAATCCCATGATTACCCTGCCACCCCATCCCACCTGTCTCTTTCTCCCCCCCGCCTTAGATCCTTATACAGGTTTTACTTGTTATTTATTTATACAATAATTGTCTTAAGCAGTATTTGACCTTATGGGACTAAGTTAAGTTAACTTAGCATAATACTAGTCCTTTCCAAATTAAGTAGTGATTTTAAAAATTATTGTTCCTGCTTGCTGCATACTTTTCCATTGTTTGAATGTACCATAAATTCTTACACTATGCACAAAAATCAACTCAAGGTGGATCAGAGATCTAGGATTAAAGCCCCAAACCATAAAGTTCATCAGAGACAAACTGGAATCAAACTTAGATGCTTAGATGGCCTAGTCTGTGGTATAAAGAGTCTACCAAATACAGCCAGAAAATGCAGTCTAGAGAAGATAAAATTGATGAATGGGACTTTCTAAAGATTACGTTCCTGTGCACATCAAGAAGTTTTTCCAGAAGAATGAAAAGAAAACCCACTGATTGGGGAGAAAAACCATTTGACGATACAGTTTCAGACAGTGGTCTCATATCAAAAGTTTACAGAATACTACTGGGCCTTCACAAGAAAAATGACTGATAAATAACACAATTACAAGATGGGCAGAAGACATGGAAAGGAATTTCATGGAAGATATTCAGATAGCCAGCAGGCAGTTGAAGAAATAGTCAAAATCACTGGCAATAAAATATGCAAATCAAAATCACAATGAGGTCTCTAGTAGCAGAGACAGTTTAACAAAAGAGCAAGTAATAAATAAATGGTGGAGAAGATGTGGTGAGATAGGAACTCTTAAACACTGTTGTTTCTCAGAACCAACCCATAGCTGACCCTCCAGCAGGTTTTCAGAGACATTTAATCACACAGGAGGTAAGGGAAGAGATTGCCCATCCTTCCATAGAGAGCCTGGTGGCCTCGAACCTCATTCCTTTGGGATTGCAGCAAAGTGTCTTGCCACTATGTGGCATTGTAAAATGGCACTATTACTCTGGAAGGCAGTTTGACACATTTCCTCAGAAAGCTGAACAAAGAAATTCTTTATGACCCAGCTATCCTACTTCTTAGAATGTACCCTGAGAGAATGAGAACTGAAGCCTAAATGAAGAAATGTACACCAATGTTCATAGCAGCATTGTTATTCACCATTGCAAGAACATGGAAACAGCCCAAAAGTCCAACCACAATCCAGTGGATTGAGAAATTTTGGATATTGTGGTTTTTTAGTACTTCTATATCTGCATTCCAGTGGTTGTGTAAATAATCAAGTATTTTGACCTCCTTGTGGACTTAAAATTTATTTTGGGGTCCCTTGTGAGGTTTTTTTGTAGCCCTGGTTGCACAGTGGTTATGAAATTGGACTTCTAACTGAAATATTGAAAGTTTACCCCTATCAGCTTCCATGAAAGAAAAATTGGGCAGCCTTGGAAATTTTGTGGATCAGTTTTTTCATGGTTCATAGGCTACCTATGGGTCAGAATAGACTTGATGACAATGATGTTTTTTTCAGGGAAGGCTGGGATAACAGCAGGGGAAAAGAAAATGTGTAACAATGGAAAAAATGAAAATAAATATATTTTGTGTGATGGAAAAATATAATTCCTGCTTTCATAAATATGTGGTTCTCAAATATAGAACTTTAAATAGAATTTCACAGATTCAGTGAATTTATTTCACTTGAACATTTTGTTGTGATGTGGATGTTGGATTTGAATGTAGGAAACTATTGTTGGGGTTTTTTTGTGTTTTTTTTTTAATTTTATTATATTTTGTGTGTGTACCGTCAAATCAGATTTGACTGGTACAGGAGGAGATTGTCCCTCCTTCTCCAGCAGAGCATCTGGTGGATTCGAACTGTGTACCTCTGGGATTGCAGTGCATCTTCTTGCCACTAGGTCACCAGAGCTCTCTGACAAAACTATTGTATGTATGAACATAAGAAGGCAATTTTGAATATTACGTATTCCAGATGCTTCTAAGGGTCTCCTTGTGTGAGAAGACAGATTAAATCACTAGTATAACTTGATTGTCTCAAGAACCCAAACTCATTACCATTGAGTCAGAGCCTTACTTATAACTTATCAGAGGACTAGTGCTATTTCAGAGGCTATAAATTTTCCAGGAAGAGATTGTCCATCTTTCTCACATGGAGCAGTTGGTGGAATTGAACTTGGGTTGGCAGTGCAACTCCTTATCCCACTGGGTCACCAGAGCTTGATGGTCTAGAAGCTTGAAATCAAGTCTCCTTATCTTGGTACATATATAAGAGTATCACTAAAGCTAAATCTCAGGGAGTTTCAAGGCTGGAAGAATGCATGGAACACCTCTCTGCAAAGGCATTTGCTGCCAAACATTGATATACTTAGGAGAACAAGTTAGATATCATTTGTTGTGATATATATTTAAATAAAAACGGAAATGGACACAAAAACCAAATAAATGTCAAAATGAAAAAGGTCATCATTTGGCTTTTTAGAATGTAGCTCTGGTGCCCTAGTGGTGACGAGTTACACATCAAACCCAAAGGCATGCAGTTCAAATCCAACTCTATAGGAGAAAGATGGGTAGTCTCCTCTTATGTGATTTACGGTCTCTGAAAACCTGCTGGCAGGTCAGTTTTGAGTTGTTTCTGAATTGAAAGCACATAAAGGTAACAACATACTAGTCTGAAGTTTATGTAGACTCTGCCAATTTATTGGACCATGTTTTATTTTAAGAATGGTTAATGGGAAATACCTCCTAATATCTCCTGACAACTGACCAAAACTGAATATAGATCTTTGAAGTTTCACTTTAGAGATAGTTACTACTCTATCCTTTACTTTGTTTTTTCTTACAGAGATACAAATTTGTTGTGTCATTGAGTTAACTGCCAACCATAGCAACATTATGAACAATGAATCTGAACCCTGCCCAATCTACAACATACTGGAGCACATTATCACAGTTACCATGTCAATACACCTTATTGAAGATCTTCTCCCTTATGCTGACTTTCTACCTTTCCAATCATGGTTTGCGTATCTCAGGATTGGCCATTTAACAGTATCTTGCATATCACATACAAGCAACATCTTGCTGAAGATTATTAAAAAGTGGCTAGAACAGTATATCTACAGCAAACTATAAGAAATAGAAAAGAGGGCAGCCAGTAATTATTTCTTCCTTGTCACTAGTAAGTAACTTTACATCAAGTTCAACTTAGAATTCTTAAGGCTTCAACCATTTCATTCTTCTATATCAATAAAAATTGAGTACTTCCTCCTCACAAAATAGTGGAAGTAATCTAAGAAGTTATTTAACTTCTCTGGGCCTCAGTTTTCTCATCTATAAAATGGGAGTTAATAATACTTCATTGAAATGTACTGATAATTAAAAGAGCTAACACCACTTAATAAGCACTGTACTAAAAAAAATAATAAGCTAGGATTTAAAAGGCCCCAGGAATAGATGGTATACCAATTGACATATTTCAGCTAACAAATGCTGCCCTGGATATGCTCGCCAAGAAATCTGGAGAACAACCACTTGGCCAACTGACTGGAAGAGATCTATATTTGTTTCCATCCCAAAGAAGGGTGACCCAACTGAGTGTGGAAACTACAGAACAATATAATTGATTCCACATGCAAGCAAGATTCTACTGAAGATTATCCAGAAACGATTAGAACAGTACATCAGCAGAGAACTTCCAGAAGTCCAGGCTGGGTTTAGAAGGGGTTGTGGTACTAGGGATATTGTAGCTGATGTCAGATGGATCTTAGCTGAAAGCAGAGAATACCAAAAGAATGTCTATCTGTGTCTCATTGATTATGCAAAGGCATTTGACTCTGTGAATCATACCAAACTGTGGTTGACTCTGAGAAGAATGGGAATCCCAGAACATTTAATTGTGCTAATGTGAAACCTATAATTAGATCAAGAGACAGTTGTCAGAACAGAGCAGGGCAACACTGCATGGTTCAAAATTGGGAAGGGTGTATACCAGGGATGTGTCCTATCTCCATACCTTTTCAACCTGTATGCAGAGCAGATTATCCAAGAGGCTGGGCTCTATGAGGAGAAGCGTGGCATTGGGATTGGTGGGCAATCTATGAACAATCTGCATTATGCAGATGACACAACCCTGCTTGCTGAAACTGAGGAGGACCTCATGCACTTGCTGCGGAGGGTCAAGGACTGCAGCCTTCAGTATGGACTGAGGCTCAATGTCAGGAAGAGAAAGATTCTCACCACTGAACCAATTGGTAGCATCAGGATGGATGGTGAGGAGATTGAGTTTGTTCACAGCTTCAGTTTGCTCGGCTCCACGGTCAACACTCTTGGCACCAGCAGCCAGGAAATCAAAAAACGTATCGTGATGGGAAAGTCTGCTGTTAGGGACCTCTCTAAAGTACTCAAGAGCAACGGTGTCTCTCTGGAGACTAAGGTGCACCTGATACAGGCCATGGTTTTTTCAATCACTTGTTATGCATCAGAGAGTTGGACAATGACTAGGGAGGATAGAAGGAGAATTGATGTCTTTGAGCTGTGGTGCTGGAGAAAAATATTGAATGTACCATGAACTGCCAAGAGAACAAACAGTTTTATCCTAGACAGGGTTAAACCAGGCTACTCCTTGGAGGCAAGGATACTGGGGCTTCGTCTAACATACTTTAGACATGTTGTAAAGAGGGACAGGTCCTTGGAGAGGGACATCATGCTTGGTAGGGTAGAGGGACAGTACAGGAGGGGAAGACCCTCTTTGAGGTGGAATGATTCAGTGACTGGGGTAATTGGGATGGGTGTGTCAGAGGTCATGCGATTGGCACAGGATAAAGCAGGGTTTAGGGCTGTTGTACATAGGGTCGCTATGAGTTGCAAACGATTCGATGGCACATAACAACAACAGCATTTAAAATAGTATCAACTCTTTAAAATCCTAAACTTTGTTTTTATTAGTGGAGATAATTTAAAATTTTTGAAGTAAGTAACATTTTCCGACACATTGTTCATTGAAAAGCCTGTAAATTTCACATTTTTGATGGATATTGTTATGGGGAAAATGAGGATTATAAACAATTTTGCAATTCAGAAACACAGTCATCCAGTCATGAAAGAGAATATAAAACTTGGACTATATTCCACAGTGAAGTTATAAAAGATCAGATTTTTTATTAGCTTAATGAGACCAGATTCTTTTTATGCCATTTATTACATTTACCCTGGTGATGCCAATGCATTGTTCCCCTACCTTTAAACAGAGTAATAAAGGGTTGACTGACTAGTGTTCATTATCTCATTCATTTGTTCTTTGGCTAGCACTGAGCAAAGCATAGGGATAGATCTAATCAGGAGTTTGCTGCTTCTTGTTATTAGCTGCCATCGAGTTGTAGACGACTCATAGCAACCCTATGAATGAAAGCCCTGAGCACTGTTCATAGAGTTTCTGGAGGGAAGCCATTTTGGAAGTGGATGCCATTCCTGCTTCCAAGCTTGTTTTAATCGGGAAGCTCCACCAAACACTGTTCACCTTGGGTAACCATTATCATATCTGGCACGTTGGTGTCACAGTATTTAGCATCACAGCAAACATGACTTAGCTCTCTAAAGCAATGCACAGACCAGTGCTATACCACTTAGAAGAATGTCTGACAAAAAACAATTTAAACCAGGCCTGAGGGCTGCAGATTAAAATCACCCATCTTGAGCTTGGTAGCATAGCTTTCTGTTCTCTAGGCCAATGTAGCTCTCTCTATGTTGTTGTTGTTGTTATTGTTGTTAGGTGCCATCGAGTCATAGATGACTCATAGTGACCCTATGAACAAAAGACCTGAGCACTGTTTATACTTAGGAGAACAAATATTGAATAAGTAATTATCTACCTGCTGAATGTTCTGAAGGAAAATGAAAAAGATCTTTTGGGGGAAGTAGGAGAAATTTTTCCTTAGTCTAGAAGTTAAGGAAGATCTCAGTAAAGAGCTGACATTTAAGCTTAGGCCTGAAGAATCTGACTAGCCTTAGAGGCTAGAGATAAGCTTTCTTGGTCGGAACAAGAGTAGCCAGTGGCATGGAACTGAAAGAAGTCTATATTGCTAGACTCTGAAAGCTTAGTGTAGTGCTTGGGCAGAAGAGCACTAAGAAGCCCCGTATGAGAATAGGAGAATAATATGTTTTCTGTTGTCAAAGAAGACTGTACTTTTAAAGGCTGCATTTTCAAAGAATTGTGGAAAATAGATTTAGCTTCAGATTTCCACAAAGTAAAACCTTGGTGACTAGAACTATAAGTTTTGGCCTAGAAATTTTTAGTCCATTCATATGTTTGTTCATAGAGTGTGTAAGTAAAATCACTTCTTATGTATCTTCCTTCATAAAAGTGAGAGATTTTACATTTAAATTTTTTTGTGACATTCACTTTTATACAATAAACCTTGTACAGTGATTTTTTTCATATACGTTTTGTTTTATATAATCATTTATGTACATAATTTTTAAAGGAAATTTTTATTTTATGCTGGTTTACTTGGCTCCACAATCAACACTTTTGGTACTGGCAGCCAGGATAGAAAAGGAATAATTGCACTGGGAAAATCTACTGTCAGAGACCTCTTCAAAATACTGAAGAGCAGCTGTATCAATCTGGAGACTAAGGTGCACCTGATCCAGGCCAGAGTCTTCACTCTTTCTGTTCTTCAGAAAGCTGGACAGTGAACTAGGAATGATTGAAAGAAAATTGATGGCTTTAAGCTGTGGTGCTAGAGAAGAGAACTGGATATATATACCATTGACTGTTAGGAAAACAAACAAGTCCATCTTAAAGAGGGTGGAAATCAAGCTGCTCTTTGGAGGCAAGGATTCTGAGGCTTCATCTAAATACTTTGGGCATGTTTCAAGGAGGTAACAGTCCTTTCAGAGAGATACCTTGCTTGGGAGGATAGAGGGAAAACACAAGAGAGGAAGACCCTCAATGAGATGGATTGATTCAGTGACTTGGGTAATGGGGGTAGGTGTGTTAGAGGAAGTAAGGTTGGCACAAGATAGAGCAGGGTTCAGCGCTATTGTGCATAGGGTCATTATGGGTTGCAGGCATCATGACAGCTCATAGCACAACAGCTGTTACTTAACAAAATTTGTATACATTGTTTTTCACACTGGATCTTTCCCATTTCCCTTACTCACACCTCCCACCACACATCAAATTGTGAGACCCTATGATTACCCCCCCACACACACACACTCGCCTCACTACCACCCTTCCAACCCCCGCTGCTCCCCCTTCTCCTCCTTGGATCCTCATACATGTTCTATAGTAATAATCTTACCCAGTTTTTGTCCATACGGGACTGAGTTATTTACCTTAGAATAATGTTCTCCAGTCCCTTCCAAGTTAGATAGTAATTTACAAAATCATTGCTCCTGCATGCTGTGTAGTATTCCATTGTGTGTGAATGTACCATAATTTCTCAATCCATTCTATTGTGCTTGGACATTTAGGCAGTTTCCACGTTCTCATGATGGTGAATAATGCTGCTATGAACTTTGGTGTACAAGTTTCTATGCCTCAGTTCTTATTCTCCCAGGGTATATTCCAAGCAGTAGAATAGCTGGTTCATACAGAATTTCTATGTTCAGCTTTTTGAGGAAATGCTAAACTGCTTTCCAGAGTGATTGCACCATTTTCTAATCCCACCACATCCTCTTCAACATTTATTACTTGTCCTGTTAAACTTTGCCACTGTTACTGAAGTGAAGTGGTTTTTGAGTCATTGTGATTTTGATTTGCTTGATTTTGAGCATTTCTTCATATGTCTGTTGGCCATATGAATATCTTCCTCTGTGAAAATTATTTCCATGTGTTTTCCCATTTTGTAATTGGGTTATCAGTCTTTCTCTTGTGGAGGCCCTGTAGGATTCTGTAAACTTTTGATATGAGACCTTTGTCTGTAATGGTATTGCCAAATGTTTTTTGCTTTTGTCTGCTCATATTGTCAAGTTCTCATTGTACTTAACTCTTTCTTCACCACTCCGCCCTCCACTAATCTGCTGTCCTAGAGATTTTCTCTCCCTTCTTCCATACCCCTTCTCCTTTTAAACTGTTACCTGTTCCTTGTTCCTATTTGTTAATTGCAACTGATGTATTGTCTTTATCTGGATTCTTCTCAGGTTGATCTTCCCTTCAATTAGTTCTGTGTCTACCCCTTCCTCTTCTATTTTCTCCCTCTCTACTCCTCCTCAGTTACCCTCCTATTTCCACAGTAGGAATGTTATGCAGTGTTTCCCTCGCCCCTCTTCTGACTGAGTCCTTTGCTTCAACACGAGAGAGGCTCTACATTGTCATTTTTGAAACACTGATAAGGAAGCTTTAGTTCTCAGTCTTAGTTCTTTCTCCCTTACTTCTTTGTATCGTCTTCTCTTTTTTATGCTTATATGTATTATTTTAAAAAATATTTTTGTTAGTTTACATACAATCATCCATTTGCACTGTTTTATTCATGTACTTTGTATTTTATTCAATCTTTCATTTACATTATATTTCATACATTCATACATATTTTATATAATTAGATACTACTGATCTATACCTATTATTCTCCCATTGTTTAGAATCCCCATTAAATCTTTCTTAGTCTGTCAGTCCCTCCTCCTTATCTGCTAACTCAGTTCTGCTATCCTAAGGATTTCCACCATTCCTCTTTTTCCACCACACTCCCTTTTCCCCTTACTCTTTTGAACATTAATACACATCTAACTAGTTATCCTTCTAGTTTTACAATAAGATTTTTGGGATCTTACGCTGTGTTTGTCTTTATAAGACTGATTTAGATTTCACACAGTATAGTACTTTCTTGACTCTCCCATGTTACATAGTATTTTATTAAATCATAGTTCATTAGTGCTCCATATTGTTGTTGTTATTATGTACCATCAAGTCGACTGTGACCCATAACAACCCTGTGTACAGCAGCTCTGAACCCTGCCCGGTCCTGAGCCAGTCTCACTAATTCTGACACACCAACTCCCACTGCCTCAGTTACTATATCAATCCATCTCATCCAAGGTCTTCCTCTCCTTCACTGTCCCTCCACCCTTCCAAGCATGATGTCCCCTCCAAGGACTAGTCCCTCCTGGGCAAACACCAAAAGTAGGTAAGACAGAGCTTCAAAATCCTAGCCTCCAAGGACAAACTTGGTTTTACCCTCTCCAAGACAGACATATATTTTATCTTGGCAGTTCATGATATGTTCAAGACTCTTCTCCAGCACCACAATTCAAAGACATTGATTCTTCATCAGTCATCCTAGTCATTGTCCAGCTTTCTGATGCTTAGCAAGTAATTGTGAAGACCATGGCCTGAATCAGGCACACCTTAGTCTCTAGACTGACATTGTTGCTTTTCAGCACTCTAGAGAAGTCTCTGACAGCAGATTTTTCCATTACAGTTTGTCTTTTGAATTCCTGACTGCAGGTATTAAGAATATTGATTGTGGAGCCAAGCAAGCTGTATTTGTTAACAACTTCAATCTCTTCTCCATCTATCATGGTGGTGCCAATTGGCCCAGTGTTGAGAATCTTTGTCTTCTTGATGTTGAGCTTCATTCCTTATTGAAGACTACAGCCCTTGACCTTCTGCAGCAAGCACTTCAGGTCTTCTTCAGTTTCAGCAAGCATGGTAGTGTCATCTGCTCATAATGATGAGCCTTCCTCCGAACATCTTGTCACATTCCTCCTCATAAAGCTCTGCTTCCTCAATGATCTCTTCTGCACACAGATTGAAAAGGTATAGAGACAGGCTCCATCCCTGACACATTGCTTTCCTGATTTTGAACCCTGGGGTGTCTCCCTGCTCTGTTCTGAGGACTATTTCCTGGTTCAAGTATAAGTTTCTCATAAGCACAATTAAGTGTTCTTGGATTCCCATTCTCCTCCAAGTTAGCCACAGTTTGTTGTGATCCACACAATCAAATGCCTTTACGTAGTCAATGAAACACAGATAGACATTCCTTTAGTACTTTTTGCTTTTTGCCAAGATCTAAGACTGACACATATGACAGCAACTTGCTGCTTTCAGAAGCTGAGGAATCCTAGAATAGCAGGCAGTATGGCAGGCCATTGTATCAGTTAAAAATATAGGTGACTAGTCAGGTGCAGGATTGTGATCTGGTGAAAAGCTAGCAAGTTTTGCCAGAGACTTCATAGGTGGTTACGTAGGGTGGTCACAAGTCTGGAGATCTCTCACATGTATTCAGTACTGTCCTCAGATTGAGTGCATTGCACCCTACATTTTTGTATCAGATCAAGGCTGAGTATAATAAACTGCAGTGTGGGAAATAACTACATCTGTACATAACTGCCACATTATATCATTTTGTAAATGCCACACCAGAGAATGATAGTATTAAGAATTAAGTTGAAACAAAATCTTAACTAATCACACATGTTGTTGTTTGTTATGTGTCCTCCAGTTATCTGCAACTCATAGCGACCCTATGTACAACAGCCCTAAACCCTGCTCTATCGCTTGCCAATCTTATTGTCTCCGACACACCTATCCCCATTACCCAAGTGACAGAATCAGTCCATCTCATTAAAAGTCTTACTCTCCTGCGCTGTCCCTCCCTCCTCCCAAGTATGATGTCCGTCTCCATGGACTGATCTCTCCTTGCAACATGTCCAAAGTATGTCAGACGAAGCTTCAGAATCCTTGCCTCCCAAGAGCAGCCTGGCTTCACCCTCTCCAGGATGAACTTGTTTCTTCTCATAGCAGTCCATGGTATATTCAACACTCTCCTCCAGCAACACAGCTGAAAGGCATCAACTCTCCTTTTATTATACCTATTAATTTTCCAGCTTTCTGATTGATAGCAAGTAATTGCAAAGACCATGGCCTGTATCAGGTCCACTTTAGTCTCCAGACTGACATCATTGCTCTTCAGTACTTTGTTGAGGTCTCTGACAGCAGACTTTCCCAATGCAATTAGTCTTTTAATTTTCTGGTTGCTGGTACCAAAAGTGCTGATTGTAGAGCCAAGCAAACTGAAGCTGTCAACAAGTTCCATTTCTTCATCTATCATGATGCTTCCAGTCGGCCCAGTCATGAGAATCTTTGTTTCCTTTTTTTTTTTTTCCTTTGTTTTCTTGATGTTGAGCTTTAGTCCATATTGAAAGCTTCAGTCTTTAACCTTCTGCAGCCAGTGCTTCAGGTCATCCTTAGTTTCACCAAGCAGGTTTTGTCGCCTGCATAACACAGATTATTGATGAGCCTACCTCCAATCCTGATGCAACACTTCATAGAGCCCAGCCTCCCAGATTATCTGTTCCACATATAGATTGAAAAGATATGGAGATAGACAAATCCTTGATGCACACCCTTCCCAATTTTGAACCATGCAGTGTTTCCTTGCTCTGTTCTAACAACTGCCTCCTGGTCCAAGTATGAGCATAATCAAGTGTTCTGGGATTCCCATTCTTCTCAGAGTCAGCCACAGTTTGTTGTGGTCTACACAGTAAAATGCTTTTGCATAGTCAGTGAAACACAGAAAGACATTCCTCTAGTACTCTCTACTTTCAGCAAAGATCTCTCTGACATTAGTTATAGTATTCCTATTGCCACGGTCTCTTCTCAGTCCATCCTGAACTTCTGGCAGTTCTCTGTTGATGTGCTGTTCCAGTGGTTTTTGGATAATCTTCAACGGAATCTTGCTTGTATGTGATATCAATGATACTGTTCAATAATTTCCACTCTATTGGATCAGCTTTCTTTGAATGGGAACACATATAGATCTCTTCCAGTCAGTAGTCCAGGTGGTTGTCTTCCAGATTTGTTGGCACAACTTGGTGAGCACATCCAGGGCAGCTTCTGTTTGTTGAAATATGTCAATCAGTATGCCATCAATTCCTGGGGTCTCCCCCCTTCCCCCCATTCTTTCCGAGAAGCTTGAACTTCTTCCTTCATCACCACAGGTTCTTGCTCATATGTTTCATTAAATTCTTCTGTGTCCACCTTTTGGCACAATGACTTTGTGTATTCTTTCCATCTTCTTTTAATGCTTCCTGGATCATTTAATATTCTGCCCAAAGCATCCTTAAGTATTGCAGCTCGAGATTTGAATTTGTTCTTCAGTTCCTTGAGCTTAAGAAATGCTGAGCGAGTTCAGTCCTTTTGATTTTCTGACTCCTGCTCCTTGTACATTTCATTTATAATACTTTATTTGGTTTTCCCATGCTGTCCTCTGGAATCTTCTTTTCAGCTCCTTAATCTCTTGATTTCTTCTCTTTGCTTTGCTTCTCCCTTCTCCAGTGCAATACTTAGAGTTTCTTCTGACATCCACCTTGGACTTTTCTTCCTCCTATGTCTTTGTAATGACCTTTTGCATTCTTCCTAGTTGATATCTTCCCACAACTCATCCAGTCTTCTCTCATTAATGTCCAAGGCCTCAAACCTGTTCCTGAGATGGTTTTGAAATTCTGGTGGGATAGACTCAAAATAGAATTTTCGTTCCTGTGGACTTGAATTAATTTTCCTCAGCTTCAGCTTGCATTTACATATAAGTAGTTGATAGTCTGTTCCACAGTTAGCACCTGACCTAGTTTTCACAGCTGATATTGAGATTTTCCCGCAATAATTTCCACAGATGTAATCTCTCTGACTCCTATGCATACTATTAGGTGAAATATGTGTGTATAGCTAGGGTTTATGTTTCTTATAAAATACATTTGCAATGAATAAGTCATTGATTGTGCAAAATTCTATCATTATTTCTCTGGCTTAATTTCTGTCACCAAGTCCATGTTTTCCAACTGCTAATCCGTCTCTATTTCCAACTTTTGCATTCTTTTCTTGTTGTTAGGTGCCATCAAGTTGTAGACGACTCATAGCGACCCTATGAATGAAAGGCCTGAGCACTGTTCGTACATAGAGCTTCCAGAGGCAAGCCATTTTGGAAGTGGATGCTGCTCCTACTTCCAGGCTTGTTTTAGTTGGGAAACTCCAGCCAACCCTGTCCACCATGGGTACACATTACCACATTTGGCACATCAGTGTCCCAGTGTTCAGCATCACAGCAACCATGAGTTACCTCTGTACAGCAATGCACAGACCAGTGCTATACCAACTTAGAAGAATTTTGCATTCTAGTCACCCATTATTAT
>NW_006400004.1:938731-939960 GCF_000299155.1 Elephantulus edwardii
CCTCTTCCTAAATCACACACATATCTTTTCTAATATTTTGTTATATTTGTGTGGCCCTGGTTAAATAAAAAAAACAAACAGAAAATCATCCATGTTGTTACTATGATTTTTTACACAATTTGGAAAGCTCTTTTCTGAAAGCAAGAGGATCTCCTAATACATTTTCAACATCTTCTTGCTTCTTATAATTACCTTCATTCTGTCAGACAGCAACCATAATGTTCAGAATAGTAAATACTATTGTAAAAGATATTTCATAAAACCCCCTAATATGTCACAAGACAGTCTGCATTACTTTTTTTTTAAAAAAAAATAGGTCTTCTTTTGAACTTAATTATTAGAATTACTGGCCATACCCATAGAGTTTTATATTGGTCAACAATAATATAGTAAAAACAAGCGAGACAGTAAGTCTAGTTGGAACATTGACTTTATTGTTTGCTGATTGAAATTTATAGGTGCTAAAAGTGCTCTAATACTGAGGGGCTGTACAGGAATTTTATTAGTATATGTCAGACCCTGCAGGCTAATTCACATGAAAGTGACGAAGTGGCCTGTCCCCTGAAGGCCTGCCACCTCCTCTCCTGGGCTCTGGGAAACATGCCTGGCCCAGGCAGCACCACACAACCTTCCCTTAGAGATTGAGCTGATAGATGAAGCTCGTAGTTTTGGAGAGCTCGGGCGCAGGCCGGGGACCCCTAACATCGCTGAACCCCGCCCCCTACCCCCCCCAACTGCGGCATCCCTCCACCCACTCAGGGCAGGCTGAGAGCAGCTCTCCTACAAACAGTGGCTGGTCCATGAGCAGCCCCTCACCACGGCTGTCCCAGCAGATTGAGCGGTACCAGGGGCTATTCACCAACCACCACAGTTTGGCAGGGAAGTTATTGAGGTTGATGGGGGTGGAGAGCAGCACCTCCTCCATGGCCCCTGCCCGGTCCTAGGGAGAGCCTGGCTCTCCCTCCCCATTCTCCTACATTGCTTTATTTGTTATAAAGCCACAGTTTTAGAATGTTATTTGTTCTTGACAAATTTTGCTAAAAGTCAGATGCCATGTATAGTTTGTGGGTGATTGTTGTGTAATTTTGTCTGCAAAACTGTCAGTGTGATGAAGAATTTGTTAGTATTAGACAAGATGCAAATTTCTGAGAGACTATATTTAGGCCCTTTATATGTTGTTGTTGTTGTTGTTATTGTTGTTATTATGTGCCATTGAGTCCCTTGCGACT
>NW_006400004.1:940880-944344 GCF_000299155.1 Elephantulus edwardii
CCTGATGGACCCCTTTCTTGATTTTGAACCATCCAGTCCCTGCTCTGTTCTGATGATTGCCTCTTGGTCCAAGTATAGGTTTCTCATATACCAACATCAAAAATGCAAATAATATATTGTTGTTAGGCTGTCAAGTCCAGTATGATTCTTAGAAACCCTGTGAACAAAAGATCTGATCCCAAGGCCATCATCACTTCCTGACACACAAGAGCCCATTGCAGTAGCCACTGTGTCAATCAGCCTGGTTGAAGGTCTTCGTCTTATTCACTGACCCTCCACCCTTTCCAGCATCATGTCCTTCTTCAAGGAATAGCCCTTTCTAACAACATGCCAAAAGTATGTGAGGCAAAGCCTCATTGTTCTTGCCTCCAGAGAGCACTCCAACTGTACCCTCTCTTAAGATATATCGGTCCCCTGGCATCGATGGAATGTTCAGTTCTCTTCTCCTGCACCCCAGATTAAACACATCAATTATTTTTCTGTCTTGTTTATTGTCCAGCTCTCAGATGCATAGCAAGTTATCAGAAAGACTGTGGTTTGATTCAGGTGCACTTTAGTCCTCAAATTGACATCATTACTTCTCAATAATTTGGAGAGGTCCCTAATGGTAGATTTTCTCATTGCAATGCATCTCCTTATTTCCTGACTGCTCGTACCAAGGCTGTTAATTGTGGATCCAAGAAAGATGCAGCTGTTGACAGTTTCAATCTCCTCTCCATCCTTCATGACACTGCCTGTTGGTCCAGTGGTATGAACCTTTGTTTTCTTGACGTTGATAGGCAATTCCTACTGAAGGCTGCATTCTTTGATCTTCTGTAACAAGTACTTCAAGCCCTCCTCACTTTCAACAAACAAAGTTCTGTCATTTGCATAATACAGGCTACTTATGAGTCTTCCCTCCAATCCTGATGCCACAGTCTCCCTGATAAGAGTCCACCCTCTTGATGCTCGGGCTGACTGAGAAGAAAGGGAATGCAAGAACACTTGATTATGCTTATTCGAAACCTGTACTTGGACCAGGAGGCAGTCATCAGAACAGAGCAGGGAGACACTGCATGGTTCAGAATCAGGAAGGATGTATGCCAGGGATGTATTCTGTCTCCATATCTTTTCAATCTATGTGCCAAACAGATCATCAGGGAGGCTGGGCTCTATGAGGAGGAATGTGGCATCAGGATTGGAGGAAGATTCATCAACAACCTGCATTATGCAGATGACACAACCCTGCTTACTGAAACTGATGAGGACCTGAATCACTTGCTGCAGAAGGTCAAGGATTGCAGCCTTCAACATGGATTGAAGCTTAACGTCAAGAAAACAAAGATTCTCAACTCTGGGCCCATTGGCAGCATCATGATGATGGTGAAGAGATTGGGATTGTTGATAGCTTCAGAGTACTTGGCTCCACAAACAACACTCTTGGTACCAGCAGCCAAGAAATCAGGGGATAAATTGTATTGGGAAAATCTGCTGTCAGGGACATCTCCAGAGTACTGAAGAGCAATGATGTCATTCTGGAGACTACTACTATGTGCCTGTTCCAGACCATAGTCTTCACAATTGCTTGCTGTACATCAGAGAGCTAGACAGTGTGACTAAAGATGATAGAAAGAGAATTGATGCCTTTGAGCTGTGGTGGTGGAGAAGAGTTTTGAATATAACATGGACTGCTAGAAGAACAAAGAGGTTCATCCTAGAGAGGGTGAAACTGACCTTCTTTGAAGCAAGGATTATGAAGCTTTGTCTGACCTACTTTGGGTGTGTTGCAAGGAGGGACCAGTCCTTGGAGAGGGATGTCATGCTTGGAAGGGTGGAGGGATGGAGAAAGAGAGGGAGACCATATATTAGATGAAATGATACACTGACTGGGGTAATGAAGGCAGTTTGTTTTAGATAATGAATTTGGCACAGAATAGAGTAGGTTTCAGGGCTGTTGTACATAGGGTCACCATGGGTCTCAAGCAACTTGATGGAACACAACAACAACAACATTTTGAGTAGGTATGGAGAAAGAACACAACCCTGACCCAGTCCCTTACCAATTCTAAAGCAGGTAGTGCTTCCCTATTCTGTTTTAACAATATCCTCCTGGTCCAGGTATAAATTCTGCATGAGCACAATCAAGTTCTCTGGGGGTCCCATTCTTCTTAATGTCAGCCACAACTTGTTATGATCCACACAGTCAAATGCCACTGCATAGTCATTAAAATACTAATGGACATTCTTCTGCAAATAAAATAGGTTATAATAAAAAATAGTACTGATAAGTATATTTCATTAGCTGAGTCTCTCCCTCCCAATCCTTGCTTCTTCTGTCCTTCCCTCCCTGTCTCTCTCTCTCTCACACACACACATGAGTCATTGAATTCCAATGACTAAAAGACTCCTAGCTGAGTAGAACTGCCACATATAATTCAATATACCACCTAGGATAAGTTTATATGGCCCAAAATTAAATGTGTGGGTTGAAGTTGTAACCTTTCTCCATAATTATTCATTCTATATGCTGAGCAAATCATTTGAGAAACTGGACTTTATAAGAATGTGCTTCAGGATGTATATGATACATCCTTGCTTGCTGAAAGTGAAAACTTGAAGCACTTACTGCAGATGATCAAAGAATACAGCCTTCAGTATGGATTGTATCTCAATATCAAGAAAACAAAAATTTTTACCAGTGAGTGGATTGATGAACATCATGGAACATGGAGAAAATTTTGTAATTGTTAACACCTTCATCTTACTTGGATCCACAATCAACATACTTGATAACCACCAATCAAGAGATCAGGAGACATACTGCACTGGGGAAGTCCACAGTTAGGGACCTCTCCAAATTACTGAGGAACAATGATGTCAGTTTGAGGAATAAGGTGTGCCTGATTCAGGCCATGTTTTTCAGTCACTTTCTTTGTATCTGAGAGCTGAACAATGAATAAGGACAACAGAAGAAGAATTAGTTCCTTTGAGCTGTGGTGTTGAAGAAGAGTACTGAATATCCTAATGGACTGCCCAAAAAGAACAAACATATATCTTTGAGAGAGTAGAGCTTGAGTGTGCCTTGGAGTCAGAGATGATAAAGCTTTGTCTCATATACTTTGGGCTTGTTGATTAGAAGAGGCTCTTCCTTGGAGAGAGACATAAGGGTGGAAGGCCAGTGAAAGAGAAGACCCTCAACCAGATTGTTTGACACAGTAACTACAGCAGTGAGCTTGTATATGACAGAAATTGTTATGATGGCCCAAGATAGTAGAAGGTTCAGATCTGTTGTTCATTATGGGTTGTATTTGATTCATAACACCTAAGAAAAACAACCATTATGGAAGTAGGTGCCACATCTTTCTCCTGTGGAGTGTTTAGTAGATTTGAGCTACTGACTTTCTGTTTAGCAGCTGCTCACAGCACTGGTAGTGCTCCTGCTGAACTAATGTTGTTGTTGTTGTTATGTGCCATTGAGTCACTTG
>NW_006400004.1:946989-949060 GCF_000299155.1 Elephantulus edwardii
GGTTTGAACTTACCATGGGCTCTGAGGGAGAAAGATGAGCATTCTCCTCTCAGGTGATTGACAGCTTCTGAAAGCCTGCTGGAGGGAAAGTTGTGAGTCACTTCTGATTCAGTAGTACACAACACCAACAACAAATGCATATCTTTTTAATGTTTGCCAGTGGGGAAAAATAGGAAGAAAACATAAAGCCTCATGGCAGTATATTGAAGGGGGAAAAAATCTCTGCTGATGGAGGGGAAAACTAAACAAAACCCTCCATATCTCTCTTATTATTCTTGGGCTTGTTATATGCATTTTTTTATAAAAGCAGTACAAAAGATTAACAATATATTGTTATTAAAATTTGAAGATTTAGAAGTATTTCTTGCAAATGATGTAATTTGGTATTTAAATAAACATAAGAAATTTTGAAACATTCAACCATCATGACCTTGATTACTATCCAATAATAAAAGAACTTTCAAAGATTTTGTTGCTGAGCTTTTAAAGATCACGTTAAAATTATAATAATGAAATGTGTCAATATTTGGAAGATAATGCACTCAGCACAACATTATTTTCTTTTTTAAAAATTATTTATTTCTTTTCTGTGTATGTGTACCATCAAATTGGATCTGACTGGTACAAGAGGAGATTGCCCCTCCTCCAGCAGAACATCTGATGGATTTGAACCATGTACCTCTGGGATTGTAGTGCAGCTTCTTGCCACTATGCCACCAGAGTTCCCTAACATTATTTTCTAAATATCCAGTGCATTTGAGGAAGTACCTAAAAGTGAGAATATAACATAGGTAGGTGAAACACAGCAAGATAAAATTGTGTCATCAAGTTGCCTGCAACTCACAGCAATCCTGTGTACAATATCTCTGGATGCTGCCTATCTTGAGCCAGTCTCACTCTCTCCTACACATTATCCTTCATTATTCCAGTTTTTAATGTCAATCTATCTCATCCAATGTCTTCCTCTCTTGCATTGTCCCTACACCCTTCCAAGCATGATGTCCTTCTCCACAGACTGGCCCCTCCTGGCCACATGACCAAAGTAGGTAAGACGGAGCTAACTACAACAATGAAAGAATCTTTTTAAAGAGAAAAGAGCACTGGGGAAGGGAGGAGTAGAGAACAAAATGTGCAATGATGAGTGAATGGAAATCCAAGTTTCCTGTAAACTGTATTATAAGACATCAATTATAAAAAGAAGGGGGAAAAAAGAGGAAAAAAGAAAAACTCCTTACCTCCAAGGAGCAGCTTGGTTTCACTCTCTCCAGAACAGACTTATTTGTTGTCTTGGTGATCTATGGTATGTTCATGTGTCTTCTATAGCACCACTACTCGAGCATCAATTCTTCTTCTTTCCTTAGTCATTGGCCATTCACTTCAAAGACCAGGGCACACGTTAGTCTGGATCAGGCACCCCTTAGTCTATCGAGTGACATCATTGCTTGTTAGCACTTTGGAGAGGTCCCTGATGGCAGATTTCCCTAATACAATTAATCTTTTGATTTCTGATGCTAGTGTCAAGAGTGTTGATTGTGAAACTGAGCAAGCAGAAATTGTTAACGACCTCAGTCTCTTCTCCATCAGTCATAGTGCTGTCAATTGGCCCACTGTTGGAATATTTGTCGTCTTGATGTTGGGCTTCAATCTATAGTGAAATGCTTTTGGTCCTTCTCAGTTTGGCAAGCAAGAGTGTGTCATCAGGTTATTGATGAATCTTCCCCTAATCCTGATGACACATTACTCTTCATAAAGTCCAGCCTCTCAAATTATCTGTCCCACATGTAAATTGAAAAAGTATAAAGGCAAAACACACCCGTGATTCACTCCTCTCAGGATTTTGAATTTTGCCATGTTTGCTTGCTCTGTTCTGACAGCCGCTTCCTGGTCATAGTGTAGGTTTCACAAGAGCACAGTCAAGTGTTCTGGGATTCCTGTTCTCAACGTTCACCACAATTTGTTGTGATCTACACAGTCAAATATTTTTGCATAGTCAATGAAACTCTTATAATGTATTTAGTGCCATGGCCTCTTCTAAATTCAGCTTGGTTTCTGATAGTTCTCTCTTGATGTA
>NW_006400004.1:949805-951764 GCF_000299155.1 Elephantulus edwardii
GGACAGCGCAGGAGGGGAAGACCCTCTATGAGGTGAACTGATTCAGTGACTGGGGTAATCAGGGTGGATGTGTCAGAGACAGTGAGATTGGCACAGGACAGAGCAAGGTTTAGGGCTATTGTACACAGGGTCGCTATGAGTCATAAGTGACTTGACAGAACATAACAACAACTCTGTTGGTCATTTTTTAAATTAAATTAATATGAATTTCTTCTAGTCAGTTGGCCAGTATAGTTGTCCTCCAGTTTCTTGGCACAGCTTTGTGTGTCCAGGACAGCATCTGTTTGTTGAAATATGTCAGTTTGTTTTCCATCAGTTCCTTAGGCCTTGTTTTTTATCCATTCCCTCAGAGCAGCTTGGACCTTCTTCTTCATCACTATTACCTCTTGATCATACGTTGTTTCATGATTTCCTGTTCTACAAGTGAACTCTGATGGCCTCGTGGTAAAAAACTGTGCTTCAAGTCCAAAGGCATAGGGTTCAAATCCACTAGCTGCTTTGCGGGAGAAATGTGAGCAGTCTCCTCCTGTGCAATTAACTGCCTCTGAAAACCTGCCCTAGGGTAAGCTCTGGTTCACTTCTAATTCAGTAATACACAACAACCAAAATGGAAAATGCAAGAGGCAATGTGGAGAAAATGCAGTGTACCTTAACAAGCAGCAGCATGAATATAGTGAGATTGGTTAAGAGGTGAGTGGTAGCACAGGTTAGGAAGACAAAGGCTGTGGGAGAGAGCTGAAAATCAAAAAGACTACGCCATTGCCAGAACAAGAGTTTTTGGGATTTGGGAAGGAGAGAGAGAGGTGGAGCTTTCTGATCTGCACAATCTCACCCAGCTAACCCAGGGGGGGGGGTGAGGGGGGGCTGCACTAGCCAGCCCGCACCCTGACACCATTGTCAGAAAAAGAGTTTTGGGCCCTCGCACCAAGAAATTTTATGTTAGTACCTGGCTTTAAATTGAAGACAAGCGGTATTAACCCATGAGAAGGCAATCCTGGAGTGGAAGTTTAAGAACAAGGACTTTTTCTCAGAACCTTCCAGGAAAAGAAGTAGCACATTATAGTTGTACTTAACAACTTTAAAATTGAAGTCATATTGGCTGCATCATAAGAGACTGACAGCAGCACGATATGTTCAGAATCACAGAAATCCTGATGGCTTGAGACTTAGGCCATCACATCAGGGGCTGGTCAATGGGAGACAAGTGTTGAATGCTGTAGGCAAAAGTAGAAAGGGATGGTGGTGGAGTAAGGAAAGGGTGGATAAAAAAACATGCCAGTAAAACCAAAACCAAACCAAAAACAACATGTAGTGGGGGGTGGGCAACAACACTGAATCTGTTGGTCACTTTTACAACTGGGCAAATGTTTTTACTCTGCTGTTTTCTGTGGAATGCTTGTCTGTCAGATACTATTATATCTATTTAAAGATTGAGACAGACTAGGAAGAAGGATTGGCCATCCATTTCCGAAATGACAGGCCTTCAAAAACCCTTTTTATGATAGAGCACACTTAGACTATCATTTGGCTTAACAGACATGTCAATTGAAACTGAGATCCTACAAATGGAAACACAGAGAAAGAGGAATAGCTGTAAGGAGACACTAGTGATTGGAACATGGAATGTGAGAAGCAAAAATGTCGGAAACTTGGACATTGTTAAGAAAAAAATGGAACGCATAAATATTGACATACTAGGTATTGGCAAAATGAGATGGCTTGGCATGGGACATTTTGAATCAGATGATTATATGATTTACTATACTGGGTATGAAAAGGTGAGGAAAAAGTGGGGTTGGTTTCATAATTAAAAAATTCATTTCTAGATCTGTCCTGAAATAAAATGTGGTGAGTGACAGGATAATATCCATACACATACAAGGAAGTCCAGTGAATACCACTATCATTCAAGTATAGGCACCAACACCTAGAGCCAAAGAAGAGAAATTGAAGATTTCT
>NW_006400004.1:953560-974699 GCF_000299155.1 Elephantulus edwardii
ATGGATGGTGAAGAGATTGAGATAGTTAACAGTTTTAGTTTGCTTGGCTCCACAGTCAACACTATTGGTAACAGCAGCCAGGAAATAAAGAGATGAATTGTTTTGGGAAAGTCAGCTGTGAGGGACCTCTTAAGAGTACTGAAGAGCAATGACATCAGGCTGAAGACTAAGGTGTGCCTGATCTCTGCTATAGTCTTCGCATTTATGTGCTATGCATCGGAGAGTTGGACAGTGAATAGGGATGATAGAAAGAGAATTGATACCTTTTAGCTGTGGTCCTAGAGAAGAGTGCTGAATATACCATGGCCTGCTAGGAGAACAAGCAGGCTTGTCTTTGAGAAGGTGAAGCCAGAATGCTCCTTGGAGTCAAGGACTCTGAAGCTTCGTCTGACATACTTTAGGCATATTGCAAGGAGGGACTGGTCCATGGAGAGGGACATCATGTTTGGCAGGGTGGAGAGGCGGCGAAGGAGAGGAAGACCTTCAATGATATGGATTGATTCTGTGACTGGAGTGGTGGGAATGAATGCGTTTGAGATGGCTAGGTTGACACAGGGTAGAACAGCGTTTAGAGCTCTCGTACATAGGATCGCTGTGAGTCCCAGGCAACTCGATGGCTCATAACAACAACACATGCCATCTTATGAAAATGTATGCTTCTGATTATTAAAATTTAAATAAAATATGAGCATCCAGGTCAGTGGAAAAGATGGACTTCTATAATTGAATTTCCTAGACCTCAGTAGCCTGTAAATGTAACTGTAGTCCAATAAATGTTGCTAGGAATATCTTATTGTTATCTTTATCTTTTGACTTAGGAACCTAGCCTCCTGCTGAGTGTCCCAATCACTGTGTATCTAAGTGCCACTGGGGCATCCATCACTTATGTATTCAGCAATACATTCACTCCCCTGTATATTGCATTATTTACTAGGCTCATTTTATGCCTGCAGCTGATCTGCTGTTTCTGTAGTTCCCTCATGACTGCTCTGAGACCTCAGATTAATAAAATCATATGATGTATTTTCCAAGGCTGTTGTATAAAGCCACTAGTACTGTTTTTAATAGCTGTTATTGATCAACTTTTGACTCTGAGTGGACCGTAGGGTTTTCTTGGCTATAATCTTTATGGAAGCAGATTGTTGTTGTTGCATGCCATTGAGTGAGAACTGACACATAGCTGACCCTCCAATTGATTTTCCATGGCAGTTAATCTTGCATGGGAGGGGGTTATCAATCCTTTTCTTCTGGTGATCTGGAAGGTAATCTAGAAGCATATTACCACCTCTGTATCTTGTGGATCCAGAGAGTGTATTTGAATCCCTATTTGTTTAGCAGTTGTGGACTTATAAAAAGTACACAAAGGGTCAGTAATGACAGTGCCAAAACCTGTATAAATTTATGCAGATAAATTGTGAGAATTACCATCAGCACAAAGTTGATTCCGTAAGGTGGAATTTATTTTCTTTCAGCCAGGATCCATCTGGCTTATTTTCACCTTCCCTCCCCACCCCCAAAAGTATTTGTTTATCCCAATCAGTTCTGATACTAGTCATCCATAACATGACATTCTCCACTTCTCTTTTTTGTTCTTTAATTCATTGCAGTGCCATACAGAACTTGTAGACCACAGCCCATACTATAGTTAAGTGGATTGTTACTAAGTGTCCAGTGCAACTTTGGATCAAGATCAGCAGGCTGTCATGTAGAGTCAAGACCAGGAATCATTTCTTCAGTGTACAGTGGCCCTCTCAGTTCCTCTTGGCCGTCAAGGCTCCTGTCAGCTTCCTGAGCCCAGGTTCCTCTGGGGTCCCTCAGAACAGGCCTCCTCTCCATTCTGTTAGGAAAAGCCTCTCTGCCTTTGTCCTACCTGCCTCTGACTTGCTTTTTCCCCCCCCTCTGTCATTGCTTAACTCAGTCACAGAACCCCTTCTGGACATGTAACCTTCTTCAGTGTTATAGCCTTTAGCCTATGCTACAACTTTTAGGAGGTTCCTTGTTGCCTTTTCTTTGTTGCATATTTCTTCTCCCCCCCCCACCTTATTGCATCTTCCTTTGAGAAAGACCTATGTGAGATTGTTCTTCATAGTTTTCAAGGCATGACCTTATTTCTAGGGCTATGAACTACCACTTTCATAGGTCATAGTCAGGTTGTTTTCATAACCACTCACTCACTACTCTAAAGTAGCTGAACAGCTAGTAGCTGTTCAGATGCTGTAAATAGCTGAGGAGGAGATTACCTTTCTTTCTCCCATCGTGCATAGTCTAGAGCCAATTTTAAAAAATATTTTAAATTTAGTAATTCTTGCAATAGGTCAGCTGCAGCCTAGAATCAAACCAGTGTTTCAGATCTCAAATTGTTCATAGTTTACCAGTGAGATCAACCTGGAAAAAAGTAACAAATCCTCAGGAATAAGAAACCAGGACAAATGTAGCTCTTCAGGATTTAGCAGAATAATCTCCTAAAGTGTTTCCAAGTAACCAAGATAAAGTTTGCATAAAGACATTCATTTATTTCATCACATCACATGATTATTTGTACTACCACAGCTCCTTTTAAAACTTATCTAGTAATTTATTTGAATTTTTTGTAGTTTCTCTTTACTATTTAGCAAAAATGGACCACAGAAAAATCTATCAAAAGAAAATATAATTGCTGACCTAATGTATTGTCATAATAATTAATAAAACTTTTAACCCTAAATATATAGAGAGCCCATAGTCTAAAGCCTAGTGTCTAATAGATACCTCAGAGATACTGCTCTTTCTTTTGCTGTTCATGTAGCTAACATGCCAAGAAGTTAGAAAATCAAGCTTATCTACCACAATTTCACATTCTAAATCTTTAATTGTTCCTACAGATGAAAAGAATTGAAGACTTGATAACTAAAAGCCATAATCAAGAAGAAATAAATATTCTTCGTTGTTGGAAATGTCGAAAATGTATAGCAACTTCTGATTGTTTCTTGAAATATTTTGAGAACCAAGTTAGTAAGGTAAGTCCTGATAATTTTACCTTTACTTTTTGTCTTTAAGTCCACGTTCACACATTGGGAGCTCTGGTGGACTAGTGGGTAACAAATTGTGCTGTCATCCTAAATAGTGTTTGAATCTCCCAGAACCTTTTTGGAAGAAAGATGGACAGTCTCTTTCTGTGTAATTTACAGCCTTGAAAACTCACTGTAACACTAGCTGTGAGGCAGTACAGACTCAGCAATGATGAGACTTTGAGCCAGGACCTTGTGGAATTTCTTCAATAAAATGTCAGAGAAAGGAGTAGAAGATCAAAATTGATGAAACTTGCTCTTAAATGAAGACTAAATGAAATTAAATAAATAATTACTACCATAAGAGAGCTGGACGACTGATTTCAAAGGGTAGCTTAAGACAGTAAACCAAAAATTACAAAATAAAAGTGTAAATATCTGGAGTTAGAAAGCTTAAAGAGTCACACATTCAGCATTTCTTTAATTGAAAGTGGTGATGAAAAAGTCAAACCTTGTGTTTCAGTAGTGAAGGACTGAAAAAAAAATGGTGAAGAATTTTATGGGTAAAAAATTGAGCAATGCAAAAGCACCGAAAGAATAGGGGGTGAGTGCACATCGTCACTATGCCAAAAATAACTCATTAATGCTCACATATTTCAGAAGGTTTCATTTGGCTGTAAGCTGATGTACGGGAGACAGAGGTAGAAAACAAGATTGCACTACTTGATGGATTTTCAATTAAGATAGTTCAACAAATGTATGCAACCATGAAAGCAGCCTTCTATATCAAGAAATTTGGACGGTAGCCACTGGGCCAGCCAGTTAGAACAGATCCATATTTATATGTTTGATGGTACAGTATTCCATAGAATTAGGAAATTGTTGAATAATGTCATTAACATAGCATACAAGAAAGGATTTGCTGAAGAAAATTTAAAAATGGTTGAAAAAATATCTAGACAGAGGATTTCCAGATACACAAGCTGGATTCAGAAGAGGGGTATTATTGCAGATTGCATGTGGATCTTGCCTGAAAACAGACAAGAAAGATGTTTATGTGTGCTTTATTGACTTTGCAACAGTGTTAGATTGTGTAGATCCTAATAAATTATGGATAACATTAAAAAGAATTTATAGGGATTTCAGGACATTTATTTATACTTCTGCAAAACATGTACATGAATCAAGAGATAATCTTTCAAAGAACAACGGGAACTATATCATTTAGAAATTATAAAGGTGTGTATAATGATTGTGTCCTTTCACCATACATTTTCAACCTGTATACTAAGAAAATTATCTAAGAAGCTAGATTACATGAAGAATGGGGCATCAGGATTGAGGAAGGCTTATTAAAGTCTTGCTCTGTTCAGACATGATCCAGTCTACTTTATATACATCTGAATGTTGGACAATGATTAAGGACGACAAAAGAGTCAATATCTTTGAGCTGTGGTGTTGAAGAACTATCCCAAGGACAAAAGAACAAATAAATAAGTTATAGAGAGAGTGCAATAGGGTGATCTTTGGGGGCAAGGATGATGAAGCTTTTCCCTACATACTTTGCCCTTTTTGTTAGAAAGGCTCAGTCCTTGAAAGAGACCATAATCACACTTAGGAAGGAGACTAGAAGACTTCAGAAAGATGGATTGACAAAGTGACTGTAACATGGGATCAAATATCTGTGAGATGATGAGGATAGGATAGAATAGGGCTCAGATATATTGTTCCTAGGGTTACTATAAGTCATAGTTGACTCAGTGACACTTAACACCAACAACATTAAAACCTAGAATATCTTTGCTTGGTGAAACTCTTGAAGCACTTGTTGATGAAGATTGAAGCCTTTAGCTTTCAGTTTGTATGGTCCACCAATTAAAGGGGGAAAAATCCTCTCAACTGAACCAATAAAAATATGATGGAAAAATGATGAATATGTTGAAGTTGTCAAAGATTTAATTTTGCTTAGAATATAGAATATGCTCTGAATTTCCAAATGGACAAACAAATCTGTCTTAGAAAGAAGTGCAGCCATAATGTTCCTTGAGATGTGTGATTTTGGGTATGTACTCAATAAGGGCAAATCCCTGTAGAAGGCAGTTTTGCTTGGCAAAGTCAGGGGTCATTGGTAAATAAGATTTTCAATGAGAAGAATAGACACAGTGGCTACAACAGTAAGCTCAAACATAATAATGATTGTGAAGATAGCATAGGCCTATGCAATGTGGTGTTTTTTGGTTTGGGGAGTGTTGTAACCAGGGTTGCATCATCAACAATAATAACAGGTTTCAGTTTATTCTTATTATGTTCCATCAAATCAGAATCGACTCATAACTTACCATCCAGAGAGTTTTCAGGGGCAACTAATAGCACAGGAGGAGATTGATTATCTTTCTCCCATAGAGCAAACTGGTGGATTTGAACTGCATTTCTTTGCATTGATGCTTCAACTCCTTATCACTAAAGCCACCAAATTTGATTGTTGTTCTTGTTGAGTATAATCAAGTTGGAACAATCTATAGCTGACCTCCTAGTAGGTTTTCAGAGGCAGTTAATCACGGGGAAGATTGTCCATCCTTTTCCCATGGAGAAGCTGGCACATTCAAATTCTGTGTGTTGTGGATTGCAGCTCTGGTTCTTATCACTAGGTCACCAGAGCTTAATAGTAATGTTTTCTTTAAGTATACAAAAAAGTTTGATTTTTGTATATGTAAAGGAAAGAGTAAAATTAAATTTATTTTCCTGTTGTGAGGTGTTTTTGAGTCCCACTCATGAACAACAGATCTGATCGCAGACCTCTCCTGTACCATACTCATTATCTGACATACTCAAGCCCATTGAAGCAGTGACTGTATCAGTCCATCTGGTTGAGGTACTTCCTCTCTTTCACTGACCCTCCACCATGAAGTCCTTCTCCAAAGAAGTGTTTCTCCTAACAACGTGTCCAGATGACCCAACCTTGCTTGCTAAAGTGAGGAGGACTTAAGGCACTTGCTACAGAAAGTTGAACACTGCAGCTTTCAATATGTACTTCATCTTAACATCAAGAAAACAAAAATTCTCACAATTGGACAAATAGATAATATCATGATAGATGGAGAAAAACATTAAAACTTCTAAAGACTTCATCTGATTTGGATCTACAATCAATATGCTTACTATCAGCAGTCAGGAGATGAGGAGTTGTAGTGTACTGGGCAAGTTCATAGTAAAGTACCTCCCTAAATTATTGAGGAGAATTGATGTCAGTTTGAGGACTAAGGTGCACCTTATACATGTGATGATCTTTTAAGTAATTTGCTATGCATCTAAGAGCTGGATAATGAATAAGGATGATAGAAGAATTAACGCCTTTAAACTGTGATATTGGAGAAGAGTACTGCGTATTCCATGGATTGCCAAAAGATCAACATATGTCTTAGAGAAGGTGCAGCCAGAGTGTTCCTTGGACCTGTGTGGGCATATTGCTATGGGAGTCTATTTGTTGGAGAGGGACATCATGCTTGGAAAGGTAGAGGGTTGGTGAAAGAGAGAAAGACCCTTAATCAGTTGGATTGACACAGCGACTAGACTCCAGTGTATCAGAGATCATGAGGTTAGTACAGGATAGAACAGGGTTTAGATCCATTGCTCATGTAGTTGTTATGAGTTACACTTGACTCGATAGCCCTTAACAAAAATAACAGGATGCTCAATATAAGGTGAGACTTTGTTATCTTTGCCTCCAAGGAGCACTCTGTCTGCACTTTCTCGAAGACATATTCTTTTGGCAGTCTGTGGAATACTCAGTACTCTTCTCCAACACCACAGCCAAAGACATCAATTCTTCTTCTGTCATCTAGGTGTACACTAGTCTTAAAACTGACATCATTGTTCCTCATTAATTTGGAGAGGTCCATGACTTCAGACTTTCCCAGTGCTATATGTATGTCTCCTGAGGCAGTTAATCTTGCATAGGAGAGGATTACCAGTCCTTTCCTGGTAATCTGGAAAATAATCTAGAAGCAAATTACTACCCCGATATCCTGTAGATCCAGAGAGAGGGTTTAACCCTCATTTGATTAGCAGCTTTGTACTTATAAAATGTGCTTAAAGGGTCAGTAATGATAATGCCAGAACCCATATAAATTTACGTGGGAAAATTATGAGAATTACCATCAGTGCAAAGTTGATTCCCATGAGGTGGACATTAGGCATATTTTCACCGTTTTCCCTAAAGTATTTGTTTCTCCCAATCAATTGTAGCACTAGGATATTCTGATATATCTTAGGATATTCTCCATTTCTGTTTTTTGTTCTGTAATTCATTGTAGTGGCATAGAGAAATTCAAGTTTGTTGATTGTGGATTCAAATTAGATGAATTCAATGACATTTTTACTGTTTTCTCCATCTGTCATGATGTAAAATGTGTATTTTTGCTTTATTGATTATACAAAGGCATTTGACTGTGTGGATCATAACAAGTTGTGGCTGACATTGGGAGAATGGGAATCCGAGAGCACTTTATTGTGTTCATGCAGAACCTATACCTGGGTCTGGAGGCTGTGTGTGAAAAAAGCAGGGGAGCACTGCATGGTTTAAAATTCAGAAGGTAGTGCATCAGGGTTGTACTCTCTCTTCATACCTATTCAATCTGAGCAAGTTATTCAAGTATGCTGAGCAAATTATTCAAGAAGCTGCAGTCTATGAAGAGGAGGGTGGCATCAAGATTAGAGGGAGACTTATCAATAACTTGCATTATGCAGATGATGCAACCTTGTTTACTGAAAGTGAGGAGGACTTGAAGACTTGTTGCAGAAGATCAAGGAATGTAGCATTCAGTATGGATTGCATATCAATATCAAAACAAAGATTCTTACCACTGGACCAATAGGCCATTTAATGATGGATGGAAAGGAGATTGAAACTGTCAAAAGCTTCATCTTGCTTGGATCCACAATTAACACCCTTGGTATGAGCAGTCAGGAAATAAGGAGATGCATTGCAGTGAGAAAATCTGCCATCGGGGACTTCTCCAAATTATTGAGGGGTAGTGAAGTCAGTTTGAGGACTAAGATGCATCTGATTCAGGTCATGGTCTTTCCAGTTACTTGCTATGCATCTGAGGGCTGGACTCTGAATAAGGATGACAGAAAAAGAATTGATGCCTCTGAGCTGTGGTGTTGGAGAAGAGCACTGAACATCCCATGGGTGGCCAAAAGAATGAACAGATATGTCTTGTAGCAGCTGGAGTGTTCTTTGGAGGCAGGGATGATGATGATACATTGCTTCACATACTTTGGACATGTTGCTAGGAGGGTCTGTTCCCTTGGAGAAAGACATGATGCTGGAAAGGGTTGAGTGTTCGCAAGGGAGAGGAACACCCTCAACTAGGTGGCTTGACATGATGACTGCTGCAATGGACTCTGGGTTTATCAGATAGTGTGAGGATAGTGCTGGATTCAGATTTTTTGTGTTCATAGGCTCGCTGTGAGTTGTACTTAACTTGATAGCAGCTAACAATAATCATGATGTTGTCAATTGGTATATTTGTGAGAATTTTTGTTTTCTTGATGTTGAGATGTAAATCCATATTGAAGGCTGTAGTCATTGATCTTCTGTAATGAGTGTTTCACATCCTTATTTCAGGAGTCAAGGTTGTGCCATCTGCATAAAACAGATTTTTAATGAGTCTTCCTCTGATCCTGATGCCATATTTTACTTCGTAGAATTCAGCATCTTAAATGATTTGCTCAAAGTACAGATTGAATAGGTACGGAGAAAAGATACAAACCTGTCACACACCTTTCCTGATTTTAAACTATCTAGTGTTCTGTTGTTTGGAAATAGCCTCTTGACGCTGGAGCACCATAAGTGTTCTGGGATGCCCATTCTTCTCAATGTTAGCGACAGTTTATTATGATCCACACAATCAAATACCTTTCTTCTGATAGTCTTCATTTTCAGCCAAGATCTATTTGACATCAGCCATGATAGCCTTGGCGCCATAACATCTTCTAAACTCAGCCAGAATTTTTGGGTAATTTTCTGTTAGTGTACTGTTCTAGCAGTTTTTGGATGATCTTCAATATTTTGCTTGATGATACCACATTATGTTGAATCACTTTTCTTGGGTATAGGAATATGGTTCTCTGAATCAGTTGACCTGGTAGCTATCTTTCATTTTGTGGTGCTGACTGATGAGCACATCTAGAGCTGCATCTGTTGTTCTAAACATGTTAATTGGTATCCCATTGGTAAGTGCCTTCATTGCAGCTTAAACTTCTTTCATTAGTTACCTCTTGATCATATGGCTGTTGTTATGTTCCATAGAGTTGCCTGAGACTCTTAGTGATCCTTTGTACGGTATCTCTGAACATTGCCCTATCTTGAGCCAATTTCATTGTCTCTGACATATCTAACCCCTTTACCCCAGTTACTGAGTCAGTCCATCTCATCCAGGGTCTTTCTCTCTTGCCTGATCCCTCCTGCTTCTAAGCATAATGCCTTTCTCCAATGACTAGTCCCTCCTGGTAACACGTCCAAAGAATTTGAGACAGAGCTTCAAAATCCTTGTCACCCTTTCCAGATACCTGTTTATTCTCTTAGCAATCCATGGTATGTTCAGTACTCTTCTATAGCACCATAGCTCAAAGCCATTGATTCTTCTTTTGTCATCCTTAGTCACTGTCCAGTTCTCTGATGCTTACCAAATAATTTTCAAAGACCATTGCCTTTGTCAGGTGCACCTTAGTCTCTAAACTGACATTGTTGCTCTCTGATACACTGGAGAGGTCCTGGACAGCTGATTTTCCCTAAGCAGTTAATCTTTTGATTTTCTGACTGCTGGTGCCAAGAATATTGTACTTCATGAAATGTTTCAGTGTCAGCCAATTCTTTTTGGTACAATGATTCTCCATCTTTTTTTTTTTCCACTTTAAAAAAATTATTTTAATTGTGATTTTAAGGAAAGTTTATAGAAATGTTAGATTATCATTCATTCATTATTGCACATTTTCCTTCTTTTTCCCTCTTCCAGTTCATGTTCATGATTTTTAATGCAACATATATATTTTTACAGCATATTTTTTCCATTTAATTTTCCCCCATTCATTCATTGTTGCACATTTTCCTCCCTGCCTACCCCTCCTCCCTTTTTCTCTTTGAAAAGAAAAAAAAACCCTTCTTTCATTGTTATATAATCTGCACCCCCCAAGTCCAAAGTCCACTTCAGTATGCATTTATTTTTCTATAATTCTGTGGCAAACATGAAGTTTTCAAAATCCCTAGCTCTGAGAGAGATGCAAATCAAAACAACTATGAGATATCATCTCACTGTAGAAAGAATAGCAAAATTCAACAGAGCAGCAAACAGCAAATGCTGGCAAGGTTGTGGAGAAACTGGAGCCCTTATTCACTGTTGGTGGGATTGTGAAATGGTG
The DNA here is from genome assembly GCF_000299155.1 of Elephantulus edwardii. Classification (NCBI taxonomy): domain Eukaryota; kingdom Metazoa; phylum Chordata; class Mammalia; order Macroscelidea; family Macroscelididae; genus Elephantulus; species Elephantulus edwardii. Next base: position 963,970 of record NW_006400004.1, read on the forward strand.
CAACCACAATGGAAAGCAGTGTGGCACTTTCTTAAAAAGTTGGAACTAGAAATACCATCTGACCCAGCAGTTCCACTACTGGGAATATACCTAAAGAAACCATAACTGCCACCCAAGCAGATATATGTACACCCATGTTTATTGTGACTTTGATCACAGTAGCAAAGAGTTGGAAACAACCCAAGTGCCCATCAACAAACATACGGATAAAGCAGCTGTGGTATATACACACAATGAAATACTATGCTGCATTGAGGAAAAGTAGCTTATGAAATATACAAAATGGGTGATCCTGTAGGACATTATGCTGAATGAACTATCTCAGTCACAAAAGGACAGATAATTCATAGTGTCATTGTTGTAAAACGGGACTGACATTGGAGTTTGGGGAACCTAAGAAAGAGGGGATCAATAATGTATAATGCATTGATCATTTAAGACGATGCCTGTAGTATCCCTTAGCATTGCAACTTGAAGCTTGAATTTATTTTTCAGTTCTTTCAGCTTGAGAAATTCCAAGTGAGTTTATCTCTTTATATTCTCCAATTCCAGCTTTCTGCGTATTCTGTTACTTTATTTTGTCTTCTCGAGCTGCCCTTTAAAATCTTCTATTCAGCTCCTTTGCTTCAGTATTTCTTCACTTTTGTTTGGCTTTGCAGCATTCTAATGCAGTTTTCAGAGTCTCTTCTAAGATCTGTTTTGGATTTTTTCTTTTTTCTTTTCTATTTGTCTTTTAATGACTTTTTTCTCTCTTTTAAATTGACATCGTTTCACAGGTCATTTCGACGTAGATTATTGGTGCTCAGTATGTTAAACCTATTCTTAAGATGATTTTTAAATTCTGGGCTCTATGAGAAGTGTGCCGTCAGGATTGGTGGGAGATCTATCAACAGTCTGCATTATGCAGATGACACAGCCCTGCTTGCTGAAACTGAGGAGGACGTGAAACACTGCTGCAGATGGTCAAGGACTGCAGCCTTCAGTATGGATTGAGGCTCAATGTCAAGAAGACAAACATTCTCACCACTGGGCCAATTGGCAGCATCAGGATAGATGGTGAAGAGATTGCGATTGTTAACAACTTTAATCTGCTTGGCTCCACGGTCAACACTCTTGGCACCAGTAGCCAGGAAATCAGAAAACGTATTGTGATGGGAAAGTCTGCTATTAGGGACCTCTCCAGGGTACTGAAGAACAATCTATGTCACTCTTGAGACTAAGGTGCGTCTGATACAGGCCATACTCTTTGCAGTCACTTGTTATGATTCAGAGAGTTGGAAAATGACCAGGGAGGATAGAAGGAGAATTGATGCTTTTGATCTTTGCAGTCACTTGTTATGCATCAGAGAGTTGGACAATGACCAGGGAGGATAGAAGGAGAATTGATGCTTTTGAGCTGTGGTGCTGGAGGAGAGTATTGAATACCATGGACTGCCAAGAAAACAAACAGATTCATCCTAGAGAGGGTTAAACCAGGCTGCTCCTTGGAGGCAAGGATTGTGGGGCTTTGTCTGACATATTTTGGACATGTTGTAAGGAGGGACAGATCCTTGGAGAGGGACATCATGCTTGGTGGGGTGGAGGGACGGTGCAAGAGGGGAAGACCCTTTATGAGGTGGATTGATTCAGTGACTGGAGTGATCGGGATGGGTGTGTCAGAGGCAGTGCCATTGGCATAGGATAGAGCAGAGTTTAGGGCTGTTGTTCATAGGGTCGCTATGAGTTGCAAGCAACTCAAAAACACATAACAAAAACTAGTGGCCTTGTTTTACTTTTCTTTACTTTTTTACTTTACTTGTTTTACTTTTCTACAGATTCAGTTTGAACTTGCACATGAGTAATTTATGGTCTGTTCTGTAGTCTGCACTTGACCTTGTTTTTGCCTGCTCTCTTCCACAGTTGTCAATCTAATTAATAGGCTGTAAATATCAGGTGAGATTCATGTGTAAAGTCACCATTTGTGTTTTTTAAAAGGTATTTGTAAAGAGTAAATCACTGTGTGTATTAAATTTGATCATCCTATTTCAGGTCTCATTTCTGTCCCCAACTCCATACTTTCTGGATGTCCTTCTTCATTGTTTCTAACTTTTGCATTCCACTTACCAATTATCATTAATGAATCTTGATTGCGGATTTGGTCAGTTTCAGACTGCAAATGTCCTTCTCATTGGTTTTAGCTGTTGAAGGTGTTTATTTGAATAATGTTGTTGCTGTTACGTGCTTTCGAACTTTGTGCATCTCATAACGACCTAATGTTCAAGAGCTCTGAACTCTTCCCTGCCGTGAGCCAGTGTCACTGACTGTGACACACCTACCACCATAAACATGTAAATCTATCTCATCTGGGGTCTTCCTCTCCTGTGCGGTCCCTCCACTCTTCCAAGCATGATGTTCTTCTCCAAGGACTGGTCCCTCTTAGTTACATTAATATATCTTCTTTATATTCCTATAGATACTCTCCTGTCACTCATAACACTGCTCTTCAGGATAGAACTTGTAAGTTTCTTTTTACTATGAATGCAAACCATTTTTCTCCCTTTTTCATTCACAGCATAGTATATCATGTATTTGTCTAATTCACAGTGGCCAATGCTAGTCCAGTTCCCTATTTATGTATGGTTGTAGCCATTTTTGAATGATCTTCAGCAGGATTTTGCTTCCATGTGATATTAATGATATTTTTCAGGAGCTTCCACAGTCTATTGGATCCATTCATGGGAACAGGAATCAGTATGGACCTCTTCTAATTCATTGGCTGGACAGCTGTCCTCCAAATTTTCTCCATAGACTGGTGAGCACATTCAAGGCTGCATCTGCTAGAAGAGGCTCTTCTTTGGAGAGAGCTATTATGATTGGAGAGGTGTAATACCAATGAATAAAGGAAGATCCTCATTCAAATGAATTGACATAGTGAATGTAGAAATAGGCTTAAGTGTGTCAAAATTATTAGAATGGCACAGGACAGGACAGGGTGGGTCTGTTGTTCATAGGGTCACTGTGAGTAGTACTTGCCTTGATGGACACTAACGTGAATCATGGTCAAGTTGATGTCTGTTACCTTACAACAATACAGTTGTGCCAACCTTTAAGTGATAGCTGTATTTGATTGTTGTAGACATTATGCCAGACCAACTTCTTTAAAAATTATCATCTTATTTTCCTGACTCTCTACATTATCAACCAGAATGTCCTGCTCTGAAAGCTAGTCTGTCCAAATAGTATGTCCAAAATATATGAGACAAAGCCTCACTATTCTCAACATTTAGGGAGATTTCTAGCTGCTGTCCTTCCAAGAACAATTTGTTCCTTCTTCTCACAGACAATGGTTCGTGTAATTTTCTTTCCCATCACTATAACTCAAATATATCAGTTCTTTGATAGATTGATACAATAACTACAGCTGTAAGACGAAGTATGTTAGAGTTGATGAAGATGGTGAAGGATAGTAGTTTAGATCTGTTTTTCGTAGGGTTGCTTTGCTATGAGTCATATTCAGCTTAACTGCACCTAAAAACTAACAGTATTCCTTATCCAGCTTTCCTGTGCATATGAGGTTATTGCAAATGTCATTGAAGCACCTAATCCACCCTGACCTTGTTCTGACTGATGATGCTGAATTTCTTCAGCTGGAGACTTGAAATGTAAGTTTGGTATGACCGTAGCTTTTTGTTGGCTTTAGAGGATTCTTCTCCCTTCTTTCAGCTTGCTTACACCCTCAGCCTTTGGTTTGTGGACACTCTTTCTTTCACTTTATGTGACTCTATTAAATAATTTTCTCCTTTTAAAAACATCATTCTGAGGGATTAGGACTTTGGAACCATATAACTTATATAAAGGTACCATGGTAACATGGACTGTGTTGGTCTGCTCCCCTAAAGGTTGGCAGTTTGAAATCAGAGCATGTAATCTCAGTGAATTCTACCTCTGTATGATTTTTTCTTAATTTAATAATGTCTATGTAAAGAGACGCTGTCTTAAGTATTATCATTTTAACAGGAATGGTATTCAATAAGTTGAAAAAACAATCTAGTCCCCAATAGAATGGATGTGAGCTAATTTTGTTGTTATTTTGGTCTTGTCAAACTTATGGTGTATATCTGACATTCACAAAACAGTGATGGTACAGTCACTGGTGAAAGTGCTTGATGTTACATGAAAAGAATGGTGATTCAAATAGTCTCTGTCCAAGAGGAAAATATGACAGTCTGCTTCCAGTGGCATTGAAAACATACCCAAAGGGGCATATCTACTCTGTCCTATAGCGCTGCTGAGAGTCACAATTGATTTAAGGGCAACAGATTATATTGCATTAAAATAAATTTCTAGCAAGCTATGTGGGTATGCTAGAAAGAGTGTTGATGCCTTTAAGCTGTGGTGCCGAAGAAGAGTATTGAATATACCATGGACTGCTAGGAGAACAAACAGATTCATCTTAGAGAGGGTGAAGCAAGGCTTTTCCTTGAAGGCAAGGATTCTGAGGCTTTGTCTAACATACTTTGGACATGCTAAAAGGAGAGACTGGTCCTTGGAAAGGGCTGTCATGCATGGGAGGGTGGAGGGACAGTGCAAAAGAAGAAGACCCTTGATGAGATGAATTGATTCAGTGACTGGGATAATGGGTGTAAATCTGAAATAAGGCATGGTTTAGCAAATCATAAAAATATAACTAGTGAAGATATGCACATAGATTAAACCACTCTGGATTGTATCAATGGAATAAGACAGTGGGGCCTAGGAACATTTAAAGAGTAGACAGAAAAGGAAAACCTCACAAAGCTTAAAGAAGAGTCAAAATGATAGAATGAGAATCTAGAACAAAATGTTATGGGTATCAAGGGAGGAATACATTACAGAAAGAAGAATGTTTGTTTAGAGAAGATAAGAAAGAAAATGCCGTTTTGTGCATATTGTAAAATGTACAATTATGTGGAGTGTTTTCTAGCATACGTAGAAAACAAATTGTATGTCCATGTAATTTTAGCAAAGGAAAGATCATTAGTTAAAGTTCATTGTCATTGTGAAGGTTCTAAGAACAAGTATAAATTACCTGTGAGTTGAAGAAAACAGGAACAGAGAATTGGAACAACACTAATGTCTTGGTTATCTAGTTGCTATTTTTAAAAAAAGAAAAATAGGGTCAGATTAGAATAAAGGGTTTGGATGTTATTGTAAATAGAATGAGAAGCAATGTGTTTCAAATAAAGGATTAACAGAATAAAAAAAAAGAAAAATAATTTATTCTTTCACCACAGTGTAGGAGACTAGGAGACCAGGTTCAGGGTGTTACCTCTAGGTCTCTTGGTTGGTTTCAGAAGAAGATCCTACTTTCCTTTAGCATTATAGACCCAGGAGTTCTTGGAGAGCTCTGTGTCTTCCGTTCTTCCTCTGTGTTGAATTGCTTCTCACCACAGGTCTTATACTTTACTCCTGGTATTTCTTTGTGGTTATGAGGTCCTCCCTTTCTCTTATTATTTCTCTCTCTCAAGAAAAACAGAATGCATGCTAAACTCCAGGGAAACTCCTCTTAAATCAAGTCAGGGTTGTGATGGGATAATTACAAAACTTCTATATTACATACATATATTTAGGGAGAGGACAAAGTTCAATCTTTGGCAATTAATGTGATGAATTATTAAGCTTCTTTTTTTTTCTGTTTGAAACTATGAAATGCTCTTTAGTACCTTGGAGTGGTCTCCATCAGTGGACTTGCCAAATGCCAGTACTGAGGGTGTTGATTGTTGCGCCAAGCAAGATGAAATCATTGACCACTGCAATCCTTTCTTCATCTATCATGATGGAGATTAGGCCTTTTGGCCTAATGATTAGAACGTTTGTTTTCTTGATGTTGAAATATAAGTCATTTTGAAGTCCTTGTCCTTGATGTGCTGTAGTAGTCTGAGTTTTAAAGTCTTTCTCACTCTAAGCAAGAAAGATTGTGTCATCTGCATAAGCCAGGTTGTTAATGAGCCTTCCTCCAATCCTGAAACCATATTATTCTTTATCCAGTCCAGCTTTATTATTGTTGTGTGCTGCAAGTTGAAACTAACTCATGACCCTCTAGTAAATTTTCAGAGGCAGTAAATCACATGGGGGAAAAATTGCCTATCGTTTTCCTGCAAAGAAGTTTCTCTGGACACTGGAAATTCAAAGAAAGATAGAAAAGAGACTATACTTATTAATCGGGATGGGTGTATCAGAGGCAGTGAGATTGGCACAGGATAGAGCAGGGTTTAGGGCTGTTGTATACAGGGTCGCTATGAGTCGCAAGCGACTCGATGGCACTTAACAACAAGAACAATAGGTGCTAAGAAACTTTTTGCTCTTAAGTGAGGCATTCAGGAATTTTTTATTCTTTATGACCTTTTGTTGTAATTTAATGTGTAAAGAGCTGGGGTCAGAAAATCAAAAGGGCCGAACTCGCTCAGTATTTCTTAGGCTGAAGAAATTGATGAACAATTCAAGCCATGAATAGCAGTACATAAGGATGTTTAGGTAGAATATTAAATGATCCAAGAAGCATTAAAAGAAGGTGGAAGAAGTATACAGAGTCACTGTACCAAAAGAAATTGGCTGACACAGTAATTTCATGAAACAACGTAGGAAAAAGAACCTGTGGTGATGAAGGAAGAAGTTCAGGCTGTTCTGAAAGAATTGGCAAAAATCAAGGGTCCAGGAATTGATGATATACCAGTTGACCTGTTTCAACAGACACTGCTCTGGATGCACTAAATTGTGCCAAGAAATCTGGAGGACAACCACCTGGCCAACTGACTAGATGAGATCTATATTTGTTCCCATTCCAAAGAAAGGTAACCCAAAAGAGTGTGGAAATTATTGAACAATATCATTACATGCAAGCAAGCTTCTTTTTAAAATTATCCAAAAACAACAGGAGCAGTACATCAACAGAGAACTGCTAGGTTTAGAAGAGGACATGGTACTAGGGATATCATAGCTGGTGTTAGAGGGATCTTGGCTGAAAGCCTACTACCAGAGAAATGTCTGTTTCATTGATTATGCAAAGGTGTTTGCCTATGTGGATAACAACAAAATGTGACTGACTCTGAGAATAATGGGAATCCCAGATAAATTGATTGTGTTTATGTGAAACCCATACTTGGACGAGGAGGCAGTGGTCAAAACAGAGCAAGGAGACACTGCATGGTTCAAAATTGGGAAGGACAGAGATGTGTCCTATCTCCATACCTTTTCAATCTATATGCAGAACAGATATTGGGGACTCTGACTGTATGAGGAGGAAAGTGAAATAAGGATTGAAGGAAAACTCATCAACAACCTGTGTTATGCAGATACACAGCTCTGCTTGCTGGAACTGAGAAGGCTCTGACACACTTGCTGCAAAAGATCAAGGACTGCAGCCTTCAGTATGGACTGAAGCTCAACATCAAGAAAACAAAGATTCTCACCACTTGTCCTATTGGCAGCATTTTGGTAGATCGTGAAGAGATTGAGATTGTTAACAGCTTTAGTTTGCTTGGCTCCACAATTAACACTCTTGGTACCAGCAGCCAGGAAATCAAAAGAGGAATTGCATTGGTAAAGTCTGCTGTCAGGGACTATTCCAGAGTACTGAAGAGTAACGACATCAGTCTGGAGACTAAGGTGCACCTGATCCAGGCCATAGTCTTTGCAATTTCTTGCTATGCATCAGAGAATTGGACAGTGACAGGGATGATAGAAAGATAGCAGATGCCTTTTTGAGCTGTAAGTGTTGGAGAACAAGCTGCTCTTTGGAGGCAAGGATTCCGAGTCTTCGTTGGACATACTTTGCACTCACATATTTTGTGTATGTTGCAAGGTGGGACCAGTCCTTGAAGAGGGACATAATGCTTGGAAGGATGGAGGGACAGAGAAAGAGAGGAAAACCATCTATGAGATAGATTGATTCAGTGATCGGGGTAATGATGGTAGATGTGTCAGTGACAGTAAAGTTGGCACAGGATAGAGTAGGTTTCAGGGCTTCTGTACGTGGCACATAACAACAACAACAAAACATTTTGATTAAAATTTTTTCCCTATCAAAATAATTTTTCAGGTTACAAAGATAAAAATAGATTCTTGGCCCCTTTATGTTAAAAAAACTTTAAGAATTAATAATTTTAATATAAATTACTTTTTTGTTACTTTTCCCTCTAGCTTCAGTAGTTGAATAACATAGTTGACCATATTTTAATAAACTAAATGATAATCTGTAATTGGTAACATTAGAAATGACAAATTTTTTAACATTTTTCAAAGCATTATAAAATAAAAAAATAGTTTCTAATTTTTAATGCTTGGAAGCAGGAGTAGCATCCACTTGCTAAATGACATGCCTCCAGAAACTCTATAAACTTTGATAAATGTCAATAGTTGTAGGACTTCACGCCTTTCATTCATAGGGTCACTGTGAGCTGTGCTTTGCTCAAAGGAAATCAATAACAAGAAGCCGTTTTAGTTAATTAAAACTTTAAGATCATGAAATGAAATAGCAAAATTAATAAAATTTATATTTTTTAAATTAATGATATTCTTACACAGCAGTATTTAAAGGGAAAATAAAAAACTAGTAATACGTTAGCTCCCCCTACTGCTTGATCAGATTAATTTTTTGTGTGTATATAATTTTATTTTATATTACACTGGTTTACATTAAAAGTTCACAAAGTTCTTATACATTGTTTTCACACTGTAACTTTTCCCTTTTGCCCAATTTTCTGGGTTAAGCGAGGAATTGGTAAAGGAAAGGAAAAGATCATTTCTTTTATAAATAATATTTTCTTTGAACATTTCTTGCTGTCAGCTTTGAGTGAAATATTATCATTTACTTTTACCTCATTCCCTTCTTTCTTCACCACATGATAAATCTGATAAATGAAAATTTTTTTAAGTTACTTTCAGCCCTTCTGAAATAAATCTCAAACTTTGTTCTTAAGTTGTCTTAAGGAGGTAAATTATTAAAGCCACAACTTTAAAAGACTTTAAAATTGTCAAATTTCATCATCCATCTAAAATATGTCCATTAAAACTTGGTTTATATATTTTATACTTTTAAGAAATTATCATAGCTTGATATATCTTATTTGGTTTATAAAGTTGTAATGGAAATAAATACGTTCATTATATACAGTATGCTTTCCTTTTCCGGCCAAGTCTCTGTGTTTGTGTATCTTTATAAATACAGGCAGCATGGCTGATGATCTCATTTATAATTGAGGCTTTTGTGTTTACCTCCTTGTCTTTCTTTGCCTTAGAAAAAAAGAAACTTGTTAAGTTAAACACTTTATTCGCCTACCTGTACCAATTGGTGCAAATGATATACATATATATTCTCTCTCTCTCTCTCTCTCTCTCTCTCTCTCTCTCACACACACACACACACACACACACTACCTTGATAGCTTTAATTTTAATTGCTTATATGTAAATTTGTGCGTGTGTTAGTTATAAAATGGAGGAGGTTGGGTATCAAACTGGCATAGCAAAATAAACTCTGGAATATTTTTCTAAATAAACTTACCTCTTTTTCTGTATAAGTTAATTACTGTGTTCTTTAATCTAAAAGTAGTCGATTTCTCAAGTTTAATATTTTTAAGATGTTTAATACTTAGTGAAACTTGAAGAATGAAATATATTGTAAAACTTCCTTAATCTACCTAGAATCATGATTACAGAATATATTTTCCTGCAAGTATTCATAAAGCATCTCTAGAATTTATAGTAGATAAGACTTTCTGAATGCCATGTCTAATGTACTTTGATGTCATGGTCAGTTTTATATGACTAAGTATTATGAAGGGAATTTTGATAGCTTAGTGGTAAAGAGTTGTGCTGCTAACCCAAAGGCAGGCAATTTGAATCCACCAACAGCTATGTGGGGAAAAGCTGGCCAGTGTCCTCTATCACAATTTACAGCATATGAAAACCCATTAGAGGATCAGTTATGAGTCAGTTCTAACTTGATGGCACAAAACAACAAAAGTTGAATTAATTACTTATATGAGTAATAGTTTGAAGCACTTTTTTGAAGCAATTGGGATCTTTGATTTGATTAACAGTCAATTATGGGCTGGGAGCCTCTTGTTTAAACCAGTTAGGACCCAATGGGTAGGTATTTTTTCCTTTGATTAACAATAGTTGTGGTCTGGGAGACTCTTGATTAAACCAATAAGGACTGATGGATGGGTCTTTTTTTATTTTATTAACAATCAGCTCTGGACTAGGAGCCTCTTATTTAAACTAATTAAGACACCCTGTGGGTGGGTGGGTCTTTTTTATTTGATTCAAAATCATTTGTGGGCTGGGAGCCTCTTGTTTAAACCAATTAGGATGTGGTGGGTGTGTTTGTGATTAAAAGTTCACTGTTCTAATTGACAGCACTTTTTGTCAGTTTGCTGTATTGAAAGAACATGTGGGTTGCTGTGATCTTGAAAGCTATACTACTGTGTGTCACATGCCCCAAAGGTTGACTTCATGGACGGGTTTTAGTAGAGCTCCAAAGACTAGGAAGACTAAGATAAAATATGATTGACCACCTGTTGTTGTTGTTGTTATGTGCCATCAAGTCTTTTCGACTCATAGGGACCCTATGCACAACAGCCCTAAACCCTGCTCTATCCTGCGCCAACTGCACTGCCTCTGACACACCCATCCTGATTACCCCAGTCACTGAATCAATCCATCTCATAGAGGGTCTTCCCCTCCTGCGTTGTCCCTCAACCCTCCCAAGC
>NW_006400004.1:976477-990973 GCF_000299155.1 Elephantulus edwardii
TCTTCGCTCATTAGTGTTCAAGGCCTCAAACCTGTTCCTGAGATGATTCTGAAATTCACGTGTTTTGAAATCAAAGTCGTATTTTGGCTCCTGTGGATTTGGTTTAATTTTCCTCAGCTTCAGCTTGAACTTGCATATGAGTAATTGGTGGTCTGTTCCATGATCAGCCCCCGGCCTAGTTTTCACAGCGGATTTTGAGCTTCTCCAGCGGTTCCTTCCACAGATGTAGTCGATCTGATTCCTATTGTGATTTTAACAAAAGGTTACAGAAATATTGGATTTTCATTCATTTATTATTGCACATATTCCTCCATCCCAGTTTCTCCCCCCACACACCCACCAGTTCACTTTTCTAATATTAATTCATTGTCACACAATTTTTCCTCCAATCCACTTTGCACTGTACCTCTTATTCTGGACTTTTGACATACATATAATGCCTAATCAAAAATTCCTCTTAAACAGTTCTTTCTTCATCCATTCTAATGCAGTGTTCCCCATCCACTTCTTAAATAACAGGCCTTAAACCCCCTGTGTACAGTAGAAGAATGCAGATAGTTATAGAATTAGTGGGAGATCCCAGATTGGAAGTCAGTCAGAATTGGGAAAAATAATGGAACACATCCTATAATAATTGAAACACAGAATGTACATGGCTTAAATGTTGAAAAACTAGAAATTGTGAAAAATGAAATGGAATACGTCAACATTGACATTGTAAGCATTAGTGAGATGACCACTTTAAATAATCACGTGGTTTACTATAATGGAATTGAAAAACAGAAGAATAGTGTTGAATTCATAGTCAAAAAGTCAATCTCATGTTCTGTCCCCAAGGAGTGATAGGATATTATTCATAAGCCTACAAGTATGAGCTGCTAATATGACTGTTATTCAAATATATGCTCCTACATCTAGAGGCAAAGAGGGAGAACTTGCAAATTTTTGTCAAATATTGCAGTCTGAGATTGACTAAACATGGAGTCAAGAGGCATTAATGATACTGGTGACTGGAATGCAAAAGATGGAAATAATGGAGATAGAATAGTAGTAGGAAAGTATAGAATAGTGACAGAAATGAGGCTGGAAGTAGAACCATCAACTTGTGTATGTTAAATGATTTATTCATTGTAAATACGTGTGGGTTTTTTTATGATTGTTAATATTTGACTTTAATTTTTCCACTTATATATGGATTTGTTTGTTTATGTGTCACTCCATAGGTACTGCTTTTTTTTTTATTTCAATGAACATCTACAGAGATTTTGGAATTCCATTCATTCATTGTTGCATTTTTCTCCTTGCACACCCTACCCCCACCCCCCCCACCCCCCCGTTCACAAATAAGTTTTTTAAAAACACAGGGACTTTACACAAGGCCCTTCCTTGGTGAGTTGTATAGGAATTAGTTTGACTACATCTGTGTGTGGAAGGGATGGTTGTAAATGCTCAATATCAGCAGTCACAAGTAGGCAAGGGGCAGATTGTGGATTAAACCATCAATTACTCTTGTGCAAGTTCCAATTGGGGCTGAAGAAAATGATGCAAATTGATCAGAACCAAAATATCTTTAATTTATTCCATGTGAATTACAAAATCACCTTAAGAATAAATTTGAAGCCTTGAAAACCAAAAATTGAAGACCAGATGAGTTGTGGGATGATACCAAAGGTACCATCCACGAACAGAGGAAAAAAAGTTATTACAAAGTACGAGGAGAGGGAAGAAACTAAAATGAATGTCAGAAGAGACTCAGAAAATTGCACTGCAGCATGGAGAAACCAAAACAAAGAAAACTTGCTGAAGTAAAACAACTGAACTGAAGAATTCAAAGGGCAGCTCGCTAAGACAAAGTATTTTAATGGAATGTACAGAGAGCTGGAATTGGAGAATGAAAAGCTGAGAGAGCTTAAAAACAAGTTTAAGCCTCAAGTCACAATATGCAAAGATGCTATGGGCAAGATAACTTTAACAATTTACATTCCTCTACTGTTCATAGGGGTCCCATATGGAGCAAGAGGACAGTAACATGGGTTAAAATTAAGAAGGAAGGGAGTCAGGGTTGGATTCTCTCTTCATACCTATTCAGTCTATGTGTTGAGCAAATATTTTGAGAAACTGGAGGGGACTCATCAATAATCTGTGTTATCCTCATGACATAGCCATGCCTGTTGAAAGTGAGGAGGACTTGGAGTAATTATTGCAGAAGATCAAAGAATACAGCCTTCATTATGGATTGCATCTCAATGTCAAGAAAAAAATATTCTTTCCACTGGAACAATAGGAAACATTATGATGGATGGGGGAAAGATTGAAACCGTGAACAACTTCATCTTACTTGGATCGCCAGTCAACACTCTTGTTATCAACAGTCAGGAAATCAGGAGACATATGGCACTGGGAAAGTCTTCAGTCAGGGACCTTTCCAGATTATTGAAGAATAATGATGTTTGAGGACTAAGGTGCATCTAATTTAGACTGTGGCCTTTCTGATCACTTTAATTGCATCTGGAGCTGGATATTGAATGACAGAAGAATTGACCTTTGGTATTGGAGAAGAGTACTAAACATCACATGGGCTGCCAAAAGAGAAGACAAATATGTCTTGGAGTGTTCTTTGAGAGGCAAAGATGATGGGGCTTCATCTCACAAATTTAGGGTGTATTTCTAGGAGGGGCTATTTCTTAGTGAGGGACATAATGTTTGGAAAGGTGGAACACTGGTGAAGGAGAGCAAGACCCTTGACCAGGTGGATTGACACAGTGACTGCTCAAATGGGCTCCAGTGTGTCAGGAAGTGTGAGGATGGCACACGATAGGACAGGGTTCAGATCTATTGCTTATAGGGTCGCTATGAGTTAGGAGGAATGTGAGATTAGAGGAAGACTCATCAATAACCTTCATTATGCAGATGACACAACCTTGCTTGAAGAAAAGTGAGGAGAACTTGAAGAATTTGTTGCAGAAGATCAAATAAAGCTTTCAATGTAGATTTAATCTCAATGTCAAGAAAATAAAAATTCTTACTACAGGACCAGTAGTCAAAATCATGATTGATGGAGAAAAGATTGAAACTGTCAACCACTTCATCTTACATGGATCTGTAATTTATATCCTTGGTACCAGTAGTCAGGAAATCAGGAGACGTATTACACTGGGAAGTCTATAGTCAGGGACCTTTCCAAATTATTCTGGAGTTATGATGTCAGTGTGAGGACTGAGGTGCAGCTGATTCAAGCCATGGTCTTTCTGACCACTTGCTATGCTTCAGAAAGTTGGACAATAAATGACAGAAGAAAAAGTGATGCTTTTAACTGTAGTGTTGGAGAACAGTAACGGTCATCCCATGGACTTCCAGAAGAGCAAACAAATGTCTTGGAGAAAGTGCAGCCAGAGTGTTCCTTGAAAGCAAAGATATTGAAGCTTCATCTCACATACTTTTGGCATGTTAGTAGGAGGGTCTAATCCTTGGAAAGGGATATGATACTTGCAAGAGTATATAGGGTTGGCAAACTAGAGGAAGACCCTCAACCAGGTGAATTAAACAGTGACTGCCAAAATGGGTTCTGGTGTATCTGAAAGTGTCAGGATGGCACAGGTAAGACAGGGTTCAGATCTGTTGTTGATAGAATCATTATGGGTTACACATGACTCACCGGTACTTAACAACAACTTATATGACTAAATAAAATAATGAATATGCCATCTTCACCATCAATACTGTGTTTAAGACCATTGTTCGAGCTGCTGTGTCAGTCCATCTCTTTTTTCACTGATTTTCTACTTAGAAAATATGATGTCCTTCTGTAGAGATTGCACTTCCTGATAGCATACTCAAAATATGTGAAATTGTGTATTATTATCCTTGCCTCCATGGAATATTCTGGCTGTACATATTCCAAAACAAATTTCTTTGTTCTAGTGGTCTTGAACATACCATGGACCACCAAGAAAACAAATAAGTCTCCCTTGGATATCGTGAAACCAAGTTTCTCCTTGGAGGCTAGAATTTTGAAACTCTGTCTTACATATTTTGGGCATGTGGCCAGGAGGGACTAATTCTTGGAAAAGGACATCATGCTTGTTAGTGGGGAGGGACAGTGCAAGAGAAGAAGATACCAGATGAAATGAATTGATACAGTATTTGGGGTAATTGGCTTAAGTGTGTGCAGTCAGTGGGATTTTCTCAGGACAGGGCAGGCTTCAGAGCTGCAGTACCTGTGGTCACTTTGAGTTGCAGGCAACGCTACAACAGATAACAACAGCGGTCCATGAAAAGACTATGACTTTGTTCAGTCACACATTTTGTTTCTCACTATGAAATTGTTTAATACTATTGTTTTATGAAGCAGATTCACCTAGTGTATATGTCCTTTTATTTCTTTTCTGCTGCTTCTACTATGGGCATTGACACTACTTTTGAGTAAATCTTTTCTCCCTTGATTTTATGATGTTGCTTATTGGTCCATTTGTGATTTTTTATTTTCTTTTCATTTTTATGAGTTAAGGTCTATACTGAGCACTGTAATTTTTTATTTCATTGGTAAATATGTCACATTTTCTTCCCTTTGGCAAGCAAGTTGTGTTGTAGGAGGTAGTATGAAATGATACAATAGAAAAATTTTTATGTACATCAGAAGAGCATCTATTTGTTATTGCTGTAGACTGTTGAGTGGGAACTGACTCACAGCTGATCTTTTAGTGGTTTTTCAAAGACAATACATCACACAGGCAGAGATTGCCTTTTTCCTATGGAGCAGCTCGTAAATTCGAACCACTTGCCTTTGGATAAAAAGTGCAACTCCTTACCACTAGGCCACCAGTGCACTCTTATGTGTTGGTATAAATTATATATACATTAGATTCTCACCACTGGGCCAATTGGCAGTATCAGATGGATGGTAAAGAGATTGAGATATTTAACATTTTAGTTTGCTTGGCTCCACAGTCAACACTCTTGTTACTAGCAGCCAGGAAATCAAGATACTAATTGCATTGGGAAAATCAGCTGTCAGGGACCTCTCAAGAGTACTGAAGAGCAACAACATCAGGCTGGAGACTAAGATACCCCTGATCCAGGCAATAGTCTTCGCAATTACATGCTGTGCATCAGAAAGTTTGACAGCGACTAGGGATGATAGAAAATTGATGCCTTTGAGCTGTAGTGCTGGAGAAGAGTGTTGAATATACCATGGACTGCTAAGAGAACAAAGAGGTTTGTCCTGGAGAGGGTGAAGCCGGAATGCTCCTTGGAGTCAAGGATTCTGAGGCTTCATCTGACATACTTTGGGCAAGTTGCAAGGAGGGATTGGTCCATGGAGAGGGACATCATGTTTGGGAGAGTGGAGGGATGGTGCAAGAGAGGAAGACCCTCGATGAGATGGATAGATTCTGTGACTAAAGTGGTGGGAGTGAGTGTGTCGGAGACAGCCAGGTTAGCACAGGAATAGAATGGCGTTTAGGGCTCTTGTGCATAGGGTTACTATGAGTTGCAAGCAACTCGACTGCACACAGCAACAAACAACAACAGCCTTAAATATTACATGTATGTATATATAATTAATATATCTAGAAACTTATATATGAATATGAGTGTGTGTGTATGTGTGTGTATGTGTGTGTGTGTGTGTGTGTGTGTGTGTGTGTGTATATAAATATATATAAAACGTTGTTTGCATTTGAGTCAGGCTGACCCATAGCTGACTTTCCAGGGATTTTCAGACCTTAAATCGTATATGCCTTTTCTTTTTTAATTTTTTTTATTATTAGTAATTTCAATGAAAGTTTACAGAGACTGAGGATTTCCATTCATTCTTTGTTGCACTTTTCTCCCTACCCACCCGTCCCTGCCCCCAATTCACTCTTCCCTTTGAAAAGTAAAAGAAAACTTCTTTCATTTTATACAATCCCTCTCCCCAAGTTCACTCCACTATGCAGCCTTCATTCTGGACTCCTGTCATGACAATACTACATAATCATATATCCCTTTTAAACAATTTTCTCCCTCAAATGTTTCAATGCATTATACATTATTAATCCCATCTTTCTCAGTCTTTCCCCAACACCAAGGTCAGTCCTGTTTTACAACAGTGGCATTATGCAGTATTTTTCCTTTTGTGACTGAGATATTTCAATCAGCATAATGGCCTCCAGGGTTACCTATTTTGAATAATACTGCAGGAGTTCCTTGTTTTCAGTGCAGTGTAGTATCCCATTGTGTGAATATACCACAGCTTCTCTATCCATTTGTTTGCTGATGAACACTTAGGTTGTTTCCAGCTCCTTGCTATTGTGAACAAAGCCGCGATAAACATGGGTATGTGTATATCTGCTTGGATGGCAGTAATGGTCTCTTTGGGGTATATTCCCAGTAGTGGAATTGCTGGGTCAATTGGTATTGCTATTTGCAACTTTTTGAGAAAGCGCAACACTGCCTTCCACAGTGGTTATACCATTTTACAC
The DNA here is from genome assembly GCF_000299155.1 of Elephantulus edwardii. Classification (NCBI taxonomy): domain Eukaryota; kingdom Metazoa; phylum Chordata; class Mammalia; order Macroscelidea; family Macroscelididae; genus Elephantulus; species Elephantulus edwardii. The sequence continues at coordinate 982,939 of NW_006400004.1, forward strand.
TCCCACCAACAGTGAATAAGGGTTCCAGTTTCTCCACAACCTCGCCAGCATTTGTTGCTTGCTGTTCTGTTAAACTTTGCTATTCTGACTGGGGTGAGATGATATCTCATAGTTGTTTTGTTATATGCCTTTCTTATGAGTGATTGTGGAAAAGACCATCAATAACACATATCCAAGATCAAATTAAAACGTAAGAAAACTTAAACAAGTCCACAAGAGCCAAAATATGACCTTGAGTTTCTTCCTCTTGAATTTAAAACAATTTCAAGGATAATGACCAAAGGCCAGATGAGTTGTGAGGTGAAATAAAGGACATCATCCTTGAATAAAGCAAAATGACCATAACAAAGACAGAGGAGAAAGTCAAGAACAAAATGCATACTAGAAGGGACTGAACAACATGGAGAAGACAAAACAAAGGAAAGAAATGTTGAACTAATAGAATTGAACAGAAGATCTCAGAGGGTAACTGGAGAAGGCAAAATGAAGTATTATAATGAAATGTGCAAAAAGTTGGAGTGAGAAATCCAAAAGAATTCTATCCGTATCTTTTAATTTGGAGAATTTGACTATGATATGTCTTGATGTTTTTCTTTTTTAGGTCTAGTCTATTTGTCATTTGCTGTGCTTTTTGAATGTGTATTTTCCCATTCTTCAAAATACCTGGAAAGTTTTCTTGTAGTACTTCTTCCACTATTTTATCAGTGATTTCCCTGTCACTCCCCTGTTTTGGAATTCCATTTATATATATGTAATTCTGTTTGATGTCATCCCACATGATTCTAATGTGTTCTTCATTTTTTCTTCAAGAATATGACCCAGCTATTTCATTGCTTAGACTACACCGCAAGAAAATGAAAATTGAGGCTCAAATGGAAACTTGTATACCAGTGTTCATAGCAGCATTATTTACCATCACAAAAACATAGAAACAGCTCAGATGTCCAATCACAAATGAATGGATTGATAATTTGTGGTACATTCATACAATGAAATAGTACACAACACACAGGAGCAATGGTTTTGTAAATTGCTACCTAATTTCGAAGGTACTAGAGAGCATTATTCTGAAGAAACTAACTCATACACACAAGGACAAAAACTGTATAAAACCATTACTGTAGAATAAGTATGAGGTTCCATATTAGGGGGAGAGTGCAAATAGAGGGATGAGGATGGGGGAGGGGAAGGTGTTAATCATAGGGTTGCATAATTCGATGGGTTGGGTGGGGTGAAGGAAATGGGAAAGATCTTTTGTGAAAAACAATGTAATCAAACTTTGTAAATAAATCAGAATAAATAAAAAGTTGTAAAGAAATCCAAAAGAGAAGAACACACTCAAAATTTCTCAAGATTAATGTACTCATAAACAAATCTAGGACTTGAGTTGAAATACTAAATAAAGGTTTCGTGAGGAAAAATATTGAATGATGCAAATGTTGTATGTAAAATATACTGTCAAGGATATCTTCAAAGTCTTAAAGAACAAGGATGTCAATTAAAAGACTAAAATATGCCTGATACAAATTATGGTATTTTCATTTGCTTTCTATGCATCTGAAAGTTAAAGCATGAATAATGATGATGATGAGTAGATACTTTGAAATTCTGATATTTGAGAATAATACTGGATATTCCATGTACTGCTGAAAAACAAACAAGTCTGTCTTGGAGTTAGTGCAACCAGAGTGCTCCTTAAAGGAAAGGATAGTGAAACTGTCTCAAATACTTGGCCATATTATCCAGAAGGGTCAGACCTTATAGAAAGACTTCATGCTGGGAAAGGTGGAAGTTAAGATTAAAGAGAGAAAACCTCACAACAAGAATAATTGACATAGTTACTTTAACAATGGTTTTATACATGGTGGATATTATGAAGGTAGTAAAAGATAGGACAAAGCTCTGATCTGTTGTTTACAGGGCCACTGTGAGTCACCGTCAACTAGATGGCATATCGCAACATATAGATATATTGTTGTTATGTGCTTGTTGAGTTCCCTGCAACTCATAGAGACCCTATGCCCAGATCCTTGTCCTATCCTGAACCAATCTCATCATCTCTGACATATGTGCTCACATAGTTCCAATGTTGGTCCATCTCTTCCGAGGTTATCTTCTCCTGTGTTGTCCTTCCACCCTTCTAAGCATGATGTCCTTCTCAAGAACCATTTCTTCACAGCAACATGCTTAAAGTATGTGTGAGACGAAGCTTCACAATCCCTGCCTCCAATGGACAGCTTTTTTCCCCCTCTCCAAGACAGACTTGATTATTCTCTTGGCAGTCCATGGTATGTTTAATACTTTGCTCCAGCACCGCAACTCAACGGCATTGATACTTCTGTCATCCCTATGATGCATAGCAAATAATTGTGAAGACTGTGGCCTGGGTTAGGTGCATAGACTGACATTGTTGCTCTTCAGCACTTTGGAGAGATTCCTGACAACAAATTTCCTAATACAGTTCATCTTTTGATTTTCTGACTGCTGGTGCCAAGAGTGTTGATTGTGCAACCAAGCAAGCTGAAATTATTAACAATCTCAATCTCTTCTCCATCTATCATGGTGCTGCCATTTGCCCAAGTGATGAGAATCTTTGATTTTTTTATTTTGAGTTTCAACTCATATTGAATACTACTATTGTATGGAGTAAGTATAATACAAGAAGATTCTCTTAAAGTACTGAAGAGCCCTTCAAATCTGTCTACAGAGTCATGCATTATGAGTTGGTAATAACCTTGATGATATCCAGTAAACGATATGTGCATTTATAATTAAACAAATATATATAATTACTTACATATTTATATAAAATATAGTTGCTTCTGTTGTGTACCATCACGTCAGATAAAACTCATAGCTGACCCTCTGGTGTATTTTCAGAGGCATTGTATTGCACAAGTGGTATTTGCCCATGCTTCTCCCATGGAGCAATTGGTGTATTCAAATTGTGTACCTTTGGAATTGCAGTGCAACTTTTTACCACTAGGCCACCAGAACTCTCAAAGTATATATTGCATAGAAGAGATTGAGGTTGTTAACAATTAAAGCTTGCTTGGCTTCACAAACAAAACTCTTGACATCAGCAGTCAGGAATCATGAGGTTATACAATTTGGTGGGTGGGGGAGTAAGAGAAATGGAAAGGATTGGATGTGAAAAACAATGTATTTCAATTTTGTTAATAAAGTAGTATATATATATATATATATTAAAAATGAGCTGCATTGAGGAAAATCTGCTGTCAGGGACATCTCCAGAGTAGTGAAAAGCCACAGTGTCAGTCTAGAGACTCAGGTCTCTGATCCAGGCCTTGATCTTCACAGTTATTTGCTGTGCATCAAAGAGCTGGACAGTGACTAAGGATGACAGAATAATTGATGTCTTTGAATTGTGGTGCTGGGGAAGAGTCTTGAACATACCATGTACTGCCAAGAAAACAAACAAATCTGTCCTAGAGAAGGTGAAACCAAGTTTCTCCTTGGAACCTAGGATTTTGATGCTCCATTGTACATACTTTGGGCACATGGCCCAGAAGGACCAGTCCTTGGAGAAGGACATCATGCTTGGAAGGGTGGAGCGACGCTGAAGGAGAGGAAGACCCTAGATGATATGGATTGGTACAGTACCTAGGGCAGTGGGGGTACGTATGTTGGAATCAGTAAGACTGGCGCAAGACGGAAGGCTTTAGAGCTGCTGTATATAGGGTCACTGTGAGTAATGGGCAACTCAATGGCACATAACAACAATAACATTGTTATTGAGTTGAAGCCAACTAAAAATTGACCCTCCAGTTGATTTTCAGAGACTGCAAAATTATGTGGGAGGAGATTTTCCCTTGTTTAGCCTACAGAACAAATGATGAATTTGAACCTACTGCTTTTGTGTTGGCATTGTAACTCCTTACCCAATAGTGCGTGTGCGCTCGCACACACACACAGACACACATTCATTCACTCACTCCCTCTCCTCTCAGTATCTCTCTCTCTCCCTTTCTCTTTCACTCTCTCCTTCCCTCTCTTCTTTCTTCCCTCCCTCCCTTCCTGTCTCTTTCTCAAATGTATGTATGCAGGCCGTGGTCTTCACAGTTTATTGCTATGCATCAGAAAGCTGTACAATGACTAAGAATGATAAAAGAAGAATTGATGCCTTTGAACTGTGGTACTGGGGAAGAGTATCGAATGTTCCATGGACTGCTAGGAGATCAGAGAGATTGATCCTTTAGCTTCAGGTTGAACTTGCTTATAGAATAGTTGATGGTGTCACACAATAAGCTCCTGGCCTAGTTTTCATAGTAGATATTTAGCTTCTCCAACGATCCCCCCCCCCACAGTTGTAATCAGTCTGATTCATGTATAGGTCAATAGGTGAAGTCTGTGTGTATAGTTGTATTTGTGTTTCTTATAAATGGTATTTGCAATGACTAAATCATTGATAGTACAGAATTCTGTTATCCTTTCTCCAGCCTCATTTCTGTCACCAACTTCATGTTTCCCAACTACCAGTTCCTCTTCCCTGTTCCCAATTTTTACATTCCAGTCACCCATTTTATTAATGCATCTTAGTGGCATGTTTGATTGATTTCTGACTGCAACAATTGGTAGAAGTCATCTATTTCTTCCTTTTTGGCTCTGGCTGTTGGTGCATACATTTGAATGATAATGGTATTAAGAAGTCTTACTTCTATGTGTATGGATATTATCCTGTCACTCACAGCATTGTATTTCAAGTTGGATCTAGAAGTGGTTTAACTATGAAAGCAACCCCATTTTTCCTCACCTTCTCATATTTAGCATAGGTCATATGATTGTTGGATTCAAAATGTTCTATACCAATCCATTTCATTTCAGCAGTACCTAGAATGTCAATAGTTTTGTGTTCCATACCTACATTGACTTTTCATATTCCACGTTACATTCAGTATTGTCTGCAATACTGCAATTACTGTATTGTCTTCAATACTGCAATTCCTCCACTTTTGTAATCTCAATACAAAGTCTCAGCTTCCAGTGCCATATCTACTGTTCTAATCTTAGCGTGCTCTATTGTGCATAGGGTTTTATAAGGCGTGATATTTTAGAAGTGGATGGCCATTACTTCTCCCTAGTCTGTCCGCCAATGCTTTCTTCTTCTTCTTGTTGATTGCCCTCGAGTCGAGTATGACTCATAGCGACCCTATGAACAAAAGGCATGAAGCCTTTCTATAACTATTGACATTTATCAGAGTTCATAGTTTCTTGAGGCATGTTGTTTAGGAAATGGATGCCACTCCTGGTATATTAATCTCATCAATGTTGAAAGAAACACACTTTCAGTTAATTCCATTGCTTGTCCATTTTTATATTTCATTGATACCTGAAACATAAGTGAAAACAACTGTTCTGGGATTCCCATTCGTCTCAGAGTTAGCCTCAGTTTATTGTGGTGCACACTGTCAAATGCCTTTGCATAGTCAATGAAACAGATATTTTTTCTGCTGGTCTTTACTTTCAGCCATCTAACATTAATTATAATATCCCTAGTACCACCACCTCTTCTAAACCCAGCCTACGCTTCTGGCTGTTCTCTGTTGATGTGATGTTTCAGTTTTTTTGGTATAATTTTCAGCAGAATCTTGCTTGCATGTGATATTAATGATATTGTTTCTATGGTTTATACACTCTGTTGGGTCTCCTTTCTTTGGAATAGGAACAAATATGGATCTATTCCACAGAGTTGGCCAGGTGACTGTCCTCAAGATTTTTTGACACAAGCTTCTTCTGACATACTTTGGGCATGTTGCAAGGAAGGACTAGTCCTTGGAGAGGGACATTATGTTTGGGAAGGTGAAGGAACAGTGCAAAAGAGGAAGACCCTCGATGAAATGTATTGACTCAATGACTGGGTTCATTTTTTTTTTTTTTGGTGTGTTGGAGACAATAAGGTTTGTTCAGGATAGAGTAATGTTTAGAGCTGTTGTACATGGGATTGCTATGAGTCGCAGGCAACGTGATGACATGTAACAGCAACAATGTCTGATGTGTGTGTGTGAGAGATATATATATATAATTTTCCTTTTGCATACTTAGATTTTACTACTTCTCTTCTTGCTTTCAAATTTCAAACCTAAATCATTTTAAACCTTATATTTTTTTCAAATATGAGCATTTAAACTTTATCTTTAAAATTTTGATTTTATATTGTTCTTTTCATTCAATTATTTTTTAAAAATTTCTCCTGTTCTACTTTTTCACTATTGTAGCTTGTTGTTCTTGTTGTTTTTATGTGCCATTGAGTCCCTTGTGACTCACGGCCACTGATAGCTCTGTACCCTGCTCTATCTTCAGTCAAACTTATTATATCTGACATACCTATCTCCATTATCCCAGTCATTGATTCAATACATCTCATCCAGAGTCTTCCTCTCTTGTGCTGTTCCACCACCCTCCAAAGCATGAAGTCCCTCACCAAGGACTAGTCCCTCCTTGCAAAATATTTAACGTATGTCAGACAGAGCTTCATAATCCTTGCTTCCAAGGAGCAGCCTGTTTTCACCCTCTCCAAAATGAACCTGTTTGTTCTTCTAGAAGTCTGTGACATATTCAGTACTCTTTTTCAGCATTATCACTCAAAAGCATCAATTCTTCTTCTGTTGGCCCTAGTCGTTGTCCAGGTTTCTGATGCATAGCAAATAATTTCTAACCCCGTGGCCTGGGTCAGGTGCACCTTAGTCTCCAAACTGACATTGTTGCTCATCAGTACTCTGGAGAGGTCCCTGAAAACAGACTTTCCCAATGCAATTCCTCTTTTGATTTCCTGGCTGCTGGTAGCAAGAGTGTGGATTGTGGAACCAAGCAAACTAAAGCTGTTTACAATCTTAGTCTCTTCATAGTCTATCATCATGCTGCCAGTCAACTCAGTGATGAGAATATTTGTTTTCCTGAAATTAAACTTCAATTCATATTGAAGGCTGTAGTCCTTGACCTTCTGCAACAAATACCTCACCTCACTTTTTGGCAAGCAACATTGTGTCAGTTGCTTAGCACCAGTTGTTGATTGTCCACCTCCAATCTTGATGCTACATTCCACCTCACAGAGTCTAGAATTCCTGATGATGTGTTCTGCATGTAGATTGAAAAGGTGTGGAGATAACACACATCCCTAATATACACCCTTCCCGATTTTTAGCTCTGCAGTGTTTCCTTGCTCAGTTTTAACAGCTGCCTCCTAGAGTTCTGGTTTTTCCATTCTCTAAGAGTCAGCCAAAATTTGTTGTGATCCACACAGTCACATGCCTTTGCATAATTAATGAAACACAGATAGACATTACTCTGGCAGTATCTTCTTTCACCGGAGATCTCTTTAACTTTAGCTATAATGAGTTAGCAGTAAGGCCTTAAGCTTCTCTCTCTTCCATTATATCTTAATTCAGCTTCTCTGACTTCCGAATTGGATATGTGTTAACTAATAATTAGGAAATATGTGCTCGTTTCTCCTGTAATAGTAAAACTGCAAAAACAAGAACAGGAAAGGACTGCCTTGTTTCTAGGCCTCATAAGATATCTACATTTTACAGGGTGCAATCTTAGCACTTTTCTAACATTCTTTGTTGTTGCTTTTAGTGCCATGGAGTCAAGTATGACTCCTAGCAACCCTATAAACAACCAATCTGAAAATTTTCCTGTGCCACCCTCACAATCTCTGACACACTCAAGCCCTGTTCTCTAGTTCCTGTGTCAACCTACCTGCTTGATTGTCTTTCTCTCCTTTGCTGTCCCTCTACCTTTCCAGGCATAATGTCCCTCTCCAAGCAACATGTCCGGAGAATGTGAGATAAAGCTTCATAATTTTTGCCTCAAATGGGTACTCTTGCTAAACCTTCTCCAAGACCTGTTCTTTTAGCACCATGGTTCAAAGGCATCTCCTTTCATCCATAGTCATTGTTTAGCTCTCAGATGTAAAGCAAATGACTGAAAAGATCATGGTCTGAATCTTGCACACCTTTGTTCTCAAACAAACATTATTATTGTTGAGTCAAGTAAAACTCATGTTGTTGTTGTT
>NW_006400004.1:991903-994934 GCF_000299155.1 Elephantulus edwardii
CACGGGCAGAAGAAGAATAAAACTCATAGCAACCCTATAAATAAATAATCTAAACCCTGCTCTATCCTGCACCATCCTCACACTTCCTGATGCATAAGAGCCCACTATGGCAGTCATACTGTCAATCTACCTGGTCGAGGATCTTCCTTTCCTTTGCTGACCCCTCCCCCTTTTCTAGCATCATGTACCTTCCCCAGGAATACCCCCTCCTAAGCAACATGCTCAAAATATGTGAGACGAAGACTTATCATTTTTTTCTGTAAAGAACATTCTGGATGCACCCTCTCTAAGGCATACTTATTAGATCTTTTGACAGTCCATGGGATGTTCAGTGTTCTTCTCTAACACCACAACTCAAAGACATCAATTCTATTTCTGTCATTCTTAGTCATTGTCCAGCTCTTAGATGCATAGCAAGTGATTGGAAAGACTATGGCCTGAATCAGATTGCACCTTGGTCCTCAAACTGATATCCTTACTCCTCAATAACTTGGAGAGGTCCCTAACTAGAGATTTTCCCAGTGAAATTCATCTCTGTATTTCATGACTGCTGGTACCGAGTATGTTAAGTGTGGATCCAAGCAAGATGAAACTTTTGACAGTTTCAATCTCCTTTCCATTAATCTTGTTGCCTATTGGTCCAGTAGTAAGAATCTTTGTTTTCTTGACATTGAGATGCAGTCTATACTGAAGCCTGCATTCCTTGATCTTCTGCAAAAAATGCTACAAGTTCTCCTCACTTTTCAGCAAAAAAGGTGTGTCATCTGCATAACTCAGGTTATTGATGAGTCTTCCTCCCTCATCCTTATGCCGTCCTCATCTTCATAGAAGCCAACTTCTCAAATAATTTGCTCAGCATACAGTTTAAATAGTTATGGAGAGAGACTACAACCCTGATGAACTCCTGTCCTAATTTTAAACCATGCAGTGTTCCCCTGCTCTGGTCATACAACAGACTCTTGGTCCAGGTATAGGTTTTGTATTACTACAACCAAGTGCTCTGGACTCCCATTCTCAATGTAAGCCACAACTTTTTATGGTCCACACAGTCAAATGCCTTTACATAGTCAATAAAGCAGAAATAAACATTTTTCTAGTATTCTTTACTTTCAGCTACAATCCATCTGACATCAGCAGTGATATCCTTGGTGCCACAGCCGCTCTAAATTCTGCTTGAACTTCTGGCAGTTCCCTATCTGTGTATTGTTCTTGCTGGTTTTGAGTGATTTTCAGCAGTATTTTTCTTGCATGCGATATTAATAATTGATAGTTTCTATATTCAGTTAGATTACCTTTCTTGGGATTGGGAAAATACATTAACCTCTTCCAATCTGTTGGCCAGACGGCTGTCCTCCATATTTCCTGATGTAGACTGGTGACTGCATCTATGGCTGCTTCTGTTAATTAGCCCATTATTCCTGAGGCTTTTTTTTTTTTTTTTTTTTTTTTTTTTTTTTTTTTTTTTTTTGGTTAGGGCCTTTAGAAGCTTTTACTTCTTTTTTTACATACAAGGTATGGAGATAGGACACATCCCTGGCAGACACCTTTCCCAATTTTGAACCATGCAGTGTTTCCCTGCTCTGTTCTGACAACTGCCTCTTGGTCCAAATATAGGTTTAGCATTAGCATAATCAAGTGTTCTGGGATTCCCATTCTACTCAGAGTCAGCTACAGTTTGTTATGATCCACACAGTCAAACGCCTTTGCATAGTTAATGAAACACAGATAGACATTCTTCTGGTATTCCCAGCTTTCAGCTAAAATCCATCTAACATCCGGTGGTTTTGAACCACATGCCTTTTGGGATTGCTGTGTGTTTTTCTACTCATGGGCACTAGAGGTCCATGTGGTACTTAACATTACTTATGAGTGGAAAATGTTTGAAATTTTCTTTCTCTGACCAATTTCTACCTCATACCAGTTCCAGCTTTCACAAGTTTTACTGTATATATCTATGTAATGACCCTGGGTTTCAGAGGTTTAGTGGTCTCAATGCCATTATTCCCTCACCAAGCTTTTAATTATGGGTCTAACCTATCTACATTCATACTCCTTCCATAAAGGAAAGGATTTTTTCCTTTTCAACAAATTCCCCAAAAAAAAAAGTTTTGGTTTGGGGGTTTTTTTTAAATACTTGGTAAGAAGCTGTGCTACAATCCCAAGAAGGCATACAGTTCAAATGCACCAGCTGTTCCACTGGAGAAGGAAAGTCAGTCTCCTCCTGTACAATTAACTGTCTCTTTAAAACCCTCAGGAGGGTCAGCTATGGGTTGGTTCCAGCTCGATGGTACACAACAACAATAGCAACATCAATAGCATAGTGGCTTAAGGATTATATTCTTTAAGAGAGATAAGGGAGAAGAATATGGATGGACTTTTGTGCCTTTCCCTGGTAGGTCTGTAACACACTGGGTTTTAAATTGAATGCTAGAAATTTGGGATTTTCTTGTTCTGAATTATGTGCTTTGTTTTATTCTTTTAAGTCTTGGTACCTCTTTCCGGTATCTAAGTTAGTCTAATTATTTAATAACTTATTTTAATTTTATTTAGAGAAAATCTCAAGTATTTTAGGACTAATTTAGCCCCATTTTAATAACGTGAATCCTTGAGTCTTTACTGAAAGCCACATTAGGAACCATTCAGGGCATTTGGTACATGATTTCTGACCTTGTGTGAACTCATAGGATTTTTCAGCTTTTTAAAATTTATTGCGCTCCTGTTTTTATTTATTAATTTTTAGTATCCTGCTTTTATTTGCTTTCTTGTTTTTTTCTCCTATAGATGTTTTACTCTAAGAGCACTCATATTGAAGTTTGATTGAAGACTCAAAGGCACCCATATACACATTTCTAAGATTATTTCTGTGTGTACCTTCTTTCTATGATGTCTTTTGCCCTTAATTTTTAGATTCCTTTTTTGAAAAATCTTATATTAGTTGAATTAACTCAGAAAATTGACCACGCTCATTTTTATTTCCCTCTTTAATTGCTTTCAGAGGAATATGAACAATTGTGAGCTTTGTTTGGTTTTT